>NC_136057.1:1505337098-1505737098 GCF_964261635.1 Lissotriton helveticus
GGACGGCGTCAAGTAGACGGCGAAATGCATTGTGGGTTTGTTGCTGCGGCCGTTTGTCATGTAAATAGTTGTTTTAATATATTTTTGTTCAAGAATAAAAACGTTTTAACCTGTTATTTTGCTGTCGTGTGGTATATTTCTAATATTTGTCGCTCTGATGTCGTTTCCCCTCCCAAATGTAACATGTGATTGTAATCTACAGCTGGACATTCCGACAGGACATGAGAGCAAAAGGGGGGGGGGTCAGATCTGAAGTTGGGCAGGCGATAAGATCACGTTTTGCTATGTGGGGCTATCTATGTTCGTGATGGGGCCTAAAAGGGGGCAAGATGGCGGGGTCACTGTGCCGTGACTTTCGCTTTAACTCCAACAGTGGTGAGGGTGAACACAAATGAACGCCGCTTATGTACATATACATTTTCATTTTCTACACCACATGAAACCTGCGTCAGGTTTCATATAGGCGTTTTGTTGCAGGGTGGGCATTCATTTGCATGAAAGCCCTGTAAAACTAACACAGTGAAATTTAGAAGATTTCACTGAGTCAGCTTTATAGCATTGCTGAATCAAATCCTTACGCCTGTTTGAAACAGGCATAAGGAGTGATGCACCATGCAATTTGTGGCTTGCTCCTGTGCATTGCAGTAGACATGTCGCGCTTACGACGTGATTCCTGCAATGTGCTGCTTTTGCGGCACAGATGCGTGACGCATCTGTGTTGTTTTTGCTCAATGGTGCTCCACATTGTAAATGCGGCACACCATGGGTGGCAGAGCAGCGGTGCACATTAACTGGTGCATCTCTGGGGATGCGCCAGTTAACATAAATCTGCCCCTTTACATTTAAGTATGAGCAGGGGACACAGAGTTGGTGAGGCTTATCCAAGGTTAAAAAGAGATGAGTCCTGTTCACTGAAAACTTGGACATAGGACTCACTTCCTCAGCATCGGTGGACATGGCTAAATAATAGCTGCAAAATGTTACTCTTGTTAAACAATTTTACTATTATAGTCTCTGAGATTTGTCTCTTACTCTGCAACATCTTATTGTTGTTCTCTTTCTTTAAAGATAACAACAACATCAACCATGAGTGATAATGAGCAATCTGTTGATCTCGATCTTATCGTTGAACTTGTCATTGAAATGTCAGTGGAAGTAGATCCCTTAGATGATTTAAATCCTGAGGATGATGAAGAACATGATGAGGATGCCGATTTGTCAGAATTGTATGACATAGGGTGGGAAGCTGACGTGCTTGAGCCTATGGAACTATAAACATTTCTTTTTAAAATTTACTGGAAATAAAAAGTAAAAATGTAAACCGTTTCATTTAAAATTAAACACAACTTGAAAAACAGGTTATGTGTAGTGTCTTTAATAAAATAGTCAAATATGCTCATAAAAATATTTCTAAACCAATGAAAAGCTTTATTAACAAGTCACATGACCTGTTATGCTTACGTTACGCGCTCCGCGCCGCGCCCCGGATTGCTGGTCATTCAAACTGAGGCTGGCGTCAGCATGAGAGCGCCAACGTCTCGTGGCTACGCTTTGGTCGTTCTGCGGGCAATCATGGCAGTCCTTTTCCATCGGGGGCGGTCGGAGGCCCGCGGAGGCCGAGGGCCCTCCGCAGCTCTCGTAGAATCTTCAAAGTTGAGGAGAACGCCTCTGGACAGGTGTCTTCCATTCAGAAAATATTGTTGGCAGCGTTTTGAAAGGAAAGACAGGGGCCCATTTTCTGGTTAACAGGCGACCAGGCCAACTTTTCACGCCAGGCCCATTCCTGCAAAGTCGACCGCCATTTTTAGGAGATCTGCAACCACCGGCAGTCACTGGGTTGCAGGAGCAGATGGACTCAAGTCTGTCGGGCGAAGCATCGTTGCACCGCCACAGTGGACGAGTCCCTGCTGGGTGAGTGGAGCGTCGCTGTACCGCAACAGTGGACGACTCGTTTGCCGGGTGTGTGGAGCGTCGCTGCACCGCAAGAGTGGACGAGTCCTTTGACGGGTGCGTGGAGCATTGGGGGTGCAGCTGAGGGGCCTCCACCTGGGGAGGCGGGAGAGGCTCGTCCGCGCCGCCTCTCCCTCCCAGTGCACCCCACGGCGTCTTGCTGACATTTGTTATGGCCGGACCAGGCGATGAAGAGAGGGGGGGGGTCGGAGGCATATGCAAGACATCCCCCCCTCGTGGCCTGCAAGGCGCCAAAAGAGGAAGAGAATGGGAAGACAACTACATCTCGGGTCGGGCCCATGCCTTCTCTGGCCGATGGCGGCCGGCTGCTCTTTGCCACGGCCCCAGGAACGGATCCCTTGGTTCATCCTGGGGACAGGCCTTGGCGCGTGGTGTCGCCTCCGGACTATTCGCGTAATGGTTCTCCACCCCAGGCCGTTGCCGACGGCTTTTGTAGACTTTCTGACGCTCAAAAACCCTACTAGAAAGTAGGCCAACATTGCCACTTTGGGGAGGGAGGGACAGGGACGGCGTGAAGAAGACGATGAAATGCATTGTGGGTTTGTTGCTGTGGCCGTTTGTCATGTAAATAGTTGTTTTAATATATTTTTGTTCAAGAATAAAAACGTTTTAACCTGTTATTTTGCTGTCGTGTGGTATATTTCTAATATTTGTCGCTCTGATGTCGTTTCCCCTCCCAAATGTAACATGTGATTGTAATCTACAGCCGGACATTCCGACAGGACATGAGAGCAAAAGGGGGGGGGTCAGATCTGAAGTTGGGCAGGCGATAAGATCACGTTTTGCTATGTGGGGCTATGTATGTTCGTGATGGGGCCTAAAAGGGGGCAAGATGGCGTCGAGCTCGGTTTCTCTCACTAGTTTCATATTTCTCATGAGGGGTTGTTCCTAATGTTTCTATTTTAGCGAGGTCAAAAAGAGATCCTATCAGTGGCCTACTGATTTTGTTCGATTCCTTTTGTTTTCTCTAACGATTTTTAAGTTAAAGTTTGCTAGTACGATACAGCGGCTAGTCCGCATTTTATATATATGTCTTTTTTATTAGGGGTGTCCTCCGGTGGAGTCGGACGATCTACCTCTAATAAACGGTAAGTGTTCCTCTGAAGGAATGCGTCTTGAAAGTGGCTGACTGTAATGTATGATATTTCACTCAGTGACTTTCAGGCCCATGCTGTTTCAAAACTGTGCATGTGTTTGAAGCAGGCGTAGGTATTGACGCAGCATAGAAACTACTAGGAACCAATTGGAAGTGTTGTTTTCAAGTCACATGACTTCACATGCGCGTCTCAGGACGTGTACGCGGTGATAGTATCTGGTCACGTACGCCATTTGGAAGTAGCGGTCTAATTCAGCGAAGTTTCAAAACGTGAAAAGGAGTAAATCCAAACACATCCGGATTGAATATATCTTCTGAGCTCGATTCAAGCATACAATTGTTAAAGTATAAAACCTTTTATATATTTTTTTTAAAATACCAAGGTGTGTACATATGGAACTATAAACATTTATTTTTAAAATTTACTGGAAATAAAAAGTGAAAATGTAAACCGTTTCATTTAAAATTAAACATAACTTGAAAAACAGGTTATGTGTAGTGTCTTTAATAAAATAGTCAAATATGCTCATAAAAATATTTCTAAACCAATGAAAAGCTTTATTAACAAGTCACATGACCTGTTATGCTTACGTTACTCGCTCCGCGCCGCGCCCCGTATTGCTTCCGGGAAGCTGCGCTTCGCGCCTCGCGCACCGGAGGACTTCCGGGTGCGCTAACGCGGCGTGTCATATGACGCATTATGCAACAACGCGATACGTCGTTGGGGCTCCACCGGAACTGATTGAATTGGTAGTCTACAGTGTTTCTGGAAGTTTCAGACTGAAGCTGGCGTTAGCATGAGAGCACCCCGTGGCTACGTCGTGGCCATTCTGCGAGCAATCATGGCAGAAGCTCCCCACCGGAACTCTGCGGGAGTCGGGGGCCCCTGTGACTCTTGTAGAATCTTCAAGGCTGATGGGACGCTTTTGGGAATGGGGTCCATGCCGTAGCAGTGAAGCGTCCGAGTTTCAGGGTTGTCCAGAGCCATCCTTGCAGGCCAGGCCCAAGTCAGTGGAGCCGACCGCCATTTTCTGAGCTCCGTGGCAGCCGCCTGTCGCTGTACCGCAAGAGTGGGTGCAATTCAGCCGGATGGCGGGTGAGACGCTGGATTCAAGCTAGCCGGGCTGATGAGAGGTGTTACCTCGAAACCGGGCCGGTCCTCGAATGCTTGTTTCCGTTCTGGGAAGGACATGGCTTTTGTAGTTCGGACTGGACTGTTCCCATGGGGCACAGGGTCAGCGCTGATTTGCATATCGCCATTGTCTAACCCAGGGTGGTGTGGAGTGGAAAAACGATGGATTTGGGCCCAGATCTTTGGACAGGGGTGAATGTGTGACATTGATCCACATTCTGTCCATCACTGTTGTGTTTGCAATTACCGCTCTAAGTGTACTGGGGATGCTCAGACGTGAGTCCCAGGCACTCCACACCACTGGATTCAAGCTAGCCGGGCTGATGAGAGGTGTTACCTCGAAACCGGGCCGGTCCTCGGATGCTTGTTTCCGTTCTGGGAAGGACATGGCTTTTGTAGTTCGGACTGGACTGTTCCCATGGGGCACAGGGTCAGCGCTGATTTGCATATCGCCATTGTCTAACCCAGGGTGGTGTGGAGTGGAAAAACGATGGATTTGGGCCCAGATCTTTGGACTGGGGTGAATGTGTGACATTGATCCACATTCTGTCCATCACTGTTGTGTTTGCAATTACCGCTCTAAGTGTACTGGGGATGCTCAGACGTGAGTCCCAGGCACTCCAGACCACTGGATTCAAGCTAGCCGGGCTGATGAGAGGTGTTACCTCGAAACCGGGCCGGTCCTCGGATGCTTGTTTCCGTTCTGGGAAGGACATGGCTTTTGTAGTTCGGACTGGACTGTTCCCATGGGGCACAGGGTCAGCGCTGATTTGCATATCGCCATTGTCTAACCCAGGGTGGTGTGGAGTGGAAAAACGATGGATTTGGGCCCAGATCTTTGGACTGGGGTGAATGTGTGACATTGATCCACATTCTGTCCATCACTGTTGTGTTTGCAATTACCGCTCTAAGTGTACTGGGGATGCTCAGACGTGAGTCCCAGGCACTCCACACCACTGGATTCAAGCTAGCCGGGCTGATGAGAGGTGTTACCTCGAAACCGGGCCGGTCCTCGGATGCTTGTTTCCGTTCTGGGAAGGACATGGCTTTTGTAGTTCGGACTGGACTGTTCCCATGGGGCACAGGGTCAGCGCTGATTTGCATATCGCCATTGTCTAACCCAGGGTGGTGTGGAGTGGAAAAACGATGGATTTGGGCCCAGATCTTTGGACTGGGGTGAATGTGTGACATTGATCCACATTCTGTCCATCACTGTTGTGTTTGCAATTACCGCTCTAAGTGTACTGGGGATGCTCAGACGTGAGTCCCAGGCACTCCACACCACTGGATTCAAGGTAGCCGGGCTGATGAGAGGTGTTACCTCGAAACCGGGCCGGTCCTCGGATGCTTGTTTCCGTTCTGGGAAGGACATGGCTTTTGTAGTTCGGACTGGACTGTTCCCATGGGGCACAGGGTCAGCGCTGATTTGCATATGGCCATTGTCTAACCCAGGGTGGTGTGGAGTGGAAAAACGATGGATTTGGGCCCAGATCTTTGGACTGGGGTGAATGTGTGACATTGATCCACATTCTGTCCATCACTATTGTGTTTGCAATTACCGCTCTAAGTGTACTGGGGATGCTCAGACGTGAGTCCCAGGCACTCCACACCACTGGATTCAAGCTAGCCGGGCTGATGAGGTGTTACCTCGAAACCGGGCCGGTCCTCGGATGCTTGTTTCCGTTCTGGGAAGGACATGGCTTTTGTAGTTCGGACTGGACTGTTCCCATGGGGCACAGGGTCAGCGCTGATTTGCATATCGCCATTGTCTAACCCAGGGTGGTGTGGAGTGGAAAAACAATGGATTTGGGCCCAGATCTTTGGACTGGGGTGAATGTGTGACATTGATCCACATTCTGTCCATCACTGTTGTGTTTGCAATTACCGCTCTAAGTGTACTGGGGATGCTCAGACGTGAGTCCCAGGCACTCCACACCACTGGATTCAAGCTAGCCGGGCTGATGAGAGGTGTTACCTCGAAACCGGGCCGGTCCTCGGATGCTTGTTTCCGTTCTGGGAAGGACATGGCTTTTGTAGTTCGGACTGGACTGTTCCCATGGGGCACAGGGTCAGCGCTGATTTGCATATCGCCATTGTCTAACCCAGGGTGGTGTGGAGTGGAAAAACAATGGATTTGGGCCCAGATCTTTGGACTGGGGTGAATGTGTGTCATTGATCCACATTCTGTCCATCACTGTTGTGTTTGCAATTACCGCTCTAAGTGTACTGGGGATGCTCAGACGTGAGTCCCAGGCACTCCACACCACTGGATTCAAGCTAGCCGGGCTGATGAGGTGTTACCTCGAAACCGGGTCGGTCCTCGGATGCTTGTTTCCGTTCTGGGAAGGACATGGCTTTTGTAGTTCGGACTGGACTGTTCCCATGGGGCACAGGGTCAGCGCTGATTTGCATATCGCCATTGTCTAACCCAGGGTGGTGTGGAGTGGAAAAACAATGGATTTGGGCCCAGATCTTTGGACTGGGGTGAATGTGTGACATTGATCCACATTCTGTCCATCACTGTTGTGTTTGCAATTACTGCTCTAAGTGTACTGGGGATGCTCAGACGTGAGTCCCAGGCACTCCACACCACTGGATTCAAGCTAGCCGGGCTGATGAGAGGTGTTACCTCGAAACCGGGCCGGTCCTCGGATGCTTGTTTCCGTTCTGGGAAGGACATGGCTTTTGTAGTTCGGACTGGACTGTTCCCATGGGGCACAGGGTCAGCGCTGATTTGCATATCGCCATTGTCTAACCCAGGGTGGTGTGGAGTGGAAAAACGATGGATTTGGGCCCAGATCTTTGGACTGGGGTGAATGTGTGTCATTGATCCACATTCTGTCCATCACTGTTGTGTTTGCAATTACCGCTCTAAGTGTACTGGGGATGCTCAGACGTGAGTCCCAGGCACTCCACACCACTGGATTCAAGGTAGCCGGGCTGATGAGAGGTGTTACCTCGAAACCGGGCCGGTCCTCGGATGCTTGTTTCCGTTCTGGGAAGGACATGGCTTTTGTAGTTCGGACTGGACTGTTCCCATGGGGCACAGGGTCAGCGCTGATTTGCATATCGCCATTGTCTAACCCAGGGTGGTGTGGAGTGGAAAAACGATGGATTTGGGCCCAGATCTTTGGACTGGGGTGAATGTGTGACATTGATCCACATTCTGTCCATCACTGTTGTGTTTGCAAGTAATAGCAAGAGCAGGCGTAATTGAGCTGGCCGAGCGAGGCAATGTGCTGCAGGAGCGGGCGCAACTCAGCTTGTCGAGTGAAGCGCTGGGGTGCAGCTGAGAAACCTACACCTGGGGAGGTGGGGGAGGCTCGTTCGCGCCGCCTCTCCCTTCCAGTGCACCCCACGCTGTCTCCTGGCGCAGGTATATGTGATGGTTGGACCAGGGCACCGCAGGACGTGTCTTCAGGTCAAACGGATTGTGGGAAAAGGTCCAGAATGGAAAAGTCACCAAAAGGCTAAAAGTTCCGCCGGACCCCGGGAGCCGGCCGCCTATGTCGAGTGAAGTGCTGGGGTGCAGCTGAGAAACCTCCACCTGGGGAGGTGGGGGAGGTTTGTTCGCGCCGCCTCTTCCTTCCAGTGCACCCCACGCCGTCTCCTGACGCAGGTATATGTGATGGTTGGACCAGGGCACCGCAGGACGTGTCTTTAGGGGTGTAGCTGAGAAACCTCCACCTGGGAGGTGGGGGAGGCTCGTTCGCGCCGCCTCTCCCTTCCAGTGCACCCCACGCCGTCTCCTGGCGGAGGTATATGTGATGGTTGGACTAGGGCACCGCAGGACGTGTCTTTAGGTCAAACCCTCAAGTATGGCACCGAACATCCAGGACTTATGCCATTTGTGGAAGGCAGTGACATCGAAGAATCTCTGGAATCAAGCATATCCAGAGTTCTCCCCGGGGTATTTGCACAACGGTCCTCCACCCCTAGGCCGCCAGCTATGCTACCTTGACAGGAACAGTGTCATGCATTTGGATCGATGTTGCAGCAGGCTGACATGTAAATAGTTATTTAATGAAACGTTTTACCCTGTTACTTTGTTGGTGTGTTGTATATATTTATAATATTTGCATAGGGTTTGTGGTTATTTTGGGCGGGGTGGGCGGCGGAGCAAATTCACTGAAAAAACCATAGGTTATAGACGATATATAGTTAAATATCTCAAGTCCTTCTGTGCACTCGATGGAGATACAGGTCGTCGATCAGAAAATGTGCTGGCCACCTCTAATGGTAATAGCGTGGCCAGGGCTTTTGTCGATGCCTCTGCAAATTGCACAGGGTGCATTTGTTTGACATGCCGCACCATGGTATGTATGGAAAAGGAATATTTTTTTGTTGGATTTCCTCTTGAGAGAAACGAGTCACATATCGTGCAGGTTACTTTTGGTGCATTTACTTTCTTTTGATCTTCAGGATAAGTGAAAAATTGCCAGATGAAAGATTCTTTTTTTCTTCTTAAAGGTAGTCGATCATTTTGGAAGTGTTGTTTTCATGTTGCAGCAGGCTGGCATGTAAATAGTTATTTAATAAAACGTTTTACTCTGTTACTTTGCTGGTGTGTTGTATTTATTTATAATTTTTGCATAGGGTTTGTTGTTATTTTGGGCGGGGTGGGTGGCGGCGCCGAGCTATGTTGCAGCCATCGGTTGTATGTTTTTTCAACGAACTCCGTTGTAACGCATGCTTTTATTTTAGCGTGGTGACGTCATTAGTAAAAAAGAAACCGGCCTTTTCCTTCCTCTCAGATGCCGATTGCCTGCACATCACGTCTAATGGTGAGTGGTTTTTTTGGGGGGGGGAAGCCCCCCCTAAACCCCCCTTTTTTATAGGTACCCTTTACCACACATGCCTTTACAACGTACCTCGTAGTAAAAGTATGCGTGGTAAAGGCTGTCGTTGTAACCACGCATGCGTTGTAATGCATGCGTGGTTAAAGTTTTCGTTGAAACGGCCTCGTTGTAGTGGTCGTTTCCCTTCAGGCCCATGCTGTTTCAAAACTGTGCATGTGCTTGAAGCAGGCGTAGGTATTGACGCAGCATAGAAACTACTAAGAACCAATTGGAAGTGTTGTTTTCAAGTCACATGACTTCACATGCGCGTCTCAGGACGTGTACGTGGTGATAGTATCTAGTCACGTACGCCATTTGGAAGTAGCGGTCTAATTTAATGAAGTTTCAAAACGTGAAAAGGAGTAAATTCAAACATATCTTTTGAGCTCGATTCAAGCATACAATTGTTAAAGTATAAAACCTTTTATATATTTTTTTGAAAATAGCAAGGTGTGTACATTCGGTCACACACGAAAGTTTAAAAAGACATTCGGCGGAGCCAAGATGGCGTCCGGAGCAGACCTGTAGGCTCCCGGCTCCTTCAGCCTGTTACCGCCGCTCCGTGATCCTGGCATACATCCTGATGCATTTCACTACCGGATGAAGGGCGACGCGGCGCTGATTCCAGAGGTGTGATCCTGGTCTCTCGACCTGCCCGGCGGCCGGAGATAGCCGCGGTGATGCCCGCAGCCCGGGAGCCCGTCTGCGCAGGGGCTCTTTGCCGTTCCCCGGAGACCTGATGGCGGCCAGGATACCCTATCGGCGCTGAAGACCTGGGCACCGGTGGGGGACCTCACGGCGCACTGTCTGTGCTGCGACGCATACGGCGATTGCAGAAGGAGGCCAGGAACGAGCGCTCGTTGAGCTGAGGCACCATATCGCAACGCATCCTTTGTTTGGGGCAGGTACGGACGGAGAGTGTTGCACGGCCATGTTTGATAGCCTGTGCTTGCCTGGCCCCGCGCCTCGCTACCCCCTATGGTACGGGGTGCCTCTCCGCGCTGTGTGCCTCACTGGTGCTGTACTCTGTAAATGCTTTAGCCCCGCAATGACGCTCGCCTGGGCCACGACTAGCCTGTGATTTCCCCGGACTTTCGCCATGATGGCTTCGTTGGAGGCACCGAGGTGTGGGGGAGAGCGCCCGTCCTTGTCACTGGCCTGTGTTACCCCGCCTGCGACGGGGTCAGCTTCCCGAATACCTTCCTTGGGAAATGAGAGCCGGGGGCTTCAGCCTGCAATTTCTCTCAAAATCCTCCTGACTGCCCTGCATGGCCTCCGCGCTGATATGCGCCAAGGCTGCCAAGTGCTGTGGAAGAAGCTGGACGACATGGCGTCGTCGCTGCGGCGGGACTGCAATGTACTGACCCCGCCACGTCTACCCTCGTCTCCGCTTGCGCTTCATGGCGATACAGTGCTTCCTTCTGCCGACTGGACAGAGGTGCCCGCTCCCGAATTGACTGGTGCCCGAGATTGTCTGCCTGCTGCCTTTATCAGGGATACTTTGTTTCTCCTTTCACCGGAGAGTGTAACATTGTTGGACTGTTCGTCGCGAGTGCCTTGGGACATATCTACACCATTGTCGACCTCATCACGGGCCCCTGGGTTGTGCCCTCCGACTTTGAATTCAAAGAACTTGTATGCTCTGCAGGTTCCTAGGGAACTCACTACTACAGCTGATGGAGTTACTGTTGGATCTCGACGGCCATTTTGTGTTCCTGCGACACTCTTACTCTCTCTGTGGCCATATTGTTTCTCTGCTTCGCTGTGGCTCTGCCTGGTGGGATTCCGACGTTCGGGACAGGGCTGATGACTTTTCCCTTATTGGCACTGACTGTCCACCTGGTTGTGACCCCAGACTGAAACATTGTCGATGTGTTGATTGTGCATTCAGTGAGACTTCTACCTATTCCATACTGTATTTCCTGTTCTGCGCGCTGGTCTCTCCCTTCATTTCAAGTCGCAAGTATTGTGTTCTATCATTTTTGGTTCCTCTCTATGGGGCGACTGTTGTTTTGCGGGCGGGTTGCTCAGGGACGGAAGATGCGGTTGATGGCTGCTGAGCCTGTATTTGTTTCCATCTTATTCCTATGTTGTGGAGGGGATCGACACTCATGGAGGGTTATGTACTGGAGGGCGTCTGAGATCGGGCCAGGGTTCGGCGGTCTCTTTGCTGTACGGTTCTCTTACCTGATGGGAGTTGGGTTTGGGATGTTGTAAGGGGGGCTGTGTGACCACACGCAGAGCGCGACTTGATTTTCCAGCTGGTTGGATGTTATTGGTTATGGCTCAGCTCTCGCTCGCAGTGCATCCATTATATCATAGCACTCTTGTCTGCGGCGTAGTCGGCGCTACAATAGGCTATCCTGGTACCTAGTGTGCTGCCGGCTCTGTTGAATTTGTTTCGGTTGCCTGACTTGTCATCCATGTTCAATGGGACGGGGGTTTGCCTGTAAAGGGTGGCGTCCATTTTATTTCTCTTTGTCTCTGCACTGCCTGGGGCGGCCATCTTAGTCTTTGTTCTGGCTGGGGCGGGTTTCGGGCGGGTACCATGGTGTAGTGATCGTTTGCGACTTATATAACGCTAGGGGGTTCCGGGTGTTCACTTGCATTAGCCTATTTTCTGTGGTTTATACCTATGGCGCCTTTTTGGCGCGTATCAACGCTTCAGTTCCTCACATCTATTTTGCTTCTTGTTTCTCCTGACTCCTTCGCTTGTGATTTGGAACTGCTCATATCCTGTTGTCTACTCTACACTTGAGGTGGTGTTTTATGGGTCCGGTTCGCGCTCTTGTGTACCGCATTTGTAACCCCCTTGTTTTTCGGCCTTGGTCCTTTTAGACTCTAATGGCGTGTGGATCCTTTTTGGCTGGATGTCCGGGAGATCTGTTATTTTATTGGCTCCTCCCCACCTTCTTTAATGGGGGATCCGGGACTGTCCTTCCTTGCTCCCTTTATCACTTGTGAAAGTTTTTCTTTACCTTTTCTCCTCTTCATGAGTGAGAATCTTTATTTCTTTTCTTTTCTTTTCTTCTCTTCTCTATATTTCGGGTTCTTTAAAGGGCGACAGGCACTTTACCGGAGGGGGGTAGACCGTAGCCTCCGGATTGTTGTAGGGTGGGGGGGTGGATTTAGTTTTTCTTTTTGGTTTCTATGGGCCTTGTTTTTTCTATCGTTTCTGCGCTTTCCTGTTCCTTTTTCTGTTCTGGGTCTGACATGGGATTAGTGGGGAGTGGGTGGCGCTGTAGGTGATGCGTAAATGTGTACTGATACTCCTGCTGTTCTGCATTATACTGCCATACCGTGGAGTGTTTATCTCTACTGTTGTTCTTAATTATGCTGCCTACCCAGGTTGTGAAGCTACTGTACGGACTCAGCTCTTCTTGCATCTATTCTTCACTGATTTTCTTTAGATCAAATTTAAACACTTAAACCTCATTGCTCCTACCCTTGGCGACATGTTCCTGTGTATTGTAACTGCTACTGATTGATGCTATATTGTTTGATGCCGCTGAGGAATTGCATTGCTTACATTTTGTGCCTACAATATCGTGGCCGGCCTGCTGGTTGTAGGCCCGTATTTGTTCTCCTTCTTCAGCACAATAAAGGTTTTTAAAAAAAAAAAAAAAAAAAAAAAAAAAAAAGACATTCGGCTCCATTTAATGAAAATTTTCATAATAATAAAAAAGAAGCCTAGGTTTAGTGTCTTTGACGTAGTATAAGTTCTTTGATGGGTCTATGAAGAAATTTAATAAGTTGCAATTGTAAAGTTTTCTCGAAATATATAGGCGAGTGCGCGCACACGGTCGCGCACGAACGAAAGCCAAAAAAGCGGAGATAAACCCCCTTTATAATATGCTCCTGGAGCTCTTTTTGGTACAATGAGTTAGTTCTGAGAAGAACTTTTTTTTTTTTTTTTTTTTTTTTTTTTTTTTAAACAAGTGTTATGTTGTGTTTGATTTTTTAAACTTGCAACAACATTTTCATGTGTGACACAGGATCGAAATGAAATGAAGAAATTTATCTTTTCTCGGGGCATTTATGACTCTCAATTGTTAGTTTAGTAAGAATGAGGCTCTGCTCTCCGTACAGAAGAATTTCTCCACACTCGTTGCATTTCATGTGCACCTTTGCAAGATATGGTCTCAAGTCCATCACAGCACTCGATGGAGATACAGGTCGTCCACCAGAAGATGTGCTGGCCACCTCTGATGGTAATAGCGTGGCCAGGGCTCTTGTCGATGCCTTTGCAAATTCAACAGGGTGCACTTGTTTGACATGCCGCACCATGGTATGTATGGAAAAGGAATATTTTTTTCTTGGATTTCCTCTTGAGAGAACCTTATTGCATATCATGCAGGTAACTTTTGGCGCATTAACTTTCTTTTGTTCTTCAGGATAAGTGAAAAATTGCCAAATAAAAGATTCCTTTTTTCTTTTTAAAGGTAGTCGCTCATTTCCTTCAGATTCGGAAGATGAATGCGGGGCGGCAGCCATTTCAGCAAAGTCTTCCGAAGGGTGTTGAACGTTGTTCTCTTTTGAGAGTAGAAAAGATAGTGAGAGAAGTGGGTGGAGTACTCCGTGTAAATTGCAGAATAGAAACTACTAAGAACCAATTGGAAGTGTTGTTTTCAAGTCACATGACTTCACATGCGCGTCTCAGGACGTGTACGCGGTGATAGTATCTAGTCACGTACGCCATTTGGAAGTAGCGGTCTAATTCAGCGAAGTTTCAAAACGTGAAAAGAAGTAAATTCAAACATATTCGGATTTAATATATCTTTTGAGCTCGATTCAAGCATACAATTGTTAAAGTATAAAACCTTTTATATATTTTTTTAAAATACCAAGGTGTGTACATTCGGTAACACACGAAGGTTTAAAAAGACATTCGGCTCCATTTAATGAAAATTTTCATAATATTAAAAAAGAAGCCTAGGTTTAGTCTCTTTGACGTATTATAAGTTCTTTGATGGGTCTATGAAGAAATTCAATAAGTTCAGATTGCAAAGTTTTCACGAAATATATAGGCGGGTGCGCGCAGTCGGTCGCGCACGAAAGCTTGGAAATGCGCTATCCATTTTATTGAGAACTGTTGCCGAGAGTGCGCACACCGGGTCGTGCACGAAAGTTTAGAAAGGCTATTTTTATTTATAGACAAATTTTAATGCGTTGAAAAAAAGGCAAGGTGCAGACTTTCTAATTCTGTATCGCTTTTCAAGGAGTCTCTATGCAACTTGAACAGTGAAGAAAACGGATTTTTTCCGAAAAAAATATTGCCAGAACTTTATTGACAAAAGTATAGGTTGCATACACGAGATATTTCTGAATTAGCATTTTAAAAACCAATGAAATTCACTGAAAAAACCATAGGTTTTACACACGTTATAGTTAGGAAGTAGTATTTACAAAACCTATGAAATTCACTGAAAAAACCATAGGTTTGACACCAGTTATAGTTAGCTGGAAATTTTACTGATATAAAACCAATGAAATTCCACGTTATAGTTAGTTGGACTCACTATAACTTGCGCGTGTAATGCACTGCTGATGACGTCACATATTACATCACTCATGACATCACTGATGACACCATCCTTGTGACACAGTGACAGACCTCCTTTCACTGTAATCTAACCCTTGAAACACATATTCAAAAATAGAAACTAAAATTTTCAAAAAAATGGAGATACCCATACCAGTTACAACAACCAATTCAATAATTCCACCATCTATATACACATGCACTAATTCACCAACAGTTCTATATATTCACTCATACATATATTCACTAATCATATGTAGTGATACACCTACACATCCTGTTACACACCGAAAGTCATCCAAAAATTATTCACACACATACACACACATGCAAATAAACTATTGAACATCCATTTATTTGCATAAACAGCTATACACACACTACCACTTTACTTCTAAGGAAACTTACACATACTTACTCTCTTAAAAATCACTTATAGAAAAATACTAATTTAAACAGGAACTCTTACATTCCCTCACTCTCAGATATACTCACTTATATACATCAATATTCACATATACTAGATTAAAACATATGTAGTTACTGATAAAGACACTAATAAGACAGTCATTCACTCACTAACACAGACATATACACACTCATCCACCCATACAGTCCTGCACATATGCTGTCTTCAAAACACATGCAAACAGAGACTCAGCCATTCTTGCATCTATGTAGTAAGTAATACCCCCACCAAACCATGCAAACACTCATACTGATACTAAGAAAAACATCTAATAACCTATATACATACACATGTAGCAACTCACCAACCCATGCAGGCACTTATACACAAAGTGAAACACTAATACATATATTGAACTATTTAAGCATTACTCACTAATATATGTATTCACTAAGATATTCAATAATATATACATATAGAACACATATTTATTTTTCAGAAAGACACACATTCACTGGATGGTGTCATCAGTGATGTCATGAGTGATGTAATATGTGACGTCATCAGCAGTGCATTACACGCGCAAGTTATAGTGAGTCCAACTAACTATAACGTGGAATTTCATTGGTTTTATATCAGTAAAATTTCCAGCTAACTATAACTGGTGTCAAACCTATGGTTTTTTCAGTGAATTTCATAGGTTTTGTAAATGCTACTTCCTAACTATAACGTGTGTAAAACCTATGGTTTTTTCAGTGAATATATATATATATATATATATATATTACCTACTGGCGGTCGCCAGTAGGTATATATAGTTAGGATTTTTTCTCTATGGGTTTTTTGAAAATTCTATGTCTAATAACTTTGGCGTTTGTGGACGGAATTGGCTGAAATTTTCAGGAAAATGGAACATTTTGTTTCTGAGCAGCCCCTGAAAATGTTGGGGGGGTTCGTCCAGGGGGGGCCGAGAAAAAAGGGGGGTCCCAAAACGTGTTTTTAACATTGAGTTTTCCATAGGGCGGTTAGCCTCACTTTTAGCCCGAACGGCTGAATGGATTTGCACGAAACTTGGCAAAATTGTAGGGACTGGTAGCCCGATGTGCCTTTTGTAGGTCTCAATATATGTGCTCCAGTGGATTTTGAGAAATTAACGTTTAAAAAAAGATATATATCTGTAAGCGCGCTCTGGGCAGCGCTCCGGTCCGCGGACCTTAAGCGTACCGGAACTTCGCGTAGCTAAGCTGATTGGCTCTCCGGTGTCTGTCAACATTCTAAACAGTCCGGAGCGGCCGCCATCTTGTCTCTCGGTAGGATTGAGAGACAAGAGGAGGCCAAAACAAAGGGGGAAATAACCATAAGGGGGCATACTAGCTCCTCCCTGACCCCCTAGGTTTGATGTGGAGGCTTTAAAGGGGCCCCGCTAAGCAAAAAAAAAAAATTTTTTTTTTATTTTTTTTCGTGGTTAGCGCCCGGTACGCGAACCGGGAAGCGTTCTGGGGAGCGTATCACAATGAAAAATGAATGATAGACTTTTCAAATGCTGTATGTTAATTGATTGTTGGTTTTGTTGATTATTATTATTTTTTTTTTTTAAAGTTTTTTTTATTGTGTTTCATAATTTATTAAACTTTCTAACATTTCATTGTCAGAAATTTCATAATCATGGAATATAGATTGTAGTCTCTGAGGTTGTAAAATGTCCTCATTTGCAAGGAGGTTATCTACTGCTTGTACACATTGCAGTAGTTCTTGGTCCCAAGATTCATCCATAAATTCAATCTCATTTGGATCAATGATTTCTGTGTTGGACTCTGGAAGGACAATTTCAAATGAAATGTTTTGTTCACTTTCCATTTTTCCTGAAATTTGCATAAAAAAAATATATATTAGTAGAGGTAGGGCACTGTTGGGATTAATTTTAGATAGGCAGTTTTTAACAGAGAATTTATCTTTGGGCAGTGTATAGTATCAGAGTGGAAGTAGGAATATAAAAAAGTGTATCTAAATTTATAAGTACTACAGAGGGATAGTATATAACTAACAGAAAAAGTTTGCCATATTAACTTAAAGTGCTCAATATACTTCAGTTTTAAAAATAACAACTTACCTTTAAAAAGAAGTTGAAGTTATTAATGAAAATTCTAATAGAAATGTACACCAGGAAGTAGTAGTCAAAATGGCTGTGTTTCCTTCTCTTCCTTTATATATATTCGGGTACATAACCAATCAAATGTCAGGTAAAAAAAGTAGAAAATGAAAGTAACATTTTAATTGGTTGTCAATTCCAACACTTCAGATGTGTTTTGTGAAGTAATTTACCTCACGGTATTTAGTGAGTTCTATAGGCTAAATGGTTAAATGGAATTCCAATCAAATTTGTGAAAATGGTAGGGATTGGTATGTAGTATGAGCTAATCTATATTTGGTGAAATTGTCTCAAGTGGCTTTTGTGTGAACTACTTTCCCACCTTTTTTGATGGTGCGCTTCCCAGGAAGCGACCCGGTACGCGAACCGGTGAGCGCCCTGGTACGCGAACCTTAAGCGTAACGGGAGTCCACCATTTTGTGTTTCGGTCGAATTATGATACAAGATGGAGGGCAAATAATGTTCAGAATAGGTAGAAGGGGGCATGGTAGACTTATCTTGACCCCCTAGGTTTTGTGAGGGTGGCTGAGGAGGCCCATATGTGCGAAAAAAAAACATTTTCTTTAAAAATTTCGCGAGGTTAGCTCCCGGTACGCGTACCGGGTAGCGCCCCAGGGAGCGTACTTTGTTGAAAATTAGTGAAAAAAGTTAGAGTAAAATAATAATTGTGAGTGATTAGATGTAGGGTAGCTCTGAGAAGAGCTTTTGGGTTTATGGTACATTTTGGTACTTATAAGTAGGTACCAATGCACATTTTTAAATTCAGAGTGAAAACTCTGTTGCCCTCATCTGAGAAGTGAACTCCATCTCCTCTGTAGATATCTTGCATGTAGTAACGCAAGTTATTGTTGTACAGGGAGCCCATTCCATGGTCTCTCAAGTAAGCTGAAACAGATTTGTTTACATGCTTCCTCGACTTCTCAATTTGTGGACAAAATTGGTTTGACCACCTCCATTTCTGTCTTTGGCATATATTTGAATATACCAAGGCAGTCTGAGGAAAAAGTGCCATTAATTGCTCAAAGGTGTCCTTTAAAAGCATTTCCAGACCTACACCAGTCAAAGTGCCCAAGTCATTACCTCCACAGTGCACAATTAACAGGTCAGGTTTGGGCAAATGCATAAAGGTTTTCACCAATGGTATCAATTGGTGACATTTTAATCCTCTGTGGCCAAACCACTTAATTTCCACATCTTGTAAATTGAGGTTAGGTAAATTCCTGCTTTCAACGTACCTTTGAGCCCAGTGAATATAACTATGACCAACAATCCAGACAGAAAACATGGTGAGAGAAGGTTCTCCTGCAGTCAGATGAAGTGTGGCAATGAAATGGCAGTTGAAAAAATGTGAGTTTGAAATGAAAAAAACTGTGGAGTTTCTGTGTTCATGAAGTAGTAACAGTGATTGGTGGATTTTGATTGATGAAAACAGAAAGTTAGGGTGTAGAGATGTGTTCTTTGAAAGATGTATTTTGAGTGGTCAATAAAAAATCATTAAATGAAAGAAAGCACTGGATATGCAGGTGCACTGAGAGTTCAGAGTTCAATTGCAACATTGTTGTGTGAATTTGCAAACACCAGAGTTTCTCCAAGAGGTGGTTGCTATGGAAAATAGGCAGAAAGGGCAGAGGGGGAAGGGTTTTCATTTGAAAAAAAGTGAGGGAAGAGTTTTGATTGGGTGACATGAGAAATATGTGTGAAGAATTACACCATTTCTGTGCTTTTGATAGCTGCAGACTCTGGAGTGCATACCTTTTGCTCTGCTGAAGACAAATTGGTGTGTTTCTGAGACTGTTTTCAAACTCAAAGTATTTGCTAAGGTGAGAAAATATTTCTTTACTTTAGATAGAGAATAGTGTGCTTTAAGGAGAAAATTATGATTTATGTGGCGCAAATTGCTTGTAAATATGCTCTCACATGTGCATGGAAAATTTAGATTTTGAATGTTTGTGTTAAATAGCTATGTTAAAAGTGACCAAACCATGCTGGGAAGGCAATCAAAAAACGCTTTCATGTGTTTTAATGACATTTTAAGTCATTTTCTGATGTGCAGTGTTTAGAAATTATGATTTTAAAATCGTTTTTGGGGAAAAGGAATTGTTTATAAAATCATGACAAGGACATAATGGTGTATGGTTCTTTATAAGGCAATTGACTGTTCCTGATGTTATTTTTCTCATTTTAGTGTAAGACCTTTCTCTGTGGCGCAAATTGCTTGTAAATATGCTCTTACATGTGCATGAAAATTTTAATTATCAATGTTTGTGTTACATAGCCATGATAAAAATGAATCAACAATGCAGGAAAACCAATCAAAAAATGCTTTAATGTGTTTCAATGACATTTTAAGTCATTTTCTCATGTGCAGTTTTTTGAAATTATGATTTGAAAATCGTTTTTGGGAAAAAGGAATTGTTTTTAAATGCATGAGAAGGACATAATGGTGTATGGTTTTTTATAAGGCAATTGACTGTCCCTGATGTTATTTTTGCCATTTTAATGTCAGACCTTTCTTTGTGGCGCAAATTGCTTGTAAATATGCTCCCACCTGTACATGGAAAATTTTGATTTTGAATGTTTATGTTACATAGCCATGTTAAAAGTGACCCTACCATGCAGGAAAGCCAATCAAAAAACGCTTTTATGTGTCTTAAGTACAATTTAAGTAAGGTTATGGATACATTTATGATGACTGGTGCAATGAAGTAGAAATCACTTACTTCATTGGTAGGCATTTACAATAAAATTTTCTCCTCTGTTTTGTTCATCAAGCGTAACTTTAATCTGCAATCCTGAGTAGGCCTCACCTTAAACAAACCTCTGGATAGGCCACATATTATTGTCATCCTGATTTAATCATTTATAATGCTAGGGATAGATTTATGATAGGTGTATACCTCTTTTGTGCCACTTAGAAAACATTCTCCATGGGGAAATGACTTTAAATGTCATTAAGACACATGAATGTTTTTTTTTTTAAACGTTTGCAAATTTTTTGGGTCACTTTCAACATGGCTATGTGTCTGCAACAGTCAAAATCTAAATTTGCAATGTACAGGTGGGAGCATATTTACAAGGAATGTGCTTCATGGGGAAACGTTTGCAATTTTTTTGGGTCACTTTCAACATGGCTATGTGTCTGAAACAGTGAAAATCTAAATTTGCAATGCACAGGTGGGAGCATATTTACAAGGAATGTGCTTCATGGGGAAAGGTCTTATAATGTAATATGGGAAAAATGACATTAGAGATACTGAAATGTTTTATAGAGAAGCATACACCATTATGTCCTTGTCATAATTTTGCAAACCATTACTTTTCCCCAAAAACGATTTTCAAATTATATTTTGAAAACACTGCACATGTGGAAATTACTTAAAATGTCATGTACATATGGTGGTTCATCTGTAACAAGATAAGAAGCTTAGGGATACATTTATGATGACTGGTGCAATAAAGTGGACATTACTTACTTCATTGGTAGGCCTTTACATGTATTATCTCCTCTGTATTCTTCATCAAGCGTAACTTTGATCTGCAACCCTGAGTAGGCCTCACCTTAAACAAACCTCTGCATAGGCCACACCTTATCGTCATCCTGAATTAATCATTTAAAATGCTAGGGACAGATTTATGATAGGTGTATGCATCTTTTGCGCCACTGTGCGTCACTTTTGTGACGCAGTGGCGGTGCAAAAGATTTGCTATGAGGCGAGAAAATTACAAATTGATGCATTTAGGCAGATGTGTCATGGTGTAAAAAAAACGTGCCACATGAAACCGATGCAGCAGTGGATGTGCCAGTCATTTTGCGCCGCTGTTCCGCCACCCATGGTGTGCTGCATTTACAATGCGGCGCAGCATGGGGCAAAAATGGCACAGATGCGTGACGTATCTGTGCTGTAAAGGTGGCGCATTGCTGGAGTTGTATCGTAAGTGCGATGCAGCTCCAGCAAGGCTCAGGGGTGCCCCATCTATACAATGCTGCGTCAAGACCTATGCAAGCTTCAAGCAGGCGCAGGGTTTTGAAGCAGCTTTCTCCTATCTGATTGTAAATGCGGCACACCATGGGTGGTAAAACAGTGGTGCACATTAACTGGTGCATGCCTGGGGATGTGCCATTTAATATAAATCTGCACTTTAACATTTGAGTATGTGCAGGGGACACAGAGTCGTTGAGGCTTATCCAAGGTTAAGAACAGATGAGTCCTGTTCAGTGAAAAATTAGACATAGGCTTCACCTGCTCAGCATCGCTGGACATGGTTAAATAATAGCTGCAAAATGTTAATCTCGTTAAATAATTTTACTATTATAATCTGTGAGATTTGTCTCTTACTCTGCAACATCTCATTGTTGTTATCTTTCTTTAAAGATAAAGACAACCTCAACATGAGCGACAATCTGCAATCAGTTGATTTTGACCTCATCATTGAACTTGTAATTGAAACATCAGTGGATGTTGATCCATTGGATGATTTAAATCCTGAGGATGAAGAAGAGCGTGATGAGGATGCAGATTTGTCTGAATTATATGATATCGGATGGGAAGCTGACTTGCTTCAGCCTTTGGAATTATAAACATTTATTTTTAAAATTTATAATCAATAAAAAGTAAAAAGGTAAACCGTTTAATTTAAAAATAAAAACACCTTCAAAAACAGGTTATGTGTAGTGTTTTCAATAAAATATTAAAATATGCTCATAAAATTAGATCAGATTCACATATAAAATAGCATAGGTAACATAAATATAAATGTCATTTCTTTTCTGGTATTTCTGTATTGTAAAAATGGCAATGACTAAAAAATCTTCAAAATAAAATGTCAAGTAGTGTGTTATGTTTTTGATCACTATTACTGATTTACTGTTTGATAATAATGTTTAATAACATTTTTTATTATCTTTTTCCTCAGATTCAACTGCAGATCATTTCAAGATGCCTACAAAAATAAGAGAGATAAAGGCTGCAAAACGTGAAAGACAGCAGGAGAAAAAAAAAATGCAGCAGTCCTCTAACAAAAAGATTTCTCAAGCCATGAAGAAAGCACCGGGTAAGAGCTCTAAATATTTCATAAGAAATATTTGTAATAAAAAAAATATTAGTACAGAAAATGTTTCAATCCATAATATGACAAGTAAATCAAATGGAAAGAAAAGGAGAAATGAAAATGTTACTGCTAGAGCAAGAGATAAATCTGTGCATGATAGTAGAAGGAAACAACAGTTTTGGGAGATTCGTAAACGAATGTTCCGCAACAGGATAATTGGCAATTTGTTAAAAAATATTAAGAAAGGTCAACAGAAATTAGTTTTTTATAGGAGAAAAAAAAAAGTTGAGAAAGTTATTGATCAGGCTTTTGAAATTAAACGTAAGTTATTTATTTTGATAATCAATAGAATTAGGAAGCTAAACAAGGAAATTTTTGATTTCAAAAGAAATAGTAGATGGAAGAGAATAGTTAATCGTAGTAATTTTTGTGAAGTTTTTTCTGGAGAATGGATACATAGTTCAAGCTGTGAGGCATTTTTTAATGAAGAGAGTTATTTCCAGGATAATGATTTGGTGCATGCAGTTGACATCAGTGGTCGTGCTTATGAAATGAAAGATGGTTGTCCAGTTGAAAAAGAAAAACTTGTGACAACAGAGGCAGAAGAGTTGTTAGGTAATGAGGTTTTAGGAAGACGTGCTAAGGGTCCTGTGTACACCTGGAAGTGTAGTAGTATTTGCAGTGTGCGACAGGATTCCATCAATTTGCTTTGTGATTTTGTACGGACATTTAACAAGAAAAGTTTAAAGCAGAAAATAAGGTTGTTGCAAGAATTAGATCCTTGCAGAGTGAGAGAAGTGACAGGTTTGCATGGTCATTCACTGGCTTGTCTTTCCAGGAGAGTATGCCAGAGTGTTTTTCATCATTTCAGGATGCTAGCAGTGCATCATAACAAAGTGAGGAAGTTAGTTAGAATGTTGTATTATGCTAAGAGTCCAGCAATTATGCTGAAACAATTATGCGCTGCTCTTTTGCATGGTTCTGAAATAGATGTGAGGAATATATGTGAAGAAATTGAGTTTTGTTACTTTGGAAGTAAAGAGGAGAATGTTGAAATTGAGCAAGAAATAGAGGGTCATTTGGAAGATACTGTACATGTTTCCAGTACAGATAATTTCCAGAGGGAAATTGCGACGTTTGACATGAAATCAAGTGAGAGGCCTAATTTCACTTGTGTGTGTTGTCGACGCACTTATTATAAGAATCAGACTAAGTTAGTGGATTTATATGCAAAAAGTGAAAGGGAAAATAATAGTGAATGGAAGGATTTTGCAACATACTTGATGGTAGAAAATTGTTTTGATTTGGGATTGGATCAACGTGTGTGTACTTATTGTTGTAACAAATTAAAACAAAACCAGATGCCTGCTAGAGCAGTTCATAATAATCTGGAATTGGTTGAGATTCCTTCTGAATTGAAGGATTTAAATACTTATGAATCTATTTTGATTCAAAGTATCCATCCCTTTCAGGCTATTGTAAGAATGGAGCCAAAGACAGGGAAATTGCCTCCATCAGATTTACAGAGAGGGTTAAAGGGAAGAGTTGTTTATTTGCCTCTAGATTTGAAGAAAAACATTAACACAATTGGAGTAGAAAAAGTGGAAGAGGAACCTCTGGTTATCTTAGTTAATGGGGTTCCGACAAAGAATAAGAAAATATGGCAAGATTTAGTAGATGTTAGGAAAGTTAAAAAGGCAACATTGTATTTGGAAAAAAATAATAAATACTATAAGAATGTATATGTTGCAGAAGAGGAAGTAAGTGAGGAAGAGGATAGCGATTTGTGTGCTGGTCAAATTGAGAAAGTAGAACCCTCTACTAGTGAGGAAATATATGAACATTATAGTGTTCATCCTTTGCATTCAAAGGAAGTCATGGGGAATGCTATTGAGTTGTTTCAAATGAAACAAGCCAAAGGGAGTCCCATTAGTGTTTGGGAGGAAAGTTTGGAAGCTCGGTGTTTCCCACAGCTTTTTCCAACAGGTCAGGGAGGAAGATATGATGAGCGACCTCATCAAATTCCTGCTTCTGAATACCGGACTTTGCGATTGTATGCAGGAGATGCTAGGTTTCGACAATGCATTCCTTATTTGTTTCATCTCCTGTTTGAAAGCGATCTGTCTGGACTGTCATATGCAGTGAACCACATCTTGAAAAGTGGTATACACATGCAAAACATCTCGGCAAGTGATTTTATGGATAAAGTGAATGTCCAAGATAGTATTTTGGAATCTCACCTGATTAATCTCATGGCGTGTCAGCGTGGTACTAATGAGTACTGGTACCGTCGTCATGGTGATTTAAAATGTATGCTGAGGAACTTAGGTACTCCCACATGGTTCCTCACTCTGAGTTGTGCCGAGTATGGCTGGGAAGACTTACTTCAATTTCTACGAGAGGCAAATGCTAACGTAGAAAACATCGAATTCAAGACACCCGGAGAACTGTGCTCTTTGGATCCAGTCAATGTATGTAGGTACTTCAATCATAGATTTGAAGCTATGATGTCTTTCATCATGAATAAGAAGAATCCACCTCTTGGAGAGGTGTTGGATTTCTTCTGGAGAAAGGAGTACCAAGCAAGAGGAGCTCCTCATATACATATGTTGCTGTGGATCAAGGATGCACCTAAATTTGGAACGGATCCAGAAGACTCAGTGATGAGTTTCATCCAACAGTATTCTACGTGTGCTGTTCCAAACGCAAAGGAGAAGAAAAGCCTAAGAGAAAAAGTTCTGCGTTTCCAAAGCCATCGATGTGGAAAGTACTGCCGTCGTAAATTCCGAAACAAAGACAAGTTCTACACCAAATGTCGTTTCGGCTTCCCACGACCGGTGATTTCTAAAGGAAGAGTAAACAGTTTGATGTCTTCGCTGCGACATAATGTGATGAAGAAATCACCTAAAAACACTTACAATTTGAAGAGGAACGAAGAGTCCAAGTATATCAACGACTACAACCCGGTGATTTTGTCCATGTGGAATGCTAACATGGATATACAGTTTGTGGCTGATAACTGTATGGCTGTGGCTCGGTATGTGACGTCGTATATCACCAAAAAAGAGAAGACAGAATTGAAGGATATGTGGGAGGACATTTCCCATGAAAAGAGCCTCAGCAAGAAGTTGTACAGTTTCAGTCTGAAGATGTTGTCGCATCGAGAAATCGGAGCGTACGAATGTTCTGACCGGTTGTCTTCAGCAAGTCTCTATGCCAAGTCCAGGAGTATCGTTTGGGCGAGTCTTGGTCTTGCTGCAACGCGTAATCGAGTTCTCAAACCTGTGCGGGAAATTGAGTATTTGGCGGAAAAGGAGCCAAACAGTACCGACATTTTGAAGACAAACATGTTGGATACATATTATCCAAATCGAAGCAGTCACCTAGAGAATGTTTGTCTGTATGAGGTTCTGCAAAATTACATGTTCAAGAGGAACATCAAAGAAGATACTGAGAAAGGAGTGTATGCTGTAATAGGAAGTGAGGGATGTCTGGTCAAGCAAAGAAAATGCCACTTGATAAACCATCGAAAATTGAGTGGCGAATCTCCTGAAAAAAAGGAGTTTTTCTATTTAGCACTTTTGCAACTTTTCAAGCCTTGGCGTGCAGAAGAGGAACTGCTTGGAGATTTCCTCTGTTACGAAGACTCTTTCAATGCCGCCAAGGAGACCATAGAATGTCCTGCTTTTCCCAAATATGTAGAAATGTTGAATGCGGAAATTGAGCAGGAAGCAACGATTGCAGCCGAGATTGCCAGAGACAGTTCTCAGGACAGTCAGAGTTCTGCTTCATTGAGTCAGGATCCACTAGGAGGACCTCTTATTGAAAATGAAGCTGCCACTGCTATGAATGAGGTGGAAAGAGCCATGGCACATGCTCAAGAGGATGCGGTTAACTTAGAAGAGTTGGAAAGACAACTCAACGTTGAGCAGAGGAAAATATATGACGAAGTTACCATGCAAATTGATCATGGATTAAGTCATGACAAGAAAGAGTGCTCATGTACGTCGTTGAAACCTGTCCGACTGTACGTGAGTGGAGAAGCGGGAACTGGAAAAAGTTTCCTCATTAAAGCAATTTCATGCTATTTGCAGGAAAGGACAGAGTCATCACTGTCTTGTGTTGTCACTGCTCCAACTGGACTGGCAGCACATAATATTAAAGGGATTACTTTACATCGTTTACTGATGCTGCCAGTGGAGCATGACAACAAATTAGAATATCACAAGCTATCTGGAGATGCTTGTTTTGAAGTTTCAAGAATCTTGAGGAAAATGAAACTTCTTATCATTGACGAAGTAAGCATGGTTTCCAATGTCATGCTTGCCTTTGTGCATTTGAGGATGCAAGAAGTTCTCAAAACAGAGTATGATGTGTTATTCGGTGGCAAACACATCATTGTTTTTGGAGATCTTCTGCAGCTGACACCAGTGAAAGGGCAACCTGTGTTCAAAATGCTCACGCATGAAGATACCAGGAAGTGCCTAGGCAGCATTGGCAACGTCAATATATGGTTAAACTTCAATTATGCTGAACTGCATGAAAATATGCGTCAGGCAAAGGATGAAGTTTACAAGACTATTCTACAAGATGTTAGAATTGGAAAAGTGACCGAGCATGGGAAAGAAGCTTTACATGCACGATTACTGTCAAATTTATATCCAGAACAAGATGTTGTGCCTGAGAATATTTTTCAGAAAATTACTGATAAGAAATCTGGAATATGTTTGATGCCAACTCTTGCAGAATGTGCAAAATTTAACAACAAAATGTTGCATTTAGAAAAGCAAGAGATTGTGAAAGTGGAAGCTATTGATAGAGTAGAGCATATGGGATCAACAATTATTTTGTCTGAGAATCTGAAAACAAAATTGGATTCATTAGAGAAGAGTATATCTAAAACTGCAGGTTTTGAAAAGACTCTGAATGTGTGCTTGAACTGCCGTATAATTTTAAGAAGGAATTTACATGTTGAAAGAGGTCTGGTAAATGGATCAATGGGTAATGTTGTTGATTTTGTGAAATACAGAAATAGAGATGGAATTGAATTTTTAAAAATTAAATTTGATGGCATTGAGGAAGTACAGCTAATTGCTCGTTGTTCTGCTAGATTTTTGCTTGTAAAAGACTTATATGTTCGCCGTAAGCAGTTCCCTGTTTGCTTGGCATATGCGGTGACAATTCATAAATCGCAAGGTTTAAGTGTAGACACTGCATTGGTGAATATTGGCAGTTCTGTGTTCAAGGAGGGTATGGCATATGTGGCATTGTCACGAGTTAGAACTTTATCGGGATTGTACTTGATTGACTGTGATGTCAGAAACATTTGTGCAGATCTAGATTGTGTTAAGGAATACAATAGGTTAAGAAGAGAGTATGCGCCACATTTGCCTCAGTTTCCTTTGTTTGAGAAACGTCTGGTAGGCCGGAAACGAAGAAATGAGAACAATACTGGGCAGGTTGTAGCAAAAAGACAAAAAGTGAATGAACCTAAAATTACAAGCAGAAACAAAGAGGATTCTGTTGAAGATGTTGTTGGTTTTCAGTTTGAAAACAGTTCTGGTGTCAACTGCTATGCTAATGTAGTAATTAATGTTTTGTTTTCTCTAAAAAATGTAAAAGAAGAGATTGTGGTCAATTCTGATCAAAGATTTTGCAGTTTGTTAAATTCTGTGTTAGAGAAATGTACCACTGATAGAAGAAACATAGAAAGTGTGTCTGAAATTAGAAATCTGTTAGATAGATGTTCAGGCCAAACACAATTCTCTCAAAATATTCAGCAAGATTGTCAGGAGTTTTTAATGTATATGCTTCATGTATTACATGCTGAAGGTGTAGATGTAGATCAGCTGTTTGGGCTTTCTTATCAATGGCAGCATGACTGCGAGAACTGTATGGTATCAAGTACTACTAGTGTAGACTCAGAAAGATTTGTATATTTAACTTTGCCAGACAGTAAATCAGTCTCCTTTAATAAGCTAGTAAAAGCTGCTAATCACAACATGGAGTGTAGCCAATGTAAATCTGAAATGATGTCCACATTATTTATACGAACATATGGCCAGTACATCATTTTAATGTTCCAACGATGTAGGCCTGATGGAACAAAATTGACAACTTTAATAAAAAAATTTGTAGCTTCGCAGTTGTCAATATCAGGAAGGACTTTTGTAACTACAGCAATTATATATCATGACGGCCCTTCAATATCATCAGGACATTACACAGCTTATTTAAAGTCTAGAAATGGCTGGTCATTCTGTAATGATTCTGTTGTAATTTTCAAAAAAAAATTGCCGTATGACCTTAAAAACTCTTACCTGGTGTTTTTAAAACCAAAATTTTAGGAAAATAATCTCGGGATATGATCTGTGGAATTTCAAGAAGTTCTAATGGCTCCTACACAATTTGGCCTTGAGGATAAGTGTAGTTCAGAGACATAACTTCTAATCATAGGATTGGACATCATGGACATGTATGTGCAGTTTAAATGAGTTCAGAAAAACTGTTTCTTTTCATAAGCTAATTAAAGCAGCCAATCAAAACATGGAGTAGAGGGAATGTAAGTCTGCAATGCTGTCTACTGTTTTACATTACTTTGTGATTAAAAGTGATGTAGAGAATTAAATAATTGTAGTACTCATAGAGGTAGTGTAAGTCTGCTTCATATTAAGCAGTATCAGTGTCATACGAAATGTAGAACATGACTGAGCAAGAAGGGGAAGATATTCCTATTCCAGGATTGTGAAAATGATCTTCAACATTTTAATTCTGAAAGTTGCGGGAATGCCAAATGATGGGATTGGCTAACAAGAAATCCAAGAGTTATACATGGCTCTGACAAAATTTGGCCTTGTGGAATCTTGTGGTAGAGAGCAAGAAGTCATTTATTGTATGTAACATGTTTTTAAAAACGATGGAGATTTTCTTTCAGAAACTGGTGGGCTGAAAGTAATAACAGCACAAAAGAGTATAAGCTATTCATAGGACATCCTTGGACGTCATGGAAAGTAAGTTAACTTTAAGGAGTTCTGATTTTTGATTTCTGATCTTGTATGGGTTTTTTAAACACAATCATTTTGATTGTGTTTTTTTTTCCCCGCTGTTACATGATGAATACCTTCAAGTCACTGTTTTTAGTGAATTTTGATACATTCTGAGAACAGCAAAAATAAACCATTTAACATGTATAATTAATTCTGTAATGTTTCCATTTATGATGTATATGTAGAACTGTGTAGAAGGCATGGAGAAGGTGAGGCTTCTGTAAGTGTCAAAGTTGTTGCATGCAGTGCTGCACTTCTGCGTATTCTTTGATATGCTAGACTACATCTGCACAATGAGATACCTAAGCAAAGGAAACAGAAGTGATGTGATTGTGAAATGAGGAAAATAAATTGCATGTATTTCAATTACATCACCTGTGTTTCCTATCATTACGAATCACATTGTGCAGATCAAGTTTAGGTCTGTCCAGGGAAACATAGGAGGTTTGGACTTTGTTGAAGATTGCAGTGGACATGACTCACTTCATTGGTAGACCTTCACATGTATTATGTCTTCTATTCTCTTCAACAACTCGAAATTTCATCTGCAACCCTGAGTAGGCCTCACCTGAAACAAAACTCTGGATAGTAGACATCTTATTGGCATCCTGAAGCAATTATTTTAAATTTTAGTGTCTTGCGACACTTTTCTGAGACAACAGCAATGCAAAAGATGCACCATGTTTTAAGATAGGCCTCACTTCATCTGCATCAAGATAGTGTTACTTTAAAATGTATATCTTTAGGACTGTGTAGCTTCTGTAAGTGTCAAAGTTATTGAAAAACTGTTTGTCCTTCAATCTTTGCCCTTGTCTTTTGTAATTTTTCAATACATGTTTTTATATTTTCAAATGTTTGTTCTCTCTTTCACAGATTGAAAGTATAAAAATAAAAAGTGAGGAATTTAACGACAATTATAAGGTAAGTATTTTGTACTCTTTTCGTTACATTTCTATCACATTGAACTACTATTAGTTCCACTGCTTCATTTCTTTAATCCTCAGTTTCCTGCCTTTGCTACTTCCCTCATTCCTTTCTCTATTACCTACTTACTCAACTCCTTCCACTTTTTTTCTCAGTCCCTCTCTTCTCATAGTTCCTCACTCTTGTTCACTCACTCCGTCTCTATTACTCTTAGTGTCTTTGACTGATCACTGTATCACTATTTGTTCATAATGCTTTCTCTGTGTAGTTGAAGCACACTAAGGGGCATATTATGAATGCAGCCAATAAAATTATTGCTCTTTTTATTGGCAGAAAACTGGTGCAAAAGCGGCTTTAGCGGCAGTTTTCTGCCGCAAAAGCAGCTTTAGCGACACATTTCTGCCTATAAAAGCTGCAAAACTTTTATTGCCTATGTTGATAATATGCCCCTATGTTATTTACATTAGGGCTATATTGTCCAGTATAACAATCAAAATTGCTCTCCAAAGACACCAGGCAAAGCAGACGCTCCCTCAAACAGATCACCAAGCGCAATTTACCCTACTTACAATCTAGCCTGTTCTCTGTCGAGACTTTAGCAATCTTTAGAGCACAAGATAAGATTTTTTTACATGGAAGAGCCATACGTATTGCAATTCTACTTAAGAAACAAGCATTGGCATAGACAATAGGTCTCGCCTTTGGGACCTTATACGTGTTTAGCCATGCAACAGTTGATGTTGCTGCACCAAGGATATTATGCTGCATAACTAAAGACTTAGAAGGTCCAAAAGTCGATACCTATTGGCTATGCCAATGCTTGTTTTTCTTTCACTTCGTTATCTATTTTGTTTTTCACAATTATACCATCTTCTGTCTGTTCTTTGGTAAATAGATCTATTAAATAGTATCTCTTCTTTACTCCCTATAGCTGTCTTTCTTGAAACATCACTCTCTGTTTACTTTCCTTATACTTACTCTTTTTTTTAAAAAAGTTTTTTTTTTGGTTAGCTCCCGGTACGCGTACCGGGAAGCTAAACCGGAAGCGAACCAAAAGAAATAGAGGTTGCCAGAGTGCTAAACATTCTAGCAATTTTTTTGGAAAGGGAAGGTAGTTCTGAAAAGAACTTTTTTTTTATATTTTTGTTGTTTTATATTTTGTTTGTATTTTTTGAACATTTTTTGTTTTTTTTTGTATTTTTTGAACGATTTTATATTTTTTTGGGTTTTTTTGGGGGGGGGGAACAACAAAAAACAGGCGTTGAAAAGGGCTCAACAGGAGCAACTACTGGGGGCGGTTAGGGCAATTATGATTGTCATAAGCCAGGTTGATGGCATTAATACTCATGTTACCACATGATATCAACGCTCCACAGTGCATACAAGTATGTTTCATGTGCCCAAAATTCTCTTGGATGTTTGGCACAGTTTCCCGTGCCTCTGCTGGTGTCAATGATATTGACGATGTTGACCTGGCCACAGGAGTTGCTGTTGGGTTTTGTTCCATATCCCGTATTTCCGCCCGGCTGTAATTAAGTGGATGCTTCCTGGTCATGTGCCGATGCATGGTATAGTTCCCATAGCTATACTTTTTATCAGTCCCTCTTGATAATTTCTCTTTGCAGATGAGGCAGGTCACATACCTCGCATTCACTTTCTTTTGCCCTGGAGGGATTGAATAAAACTGCCAGATGAAACTGGCTTTCCTATGGGAAACCCGGGGCACCTCTTCCAAGAACTGTGGTTCTTCTCTCTCCTCTTCCTCTAGTTCTTCCTCTTCCTCCTCTGTGTTGGTGATCACCTGGGGAGGTGGTCCTCTCTTCCCATGAGGAGGTGGAGGTGGTGGTGGGGGTGCACCAGCTGAAGCAAGTACTGAAGTCATTTCTCAAGTATTAATAAAGGTCTTCCTCTCATAATGATGAAAGTCAGAGTGAGGAAAGAAGGAGGGGTTTTCATCATTTGGAAAAAACAATACTTCTCAACCAATGAAAAGTGTTATTTTTAGGTCACCTGACCTAGCCTTACATCATTATGAAACTAAAAGTGAAATGAACCAATGAAAAGCTTTATTAACAAGTCACATGACTCTAACTTTCATGTTACGCGCTGCGGAACGCTCCCCGGTTAGCTTCCGGTTCGCTGCGCTTCGCGCCTCGGTCCGCGCCCGGGGACACTTCCGGGTGCGCTAACGCAGTACGTCACAAGACGCATTTCGCGGCAACGCGATACGTCGCGCTTTCGCGCCGCGGATCGCTTCCGGGGAGTTGCGTTTCGCGCCTCGGTCCGCGCCCCGGGGCACTTCCGGGTGCGCTAACGCAGTACGTCATAAGACGCATTACGCGGCAACACGATACCGTAACTATGTTGATTTGTTACCGGTTCGCGGACCGGATCGCGGAATCGAATTGAGCTAACGGGAAGCTTCCCGGTTCGCGGACCGGGAGCGAAACAAAAAAAATATTTAAAAAAAATTATTAATAAACATATAAAATATATTTTTGGATTTAAAGAAGAATACATTTTACAGCTATAGATATTAGCTTTTAAAAAACCAATGAAATTCACTGAAAAAACCATAGGTTATAGACCATATATAGTTAGGAATTAGCATTTACAAAACCTTGAAAATTCACTGAAAAAACCATAGGTTATAGACCATATATAGTTAGGAATTAGCATTTAAAAAACCTTATTTTACTCACACAAAACCATTGAAATTCCATATATAGTTAGTTGCACTAACTATATATCGCGCACCCGCAATCCACTGCTGATCATGTCACATATTACATCATTCATGACATGGTCAGTGACATCACTGATGACATCACTGATGACATCTCAAATGACATCACTGATGACATCACTGATGACATCTCAAATGACATCACTGATTACATCACTGATGACATCTCATTTGACATTACTGATCACATCACTGATGACATCAATCATGTGATAATACGATGAACCTCTTCAGACTCTAATATAACCTTAGATACACTCAGTGTAAACAGACACTCATAGACTGTCACTCATCCATGGAGTTACTCAGACACTTAGTCAGTCTTGCAAAGAATCAATCACACCTCCATTTCCTCAACTATACAGTTATACACACCTTACTTATTCAAACATATACTAAAACATATTTACTCTGTTATACAATCCCTGATACAAGTTCACAATAATCCATACAGCCACTCACACATTCACTGGCTCTTATGCACAGTTATTTATATATGTCAACTTTCACATGTACTGTGTTTTACATATGTACTTACTTTGACATGTAGCACTGAGATATCCATTCACTCACCAATACACTCATGCACACAGTCAACCGCCCATACAGCTGTTTCCACATGCACTTTTGAACCCATACATCTAGTCAATCAACTGCTCACACATCTATGCAGAGAGTCATACACCTCCCAGCCACCCACACACACACTCAGTCTCCCATACAAATGCTTTGGCAACCAATCAATAACCCATACAGTTAATCATATAGCTAATGATCAACACATGCAGCAGTTTACAGAACAACAGACATAATGATGCACAAATTAAGACAGTTTAGTCACTAACCCATGCACTCAGTGAGACACATTTAATCAGTCACTCATACAGTCAGCCATGCCCCTACTAAATCCTTCATCAAGACACTTATACATCCACTCATTCTTCAATATGTAAGACATATTTTAACTTTACAGAATTATACAGTCACTGGATGTAGTCATCAGTGATGTCATTTGAGATGTCATCAGTGATGTCATCAGTGATGTCATTTGAGATGTCATCAGTGATGTCATCAGTGATGTCACTGACCATGTCATGAATGATGTAATATGTGACATGATCAGCAGTGGATTGCGGGTGCGCGATATATAGTTAGTGCAACTAACTATATATGGAATTTCAATGGTTTTGTGTGAGTAAAATAAGGTTTTTTAAATGCTAATTCCTAACTATATATGGTCTATAACCTATGGTTTTTTCAGTGAATATATATATATATATATATATATATATATATATATATATATACTTTTCTCCTCTGGCCCGGTTTCAGGCTGTATAGGGCGCTCTTAGGACGGTGCAAACGAGCCACGGCAGGGCCCGCCGTTAAAATTGCATTTCTGTTTCTCCGCAGAGATTTTGCTCGTGCACTCCAGAATTAGTATTAACAACAGCAATCCACTCCCAATCAGTGTTTAGATTTCTTTATTTCATAACAGCTCAGCCAGCAGCAACTCTACGCGTTTCAGTCTTAACCAAGACCTTGCTCACGAGACTGACATGGAACCACAATTTTTTTAGTGCCATTTAAAAAAACATTAACAGTTTCATATGACATCACATCCTGTTAGTCCTAACTAGGCATTCTGGTACATGTAGTTTTACTACAGAGACGCATTTTTCTGTGTAACTGACAAAACACCTTAGTGAATATAATAGGTTTAACGGCGATTCACATCTTAGAATTCAATCTATTTGCGCATTTTCCCGCAGGTGGGTTACCCATTATTGAGGTTCGTTTTTCAATAATTATCATACCTCTATCATGCATATCGCCCTCTAATGGTTCCTAGCGTTACTCGCCACAATTTTCGAACTCTAACCCTCCAGTGGGTATATCACCTGACTCAATCATGTTCCAAGAGGAATTTAGTATCATACAGTGCTTCATATTACCCTCTAGTGGGTATTGATAGACCTCCCCAATTGATATTCATATAGTCAAAAAGGCGTCCCCCTTCTAATTCCCAACCCTTATTGAGTGTGTCATATAGTGCCTACCCTACTACCTTATAGAGAAAAAAGTGAAACTTAAAACCTTAAGAAGTTCTTTAAGAGAAGTCCAGTATCAGCCCCATTGTTTATGCAGATATCAGTTTTAAAGGTGGTAATGTAACTCCTCGTCCTGGTTCAATCCATACGGGGTTAATGTGCGAAAGTTAATGATATGTTTTGACTCTTTTTGTCTGAGGATTTTTTCACGGTCCCCCCCTCTGGGGTGCATCCAAACCAACTCCACAGCATAGAATTTTAGTTCTTTCCAATTACTTACGTGTTCTTTCTCCATATGTTTCGCAACCGCGTTAGCTCTATCTGTGTTGATAGTGGCTCTAACATGCTCCAAAATGCGTTTCTTCAACTCACATTTCGTGCTACCCACATATTTTAGCGAGCAGGGACATTCTATGATGTGGGGGATCACCCAAACATTACCTATCGAAGAGCAATGAACTTAAGGGACAAACTGGTGCACAGTCACTTTCAACCACCAAAGAAACGAGATGATTGGTTGAAACCAAAAGGCTTCTATAAGTGTTCCAATTGCAAAGTATGTGCCATTGCCCAAAACACCAAAGAAATACAAATGGCAAATAATCGCATGTGGAAAATTCAGCAATTGATCAACTGCAAAAGCCAATTCGTGATTTACATCATAGAATGTCCCTGCTCGCTAAAATATGTGGGTAGCACGAAATGTGAGTTGAAGAAACGCATTTTGGAGCATGTTAGAGCCACTATCAACACAGATAGAGCTAACGCGGTTGCGAAACATATGGAGAAAGAACATGTAAGTAATTGGAAAGAACTAAAATTCTATGCTGTGCAGTCGGTTGGGATGCACCCCAGAGGGGGGGACCGTGAAAAAATCCTGAGACAAAAAGAGTCAAAACATATCATTAACTTTCGCACATTAACCCCGTATGGATTGAACCAGGACGAGGAGTTACATTACCACCTTTAAAACTGATATCTGCATAAACAATGGGGCTGATACTGGACTTCTCTTAAAGTACTTCTTAAGGTTTTAAGTTTCACTTTTTTCTCTATAAGGTAGTAGGGTAGGCACTATATGACACACTCAATAAGGGTTGGGAATTAGAAGGGGGACACCTTTTTGACTATATGAATATCAATTGGGGATGTCTATCAATACCCACTAGAGGGTAATATGAAGCACTGTATGATACTAAATTCCTCTTGGAACATGATTGAGTCAGGTGATATACCCACTGGAGGGTTAGAGTTCGAAAATTGTGGCGAGTAACGCTAGGAACCATTAGAGGGCGATATGCATGATTGAGGTATGATAATCATTGAAAAACGAACCTCAATAATGGGTAACCCACCTGCGGGAAAATGCGCAAATAGATTGAATTCTAAGATGTGAATTGCCGTTAAACCTATTATATTCACTAAGGTGTTTTGTTAGTTACACAGAAAAATGCGTCCCTGTAGTAAAACTACATGTACCAGAATGCCTAGTTAGGACTAACAGGATGTGATGTCATATGAAACTGTTAATGTTTTTTTAAATGGCACTAAAAAAATTGTGGTTCCATGTCAGTCTCGTGAGCAAGGTCTTGGTTAAGACTGAAACGCGTAGAGTTGCTGCTGGCTGAGCTGTTATGAAATAAAGAAATCTAACCACTGATTGGGAGTGGATCGCTGTTGTTAATACTAATTCTGGAGTGCACGAGCAAAATCTCTGCGGAGAAACAGAAATGCATATATATATATATATATATATATATATATATATATATATATATATATATATATATATATATATATATGTATACACATGATCATTGTATAGTGGACCAAGAGAAGAGGGACAGGAAGGAGACAGTGAAGGAATTGCTTTAAAAATGAACCCAAGTAGGGGAGAGAAAAAGGGGGCTGTATGAGAAGGGGGGGAGAAAGGGGGAAGGGAAGGCAGGGGAGACATGGGTCGCAGCAGATAAATACCACATAACTAGGCACAGAGAAGAATTGTGCGGAAAAAAGCACTAGTCCCAACGCGGGAAGATGACTTACGCAGGAGGGCGCACTGTCAGAGATCCAGGTAGGGCACAGTCCAAGGCAAGGATGCTAGAACCTGCGAAGGTACTGTCTGGGGGGAAAGAGGAGGAGGAAATGAGCGAGAGACCGAAGGGGGTGCGTAGGGTTATGTAGGGGGATTTAATTAAATGAAGGGAACAAGTTCCTTGGACTTACTAGCAGGAACATGATTCAGGGTCCCAAGAAGTCCAGCAAGAGACACAGGTTATCGCTCCTGTTAGATTTGGGGGTCTCTAGTTGGCATAGGTAGGTACCTGTGGCAAATAGGGACCCTTGCATCTAGACAGGGTAAGGGGGTACACTCCTAAAATAACACCTGCTCACCCCCTTGGTAGCTTGGCACGAGCAGAGTCAGTGTGTAAAGCATTTGTGAACACATACAGTAACCGCACTACAGATGGACACCACACAAGCTGTATATTAAACATAAGTATCTTTTATATAGATTTAACACAAGACCCCAAACGACAAAAATCCACAATACTGTACTTAAAATGGTAGAATTAGCTTAGTTCTCTTTAGATCTTAAAATGGACCACTTTGAGTTAATGTACCTGAGAATGCGTAACGCAATACAACAAAAGTATTGCAGGGAAGGTGATACGTCTGTTCCTTACGTGCAAGAACAGTTCCCTACAGCTGCGTGAGGGACTGCGATGCGTTGGTTCTTCTTTGCTAGGGCAGGTGATATGTCGGTTTCTTACTGCGCTTCCATGGCAGTGCGGCGAGCAACGCCGTGATGCGATGAAGATTTGGTGCAAAGAAATAAAGATGTTGTCTTCTTCTTGGTGCAATACGATGCGGACCCAGACAGGCCCTGCGACACGCTTCCCGGTGATGCAGCGGCGTCTGCTGCGATGTCGATCCTCTTCTCCGGCGATGTGCGGTGCTTCAACAACGATGCGAGCCGCGACAGGCCCTGCGACATGCTTACTGGTGATGCAGCGGCGTCTGCTGCAACGTCGATCCTCTTCTCCGGCGATGCGAGGTGCTTCGGGGACCCTACGATGACTCAGCGGTTCTTTGGGGCCGCGACAGGCCCTGCGACACGCTTCCCGGTGATGCGGCGGCACCTGCGGCAACGTCGATCCTCTTCTCCGGTGATGCGAGGTGCTCTCATGTTGTGAAGCGGCAGCGGATGTTCGGCGTCACGCTTCTTGCTCGTAAGTCGTGCTTCCAGCTCCTTGCAATGCGCAATTCCTCAAAGAGTCCAGCACAACTGCAGGCACTTCCAAATAAGTCTTGGGGAGCTGGTGGGTGAAGTCTGTTGTCCCTGAGACTTCAGCAGGAGGTAAGCCCTTTTCTCAAGCCCTTGGAGATCCTTGCAAGTTGATGAAAGTACACACAAAGTTCCTCTCTCCTTTCTTTGGCAGTCAGGTAACTACTGCAGGCCAATCCCCCAAGCAGCACTTCAGCTTAGGGATAGTCTCTCCTCAGTCTCTCTGGTTCCACTCCTCAGCAAAGGTTTCTTCTTGTTGTCCAAAGTGATCTAAAGTTCTGGGGTCTGGGTCCCCTCTTTTATACACAGTTTCTCTTTCTTCTCTGAAGGCAGTGAGGCATTTGCCTAGTCCAAACCAGTTCTGGTCAGTCCTGGAGCACTCTGTTTACATGACTCCTTCTTTCCTTTCACAGTGCAGGGCAGAGACATTAATTGCACCACAGGAGGTGGAGCCAGCATTGTGGAGGGAAGGCACAACCCTAATCAGGTCCCAGGTGCAACTCCTCCCTCCCATCTAGATGCAGATCTTTCTATTCAGCACTGGACTGACTCCCCCTGTCTCCTGGAATCCCCCAGCCCCTGGCACTCAAACTCCAGACAAGGAATGCACAACCTAGCAGAGACAGGCTTGGATGGTTAGACAAGAAAATATATACTTTCTAAAAGTGGTATTATCAAACACAGAATGTTAAAACCAATTTCACTAAAAGACGTATTTTATCATTCTGAGTTCAGGCATACTAATCTCGAATTTCTACGTAGTTCCCTGAGTCAGGTAGGATTCTAAGATGTAATAATCAAACTGCCCATTCTGGCCTACGGGGAATAGGTAGCCTTGCAATAGTGAAAAACGAAAATGGCTGTAATTAACTATTAGGAGAGGCCACACACATCAGGGCTTGTCCTACCTTATACTTACAATGCACCCTGCCCTTGGGCCTACCATAGGGATGTCTGACATGAAGAAAAGGGAAGGTTTAGGGACTGGCAAGTGGGTGCACTTGCCCAGTCAACATGGCAGTACCAGACTGCATACAGGCTCTACAATGGCAGACCTGAGACACACTTTTACAGGCGGCTTCTGTGGGTGGCACAACCAGTGCTGCAAGCCCACCAGCAGCATTTGGTTTACAAGCCCTGGGCAAACTCAGTGCAGTGTACTAGGTTCTGACTAGTAAACCAAATCAGCCAATCATGGAATCACTAATCCATATTTCAATTTACAATGTGGAGACCATATGCACTTTATCACTGATCAGCAGTGGTAAAGTGCCCAGAGTCATAAAACAGCCAACAACAGGTCAGCAAAAATATAGGAGGATGGCAAAAAGTTCAGGGATGGCCCTGCAAAAGGGCCAAGTCCAACAGCTCCCAGTTGCGATAAACCCAAAAGCTGCTGGTAGGATTACCTAGAAAGCAAACAAGCCTGATGATTAGGAGACAGTGTGGACCACTGACGTGTGTCTCATGTAGCTCGAGTTGGCAGGCTGTGGCGGTTAAAGCGGGTCAAGCCCTCCGGCCTGATGGAAAGAAGAAGGGCATTCCCTGGCTGGCGTGTCCTGAACTATGCCATGTTTGCTATTGTGGTTATTGTGGGAAGAAGGGCATAAATTGGCTGGCGTGTCCTGAACTACGCCGTGTCTGTGGCCGAGAACCACCTAGATGTTCAGGGAGGAGCATGGGAACAATGGTAGGCAAAGCGAACCTCCGTTTCGGCAAACAAGAGTATGTGTGTATAGGACTAGAGCAGGGGCAGTCACTAGGTGGGGGGTTGATGGGCTAATGTGAATTCTCAAGTGGCAGACAATAAATGGATCAGGCAGAGGACAGACCACGGGGGTCACGGTCGACAAGGGTGGCACTCGTTTGAGTGCGGTGGGAGAACCACTTACTAGAAAGAGTCTGCTTGAGGCGCACATCCCGGGGCGGGCAGGAGTCAAGCTCTGTTTGAGTGCTCGACGCCTACCGGCTAAATGTGCGAGTCCGGTCACGTGTTGCATTCTGCCTGAGAAAAGAACTAGAGCGCACGCAGAGAATTGGTAAAGGTCAGAAACAGAGGAAAGACTGGGCTATTCACATTAGAGTTGCAAGTGAACCACCCAAATGCATCGATGATTTCCATTCAGTGATCAGTGGTGACAATTATAAATTGTATTAAATAAATTTCTAATGAAAGCTGTGAAAACTTTTGTTAAAAAAAAGGAGAAGAGAAACAACTCGCCCGTTGAAAGTTCATTACAGGGCGGAACGGTGGGTATCAATTGGGGCAACACAATAAATACCAACTGTATAGAATATACAGAAAAATGGAAATGACAATATTGCTTAAGTGGTCTCAGAGACGTAAAGATTGCAGATACATACGTGTAAGGATTAACGTTTTGGATACCATGTTTATGAGTGCAATCATTTGAGTCATTACAGGGCACAATCAATCGAAAGACAATACAGGTAGTTACATTAAAATTGTAAGCTGTCTGTCATTCAAGACATTACTGCAGAAATAAACACATATTAGGGGAGAACACAATGGTGGGAACGTTCTGTGTGGTCAGAGGCAGGGTATGACTGGCTCATGTGAGGGTAGTGTTCCATTCTTCCAATATGGTCAGGCCATGTTCAATAGTATTACAGCGTGCTATCCAGCGGCATTCACATCTGTTCAGGAGACTTTGAATGTTGCCGCCCCTGGTAGGTAAGGTGGGTTGGTCAATAAACATTCAGGTGAAGTCTGTGTCATTATGGTTGTGTTCCCGGAAGTGTGTGACAAGGGGTGTTGTCAGCACACCACATATTATGTGGCTTCGATGTTGGATGATTCTGTCCTTGACCATTTGCACGGTTTGACCGACCTAAAGAAGATTACAAGGACAGCATATTGGTTGGTTGATTGCTTTATTTCGATATGCAGTATCATAAAAGCATTACAAAAGTATAAAAAACAGCACATCGTAAAAGACTGTACATTTAAAAGCAAAGCAGATAAGAAGTGGCAATTAGATCAAAAATAATTTAGTTAAAAGGAGAATTAAATTGATATGGACAGTCTTTTTAAACGGATCAACCATGCCCATTTTAAAAATTTGGATACAGCACAAACGATGGGAGAGGATGTATCAGTTAGTAAAATACGTAGAGCCACCAGATGCTGGCGAGTACCCAATTGTCTACAAAGTGGTTTAAGCCAGTGGGATCTTGGGCGGGCGTAGTCAGGACATTCAAAAAGGAAGTGGGCCACAGTTTCGGGCCTATTAGTACATAGGGCGCAGTGGCGTGAAGCCTGTGCAGGCATATTCCATCTAGAAAGGAGATCAGCTAGAGGTAAAGTGCCTAGTCTAAATTTAATAAAAAGTGCCCGGTCCACAGATATCGTGATTATGTCCAGATAAGGCTCAAAGGCAACAACGTCTTTTATTTGCAGGAATGCTGCGGTGGAATTGCAGTGACGCTGGTTGCTGATGAGCTTGGCAGAGACCCATTCCCAGTATAGTTTTTTTAGGGTCGCCTTCGGTGGGGCAGAGTGGGTGGACCAGCACGACCCCAATCCTAGGTCCCCTAGGAGATTTTTAATATCCCTAAGCCATTTAATCTTGTGCCAGCCGTCCGAGCCCATCACCTCTGACAGCCCGTCTGCATATGACTTTAGTTCCGGAACCCTCCACAGACGGGCCCAAAGGAGAAGAGGCCGTAGGCGGGCCTGGTCCTTAATTGCTTTACAACCCGTATCCAGAAGCACCGGAACTGTCGGGGTGCTCATCGGGATGGCCAAGAGGTCCTTTAGAAATTTGTTCTCTGCCTTGGTCAAAGCCTCCATGTTACCTAGACCCCAAAGCTCAGCCCCGTAGAGTGATGCGGTTACAGCTCGTGCTTTGTAAATATCAATTATTGGAGCTACACATTGTTTAGATGAGTTATTATACTCCTTCAGCAATGCTCCCCCCACCCTTTTATGGCTGATGGTCATTTTGTTTATATGGGGAGTCCAGCACATGGCATCGCTCATTCGAATTCCCAAATAGTCAAATTCTGACACTCTTTCAAGAGGGATAGAGTTCAGAATAGGAGGGCGGCCAAGCTTACGGGGTGGGTGCATGATTAGATATTTGGTTTTGTCCACATTGATGACAAGTCCTCTTTTTGCACAAAAATCCTGGAAGCGGTTCAGAAGCTTCTGGAGGCCCTGGGGGGTTTTGGAAAGGAGGAGGGTGTCGTCGGCAAACAGCAGGGTTGGAATCCTAACGCCCCCCAAAGAGGGGAGTCTGCTGGTTCACCAAGCAGGTGCTCTACCACCCCGTTCACGTACAGGGAAAATAAGGTGGGAGCTAGTACACAGCCCTGCCGGACGCCCCTGACGACCGGGATCCTATCAGTCTTTTCCCCGTTCAGTCCCCATCGCACCTGAGCATAGTTGGCGTTGTGCAGTTTGATGAGGAGCATTAAGATGTAAGGGGGCATCCCAAGACCATGCAACACCCTCCAGAGTTCCTCCCTGGGAACCAGGTCAAAGGCAGTCTTCAGGTCTATGAAGGCCAAGTAAAGACTGCCTTTGCCCAGCCCCACCACCTTCCAGTAAAGTAACAGGAGTCTAAAGACTTGCTCCATAGTTCCTGTACCTGAGCGAAAACCGGCTTGCATATCGGACAATATGTGGTTATCATCCACCCACTGGAGAATCCTCCCTAGAATAGCTTTTCCCGCCACCTTCTGGGTTGAGTCAATGAGGCTTATTGGCCTGTAATTCCCCGGTAGATCCCGACAACCCTTTTTAAAAATTGGGACTACCTCTGCTCCTTTCCAAGACTCAGGCACAGGACCTCCCTCGATGATAGCATTAAGAAGGGCAGAGATCAACACCCCCCATTCGCCCGGATAGTCTCGAAGAAGGTCCCCTGGCAACCCATCCGGACCAGCTGCTTTTAGTGGTGTTAGAGATTTAATCAGGTTCTGAACCTCCCGTGCGGAAAAGAGGTCAGTGCCTCTGTCCAAGGATGAGGGGGGAAGCGAAAAGGGGTCATTGAGTGTGCCTTTTACGGCAGAATAAAGAGCCTTAAAATGATTAAACCACGCCTGGGCAGTGATAGAGCAGGTCCTCAAAGTGTCATCTGGACAATTTCTACTACCCACCAGGTCCCAGAACCCTTTGGCGTCTCTCCCTCGACTAGCGGCCAAGAGGTCCTGCCAAAAGCTGTCCTCCCATTCCTTTTTGGCATTTTTTAAGCACTGTGAGTAAAGCCTTCTGGTCTCCCTGATACTGGTTTGTGATTTGGATTTTACCGCTTCGACGAGCAATGTCTTTGCTTCCCTACAATTATGATTAAACCAGCCCTGTCTGGCCCGGGGACGTAGTTTCTTCCCGTTGGGACTGGCTGGGACAATAAAAAGGTTGCTTAGAGCCTGAGTTAGGTTACAAAACCTGTCGGACACCTCCACCACCCCACCCTCAAGAGAGTCAAAATTATCTAGGGCTGCGGCTAGGAGCTGCGTTATGGAGGATATTTTCTCGACTGAGAGCGACAGCTTGGCCCACTTTAGCCGTCTTCCACAGTTAGAGACAGATGACAGGTCCGGGACGGTGGCGCACGGGGTTCTGCTCCCAATACCTTCTAACCACCAGGGAGTCAAGGCAAGCGAGAGCAGGTTGTGGTCGCTCTCGACGGAGGGTATAATCTCCATATCTATGACCGAACTCCATAGGTGGACCTCAAGCAGAATGTAGTCAATTCTTGACGTATGGCTGGGCCTATTGTATGTATGTGCTCCCTTTTTGTCTGAACTAGTCCTACCATTGAGGGCCCTCAGATCAAACTCCATTGATAGGGAATTTACCTGGAGCACCACTTCCGTCCATCTTTTAATGGGGCTAAGCTCTAGAGCCGGTATCCCCCTCCTGTAATCAACATCCTCTTGATCTTGGGTGACATCTGAGCCAAGAGGTTCGAACGTGCAATTGAGGTCGCCCGCTACCAGGGTACAGGACTTGTGGGGAGAGGATCGAAGCAGGCCCTCAAGGCGGGCTATAGTGGGGGATTCTCTACCCCCCTTGGTGCCTCGTGCATAGATGTTATAGATGTTTAAAATAACACGACCCTTGGGGGATTTTAGAATGATGTTAAGGAGATCCGGACATTTTGTGTCGTGCTCCTCCACCCTACAGTTAAGCGAGGAAGCTACCCAAACGAGGAGGCCACCCGAGGGACGACCCCTACCAGTCACTGAGTGTACAGCAGGTATATGATGGGAAGAATATCCTACCTTGTGTAGGGGCTCCCTACTCCAGGTTTCCTGGAACAGACATATGGAGTACTCCTCCACAAGTGCGTTCCAGTCGGGCAGGGCCAGTTTCCTGTCCAGACCAGCCACATTCCAGCTGAGAACCCTAACAGGTGGGTCCGCCACAGCCGTAATGCTACAGGGCTCGACAGGGCCATCCGAGTCTGTGTCTCCCGAGGGAGAACAGACAATGGCATGCTCAATTTGGTCCCTCGCCACCCGATGTTCCCCTGTATCTACTGGGACGACCTGCTCCCCTGGGATAGTCGGGGGGGTCATCACATTCTGCGGATGGAGAGGACTGGACATCAGATGATCGGACCACCCTGGCCTCATAAGAGGAGTCAGGGAGTCAGTACCCCCTGAGACCCCAGCTCGACAATGGCCGGGCTGTATATGGCTGGGCTACAGTTGTGGCTCGATGCCATTGGCCACAGGTACTGTTTTGGAGGGTATACACGGGGGGTTGGCCTGAGCAGTTCATGGCCGGCCGCGGGTAGAAGTATGTTAAATCAACTGCTTCAACACCAGGACCCGCCGTGGCCTGCCCTAAGCTACATATTGTGTGGGCAGCTCTCACGTCTTGGAAATTAACCACCACACAATCCCCCTCGACCAGTTTTTTCCCCTGACCAATCCATCCCACCCTGCGCACGCCAAGAATCAAGCCATCCACTCCCAAGGGAAGGGGTCTGTTGGCTTTCAACCAGTGGATGACTTTATTCTTCAGTGCCTGATGGATTTCCTGCTGGTCGTCCCTCAATGCGTGAACCTTGATAAGGACAACAACATACGGATGGCACTCAGGGGGGAGATTAACTGGGGGACACTTTCGTGCCACCTTTTGTGGTGTAACCACCGGGCTAGGGATTTTAGGTTGGCAAGTAGTTGGTTTTGCTCTTTGGGGCGTATTTACTCTCCTGACTTCAGTGGGTAGAACGGCTGGTAGTTTAGGCTTAGAGCCAGCCACTCCCTCTTGCAGCTTCTTTTGGTCAGGTTTAGGCTTTACAGTCCTCACTACTGGGGGAGTACTGGCATGGATCTGGACAACATGAGTAGTTGGTGTCGACTTTGCACAAGCAGGAGGAGCAGATGTCAAAGCCTTCCCTGTGGCTTGTGCAGGGGCGGACGTAGATGGTGAGATTCCCTGTAATTGACCCCCTGAATCCCCTTTCCCATCATTACCATCCGCAGTGTCCTCCCTGAGCTTAGACTGTAATTTAATGAGGGTTTTCAGGGAGAAGAAATTGTCCCGGGTGGTCTGTTCAAATCTATCTAGCCTGTCCCCCAGACTCTTGACTTGGTCAATAAGCGGTACCAGCAAGGACTTGACCAATTTCTCAATGAGCTCAGGGGAGGGCCCCTCGTATGGCAATGTGGGTAATACCGGGACTGAATAATCTGACGAAGGAGTATCTGCCGCTGGTACTATAGGAACAGTACCCACAGATGGTTTTAGCCCTCCACCATCCAAATAAGTAGAACCTCTGGGGACATATTTCCTTGGTCGCTTGTGGAGCGAGGAGTAACTCCCCTTCCGTGTGCTGATAACCCTTTTTCTCTTCTTGCGAACCAAACAAGCTCGCGCCAAGGACGGCGGGTTATGAGCTGGTAAAGGAACCTGAGAGGATGGTTGGGAATTTAGGCCGGGGGATGTAATTATGAGTGTGACAGGACGGGGATCAGCAGCCACTAAGCTAGGGCTGGGGGGCAAGGGATTTGTTATTAAGCTTTCCAGCTTATCGATACTTCCCCCTATGGCTGCAATCCGAGGCTGTACGGACAAGTTCCCGGTCAAAGGGGAGACAGGGTAAGTGGAGATTGGAGACAGGGCATGTGCAACAGCTCTTAAAGAGGAGCGTTTGGAAGGGAAAGAATCTTGTGAGAGGCGACGTTCCGTCATCACAATCTCTTTTTCGATGACCGCTGCTACCCTTGTGATGAATTTGTCCATTGTGCCTATCATTGTGCTCCCCGTAGCACTTTCGCTCCCACCCCTCAGTGCTTTACCAGAACGGGTAGACATGTGGGCCGCTGTACCCGTAAGGAGAAACCAAGCTGATGGGCAAAAGTCGGTGGATGAAAATGGGGTGGCCCAGCCCAGCCTCTGTCAGCCCCTGACTGCCACAGACTGCCCGCCCTTTGCTCGGGCTTCGCTCGGGCTTCGCTCGGGCTTCGCTCGGCGTCCCGCTCGCGTCCTGCTGTGCGGCAGTCCGATGATTAAAATAGGGAGCGTTGCAGTCAGGGGGGCGTGTCTTGCTGGGGGCGCGGCCGAGCACACCTGTGCAGCGCAGGGACTCCTGGTCTTGTGAGACACTGCTGGCGCGCTCTCGGCAGACTCGCGGGGCTCCCTCCTCCTTCCTGATACCAGCAGTCGCACCAGCAGCCTCTACCCCTCGCCTCTCGCCGCGCAGCGGCACCCGCGAAGCGGGTGCTGCAAGTTGTTGTCAAGCGGCAAGACGGCGGATCCCTCCAGGGATAAGGGAAGGCTGTATGGGAGAGAAGTTGGCGTTTTCGGCAAACCGGCAGCACCCAGGTCGGTTTTCTCCGTCAGAGGGGTCCCGCTGGAAATGAGGAGGCTCCCGCTTTTGAGACCAGGACAGTCAGGGGGGCGTGTCTTGCTGGGGGCGCGGCCGAGCACACCTGTGCAGCGCAGGGACTCCTGGTCTTGTGAGTCCCTGCTGGCGCGCTCTCGGCAGACTCGCGGTGCTCCCTCCTCCTTCCTGATACCAGCAGTCGCACCAGCAGCCTCTACCCCTCGCCTCTCGCCGCGCAGCGGCACCCGCGAAGCGGGTGCTGCAAGTTGTTGTCAAGCGGCAAGACGGCGGATCCCTCCAGGGATAAGGGGAGGCTGTATGGGAGAGAAGTTAGCGTTTTCGGCAAACCGGCAGCACCCAGGTCGGTTTTCTCCGTCAGAGGGGTCCCGCTAGAAATGAGGAGGCTCCCGCTTTTGAGACCTGGACAGTCAGGGGGGCGTGTCTTGCTGGGGGCGCGGCCGAGCACACCTGTGCAGCGCAGGGACTCCTGGTCTTGTGAGTCCCTGCTGGCACGCTCTCGGCAGACTCGCGTTGCTCCCTCCTCCTTCCTGATACCAGCAGTCGCACCAGCAGCCTCTACCCCTCGCCTCTCGCCGCGCAGCGGCACCCGCGAAGCGGGTGCTGCAAGTTGTTGTCAAGCGGCAAGACGGCGGATCCCTCCAGGGATAAGGGGAGGCTGTATGGGAGAGAAGTTGGCGTTTTCGGCAAACCGGCAGCACCCAGGTCGGTTTTCTCCGTCAGAGCATATTATGTATATTACATTTTGGGATCTGCAGTTGGTGAGAGATCTTAGTTGGTGTTTCTGTCCGTTGTACTCAAAGTATTTTGTGTTGAGTGTACATCTTTGACATTTGTAGTGTCCTAGTAGAGACGACAGGCCCCACGGGCCTCCTACAGACTCGTCTCTGGTGTTCGTTTTTGGCCATGTAATGGCATGAACCAGGTGGTCTGAAAGGTTTTTTCCCCTCCTTCCCTATCGCTGTACATACTTCCTCACATGTCACTTGCACCGTCACAATCCTTCACGAGCACTTGGGCACAGTATCCCACGGGTTACATATCATCAAATGTAATGCAGTGCGACCCTTCCATATGTTTGATCATATGAAGCTTAATATTTCAAATATGTATATTCACTAAAATTACTAATTATATTACAAAAGACATTTGTCTCTTTGGTTTTCTCCCCTTTTATGATTCAATTCTCAGCAATTAATTGTGCTATATGTAACTGACCTATAATTGACACCCATTTGAGACATTGTGGGGGGGTTACAATGTGCAGAAGTCACATATCTTTCGTAGATCACTGTGCTATATTAGAAGGATTACAATGCATCTGCAAGTGACATAAGGATCTCTGTGTTCAAAGCAGTAACCCACTTGCCTCTCTACATAAAATAAAATCTGTCATTTGCATGTTACATGATGTGTTTTGCAGGAGACACATTAACCCTCTGTGCTACTTTGAGTCAAAGCTTAGGCAAGACAAAACACAGATCTTTCCAGCAAGTGCATTAACCTCCAGAGTTATCTTACAATTATTATTCACTCAGATTTATTGGGAACACATAGTTATCTACAGTAGGTGCCTTAACCCCATAAGATATTTTAAAATACAGTATTTGAAACCAATTAAGCGGAACAGATTTACTATCAGTTTTCTTCTTCAATCAATCAATCGATAATTTTAAAGTGCGCTACTAACCGGAGAGGGTCTGGTTATCCGAAAAGCCAGGTCTTGAGGCTATTCCTGAAGGTGTGCAGAGAACGGGAGTGCCTGATGTTAACTGGAAGCTTGTTGCAGGCCTTGGCAGCGATGTAGGAGAAATCTCTTTCACCTGCTCTGGTTCTGTGGATGTGTGGCGTTTCTGCTAGGGCGAGGTCGGCTGAGCAGAGGTTTCTTTTGGGTACATGGAAAAAGACTCTTTCGTTGAGGTATTTGGGTCGGAGTTTGTGGAGTAATTTGTAGGAGTGGGTGAGTAGCTTGTAGGTTACTCTCTTCTCCACAGGGAGCCAGTGGAGGTCTCGCAGGTGTTGGGGTCATGTGCTCATGTTGTGGAGTACGGAGGACGAGTCTGGCCAAGCTGTTCTGGATTGTCCGGAGTTTGTGTAGCAGGTATTTGTTGATTCCAGCGTAGACGGCGTTTCCATAGTCGAGTCTGCTGGTTATGAATGCTTGGGTGATGGTCTTTCCGGCTTCAGGTGGGATCCACTTGAAGGTCTTGTGGAGGATGAGGAGGGAGTTGAAGCAGGTAGAGGCAACGGCATTGATCTGGCAAGTCATGGTGAGGGAGGAGTCGAGTATGGTGCATAGGTTTCTGGACTTGATCAGTAGGGGTGGGTGGGTTTCCGAGGGTGAGGGGCCACCAGGTGTTGTCCCAAGCAGTGGTAGAGGGTCCAAGGAGGAGGACCTCAGTCTTCTCCCGGTTGAGCTTTAGACAACTGCTGCTCATACAGGCTGCAACGTCTTTCATTCCTTCCTGGAAGCAGAGTCTGGTTTCTTTGGGGTTCTTCGTGAGGGAGAGGATGAGCTGAGTGTCATCGGCATAGGATACTATGCTGAGTCCATGCTGTGTGATGATGGCGGCGAGGGTGTCCATGTAGATGTTGAAGAGTGTGGGGCTGAGCGATAATCCTTGGGGTACCCCGCAGTTGATTTCCGGCGAGAAAGAAGCAAATCCAGTTGAGGGTGGTTCCCCGTATGCAGGCGTAATGGACTCTGGCTGCGAGAGTACGATGGGAGACTGTGTTGAAGGCTGCATAGAGGTCTAAAGGTATGAGGGCCGCAGTGTGGCCCTGGTCGAGGGACATGTAGATGTCGTCGGTGGTGGCAAGGAGGGTGGTGTTGGCGCAGTGGTTGCTGCGGAATCCGGACTTGAAGAAGTCGAGGAGGGTGTTCTCTTCGATGAAGGGGTCAGCTGGGCGTTGACGATTTTCTTGGTGACCTTGGCTGAGAACTGAAGGAGAGAGATGGGACAGTAGTTCTTCAGGTCGGTGGGGTCAGCAGAAGGTTTCTTGAGGAGGGCTTGACCTCTGCCTGTTACCAGTCATCAGGGAAAAAACTGGATTCGAAGGTCTGGTTGATGGTGCAGTGTAGCTCGGGTGCTATGGCGGCAGCGGCTCTGTGGAAGATGTGAAGCGGGCAGGGGTCCGCGGGGGCTCCTGAGTGTGTGCTCTTCATGGTTGTGGTAGTATCTTCTGTGGTGACCGGGGCCCAGGCGGTGATGGTGGGCTAGCTGTCATTGCTGGAGGGCATGGTGGTTTCTGGAACCTGTTCGCTGAAGTTATCGTAGAGGTTCTTGATTTTCAGGTGGAAGTAGGAGCCGAGATTGCTGCAGAGGTCCTGGGAGGGTGTGACATCCATGGCTTTGCTGGGGGTTTGGTGAATTGCTGTATGATGTTGAAAAGTTCTATACAGTTGCTGGAGTTGGTGAGGATTTTGTTCCCGATGAAGGTCCTCTTGGTGGATATTATGAGTTGGTGGTATTCCGATATAGTGTTCTTGTAGGCGGGCTGGTCTTTGGTGGTTTTTCTATCGCTCCATCATTTTTCAAGGCGTCTGCAGGATCGTCTGGCTTCTTGGAGGTCGGTGGTGAACCAGGTGGCCTTCAGGGGACGCTGTCTGTCGGGGTTGTGGAGGGGTGCAAGCTTGTCTGTGCAGCTCGTGAATCAGTGGCGTAGTTCCTTGGCTGCAGGGTTGGCATTGGTCATGGCGGAGGGGCGGTCGTGGATGAGGGTGGAGTTGAGGTGCTCTGTCACCTTGCTGTAATTCCTTTGTGGTGGGCATGGCTTGATTTTGTGAGCAGTGGTGGTGTTGACAAAGCAGTGTACGCAGTTGTGGTCTGTCTAGAGGGGCTGCGATGTGATGCTGAACTGGATGTTGTTATCTGCTGCGAAAATGGGGTCGAGGGTGTGTCCTGCCTTGTGTGTGGGGTTGGTGACGAGCTGCTTTAGTCCGTGGTTAGCAAGGTTGTCTAGGAGGGTGGTGGAGTCGGGGTCACTCCAGTTGTCAAAGGAGAACGTCAGGTCTCCAATGAGTGTGTAGTCTGTGGAAGACATGGCATGGGGTGCGATGACGTCCACAATGGTAGTGGTGAAAGACGTGCAAGGCCCGGGGGGGTATGTAGGTGAGGGTGCCGCAGGGCCTGTTTCGGGGGTGGTCTGGATCTGGAAGTGAAGGTGTTCGGTGTTGGAGAGGGGGTCGCTCATGCTGGAAGTGGAGAGTTGGAGGGAGCTCTTGTGTACGATCACAAGTCCTCCTCCTAGGCAATGGGGGTGGTCCTTCCTCTGGATCGTGTTTCCATCAGGGATTGCGGTGGCGATGTCAGGGGCGGTGAAGGCGTTTGTCCAGGTTTCTGTGAAGCAGGTGACGTCTGGTGAGAGGGTGTCGAGGAGGTCCCAGATCTCCATGGCATGTCTGTTCAGGGAGCGTACGTTGAGGAGGGTGCACTTCACGGCTGCCGTGGTGTTGGTATCCGGTGGGGGGCGGCAGCTGTGATGGTGAGGAGAATAGTAAAGGTTCCGTGGCAGTGACGGCAGGAAAACTGGCCATGGGGGATGCTCGGGATTGACAGGTGGCAGTTGTTGTTCCTCCGGGGTTGAGTGCTTGGAGGGCAGTTGAGACGTAGCGACGGGTCGCCGCGCCTGAGAACCAGGGCCCCCAGTGCTGGTCACGGTCGAGTTGCAGACGGGTGCAGACAGGCTTGCCTTTGGCGCGCCTTCGGCACATCAGCGGTCGGCCAAATAAGCTAAAAAGGGTTAAGGCAAGAGAATTAAGCCAAAAAAGAATTAAGGCAAAATAAAATACCACAACGACACAGGGACGAAAAGACAGCAGACTCAAATCCCTACCTGGTGCAGAGGTGGAAGGAGCAGCAGCAGCGGAGGCTCAGTCAGCAGAAGAGCTGGGTCTTTGACCAGCAGGTCAGAGGTCCTGCTTCTTGTTGCCACTTTCTTCGTGGCAGAGTTAATGCAGCATATCTAGATGATATTGCTGTCTTTATCTCCATCTGGGAGGATCAGCTGGTCCACCTAAGAAATATTTTGGAGGCCCTGCAAAAGGCAGGCCTAACTATCAAGGCTACTAAGTGCCAGATAGGGCAGAGTCAGGTTGTGTACCTGAGCTACCTTGTAGGTGGAGGCCAGGTTCAACCATTGCAGAGCAAAATTCAGACCATAATGGACTGGGTTGCTCCCACTACCCAGACTCAGGTCTGAGCTTTCTTGGGCCTGACGGGGTACTATAGAAGATTTGTCAAGGGGTATGGATCCATTGTGACACCCCTGAATGACTTAACTTATAAAAGAATGCCTATGGCATTTGATGACCTGAAGCAGGCCATGTGCACTGCACCAATTCTGCAAAGTCCTAACTACTCCAAAGAATTCATTGTCCAAACAGATGCATCTGAGTTGGGGGTAGGGGCTGTGCTGTCACAATTGATTGATGAAGGTCAGGACCAGCCCTTATTAGCAGAAAGCTGACCCCTAGAGATAAACGTTGGTCAGCTATTGAGGGAGGCCTTGGCTGTGGTTTGGGCTCTGAAGAAGCTGAGGCCATACTTGTTTGGCACCCACTTCACAGTTCAGACAGACCATAAGCCCCTCTTATGGCTAAAACTGATGAAGGGTGAAAACCCCAAACTTTTGAGGCGGCCCTTTCTCTACACGGGATGGACTATACAGTGGAACATAGACCTGGGAGTAACCATGACAATGCAGATGGACTCTCCAGATATTTCCACTTAGAACATGAAGACTCAACTGGTCAAGGTTAGTTTAATGTCCCTGCGTTTGGGCGGGGGTTGTGTAGGAGAGTAGGATCTGCTACCTATGGTTACCCCCACTTTTTGCTGTGTTTCACTGGTTTATTGACTTTAATCTGGCTGGGTCCCTGCTAACCAGGACCCCAGCCTAGCTGTTTTCTCTCTAAATTGATTGCTTGTATGTTAGGTACATCCCAGATTGGTAACTGGAGTACCCTTGTGAGTCCCTAGTATATGGTACCTTAGGTACCAAGGGCATAGGGACCCCAGGGGCCTACCAGGGGCTGAAGCACATATTATGCCACCCCTGGGAAGCCTTTCAAAATGGCACCACAGGTCTGCTACTGCAGCCTGGGTACGGTGGTACTTGTGCGCCTTACTTAGATATAGTATACCTATATCTACCTATATATACAGACACATATAAACCTATAAGTCACTCCTATGGCAGGCCTTGACAATCCTGAAGGCAGCGTGCTTGGTTTAGTGTGAGCGGGTGCCCAAGCATGAGCTGAGCCCCTCTGCAGCTTTCAGAAATCCTTCCTTATGGCAGTTCTGTGATACAGCCATACCATATACACTTAAGCGCATTATAACCTCGCGGTAAATGCTAACTTTGGAATGGCTGCATGAAAACATGTCGTGTTTGGTGTCAAACACTTTGGAAAACTCAAACCCCCCCCCGCCAATTCTGGCGGCGGGGGTAGCATTCCACCCTTCTAGAGGGAGAAGACATTTACACACTGGTCCAACCGGTAAAAGTTAAACAGAACCCCAGCCTCACAAAATGGATGCTGCTACCACAGACACGAGTCTGACCTCCTGCTGCTGGACGAAACTCCAGAAGGGGAGGCTAGGACAATAGGTTTCCTGTCCAGGTAGGTGCCAGCACCTCCTCAGACAGGCTTTAGTGTATTGGGGCAGGGTGGGTGCATTCAGAGAATACTTTTCAGACACTGCCTGGGGCACACAAGGTGTCCATGTGCATACCCCATTTCAAACCGGTTGCTGGGGCACTCAGCTCCAGCTCTGGTGCGAAACTGGACAAAGGGGAAGGGGTGTAACCACCCCTTCCCCAGGTTCTCCCATAAGTGGGACCATGGAGTTAGTCCAAACCCTAAACTTAGTATAAGTATAGGAACCCAGTCACTAGGACTTTAGATTACCCTGGATGAAGCTCTGCAACATATATCTTGGACCTTCGACATTCAATTTCGACTAGAAGACTGAAGAATTCCAAGAAGTCCAAGCCCTGAGCACCTCTTGCACCGAAGCTTGAGGGCCTACACTCCGCGAGTGTGCCGTGGGCCCGCTTCCTGCATTCCTGCTCGAGGCACCTTTGCGATTCCGGGTCTGTCAACTGGTGGGTCCACACGAAGGAAACTACTTTGTTTCTTGGGCTTTCCTGGTTGCTCTAGACGTGCCCTGACTCCCCTCCAAAGGCTGAGTCCCTCAGACCTTGCTGGTCTGCACCAAAGTCAATCTTTGCATCTTGCATGGGTTTCTGTTGCCAAGGCTTGTTTGGTCCAATCAGGACACCGACGCTCCAGCACTCGACATCTGATGTGGGACAGCTCGAATCCAGCTCCTGGTTGTCGTCGACGCCTCCTGGATCTCGTGGCTGAAGAGTCAAGCTTCACCTACATCACCTGAAATCTCCCGACATCGGCTGGCATCTACTTGTTGCCTTCCTGGTCACTGGCTAGTGACCCAGACTCTGTCCCATCTGCTTTCAGGTTCTTCAGATCCCTTGGACCCATCCGGACACTTTTCACCTGGTGTAGGAAAGTGGCTCTATATATACTGGACCAAAGTAAGGCACAGGGTGTATAGAGTCCCCAGTCCCCATAGGTTTGGCAGAGGCTAAAGTTAGATATAACCTAACTCTCTAAATTGGTAGCTTGGTTGAGCAGTAAGGCAGTATCAGAGGACAGTGTAAAGCATTTGTTGTACACACTCAGTCAGCAAATGATCTCACACACTCAAGAACTGAACTCTAGGCCAAAAGATATCGTTGTTTTATTTTAGAACCAACAGATATCAAAATATACTTTTCTCAATATGAGTGACTTTAGGTAATTACTTTTCAAAAAGGCAATAGACTTTGTAAACACATTAGCTACAGTGGTTGCAATAGGCAACACAATTTCAAACACAATTTAACATTGAGCTCAGGGGGTTTTGTTAGATAAATGCAGTTGATTACTTTCTGGATTACTTTTCTAACCACAGGACTGGATCCTAGATTCAATCTCGGGACATGTACTGTAAACAGTTAAGTAAAAGCGTTTTGGTTACAGTAGTGATTTTTAAAGAATATAAACGTATTTTTAAAGTTGACACGTAGAAACTTTTCAGTGAAAACCAAGCAATGTTATCCTATGGGAGGAAATTCAAGTCACAGGTAAATTAGGTTCTCGTTACTTTTGTAATCCAGTACTCGACTCCTAAGTTCAGCACTGGCACCACTACCTAAGACAGGTAAGTAATTACGTTTTGGTAGTTCGTACGATTTTTTTGTTTCAGATCTGTTTTATTTTTCAGGCGTAAACACATAACACGTGTCCACTTGATACACAGCGTTAAGCCTACAACCCTATGCAGGGCCGGCTGCGTAAATGGGTGTTTCACTGGTGACATAAGGAATTAACACATCGAGCAGGTTTGTACACAGTGTTTCGTCTACAACATCTGAGGGTCCGGCCGCGTTACATGGTGTATAGTGCAATGCCATCTGGGCATGTTATCAATCAATCAATCAATCAATCAGCAAAATTTGTATAGCGCGCTGCTCACCCGTAAGGGTCTCGAGGTGCTGAGGGGGGGGGGTCGCTACTGCTCGAACAGCCAGGTCTTGAGTTGTTTCCTGAAGGAGAGATGGTCCAGGGTCAGCCGTAGGTGAGTGGGGAGGGAGTTCCATGTCTTGGCTCCCAGGTAGGAGAAGGATCTTCCTCTGACGGTGGATTTGCAAATTCGTGGGACGGAGGCGAGGGCGAGGCTGGCGGATCGGAGCTGGCGGGTGGGTGTGTAGAATGTGAGGCGGCTGTTGAGGTACGTCAGGCCCGTGTCGTGGAGAGCCTTGTGTGCGTGGGTGAGGAGTCTGAACGTGATCCTCTTGTTAACGGGGAGCCAGTGCAGGTCTTTCAGGTGGGCGGAGATGTGGTTGTGGCGAGGGAAGTCCAGGATGAGTCGTGCTGAGGCGTTCTGAATGCGCTGGAGTCTTTTCTGGAGTTTGTCTGTGCTTCCAGCGTAGAGGGTGTTCCCGAAGTCCAGACGGCTGGTGACGAGGGCCTGGGTGACCATCTTCCTGGTTTCGGTGGGGATCCATCGGAAGATCTTTCGGAGCATGCGTAGGGTGTTGAAGCAGGATGACGAGACGGCGTTGACTTGCTTGGTCATCGTGAGGGAGGAGTCCAGGATGAAGCCCAGGTTGCGTGCGTGGTCCGTTGGCTTGGGGGCGGTGCCCAGGGCAAGGGGCCACCAGGAGTCGTCCCAGGCAGAGGGAGATGGTCTGAGGATGAGGACTTCCGTCTTGTCTGAGTTCAGTTTCAGAGAGGTGATCTTCATCCATTCTGCGACGTCTTTCATTCCTTCCTGGAGGTTGGCTCTGGCCGTGGCGGGGTCGTTGGTGAGGGAGAGGATCAGCTGGGTGTCGTCGGCGTAGGAGATGATGTTGAGGTTGTGTTGGCGCGCGATGGCTGCGAGAGGGCTCATGTAGACGTTGAAGAGGGTGGGGCTGAGTGAGGATCCTTGCGGAACGCCGCAGATGACTTCGGTGGCCGCGGATCGGAACGGGGGAGGCGGACTCTTTGGGTTCTTCCGGTGAGGAACAAGATGATCCACTCCAGGGCCGCTCCTTGGATTCCGGTGTTGCTGAGGCGCTGTATCAGGGTGCGGTGGCATACGGTGTCAAAGGCTGCCGAGAGGTATAGGAGGATGAGGGCAGCAGTTTCCCCGTTGTCGAGCAGGGACCTGATGTCGTCGGTGGCTGCGATGAGGGCGGTCTCGGTGCTGTGGTTTGCTCGGAAACCGGACTGTGAGGGGTCGAGGGATCCGTTGGTCTCGAGGAAGGCAGAGAGTTGTCTGTTGAAGGTCTTCTCGATGACTTCGGCTGGAAAGGGAAGGAGCGAGATGGGGCAGAAGTCCAGGATGAAGCCCAGGTTGCGTGCGTGGTCTGTTGGCTTGGGGGCGGTGCTCAGGGCAAGGGGCCACCAGGAGTCATCCCAGGCAGAGGGAGATGGTCCAAGGATGAGGACTTCCGTCTTGTCTGAGTTCAGTTTCAGACGGCTGATCTTCATCCATTCTGCGACGTCTTTCATTCCTTCCTGGAGGTTGGCTCTGGCCGTGGCGGGGTCGTTGGTGAGGGAGAGGATCAGCTGGGTGTCGTCGGCGTAGGAGATGATGTTGAGGTTGTGTTGGCGCGTGATGGCTGCGAGAGGGCTCATGTAGACGTTGAAGAGGGTGGGGCTGAGTGAGGATCCTTGCGGAATGCCGCAGATGACTTCGGTGGCCGCGGATCGGAACGGGGGGAGGCGGACTCTTTGGGTTCTTCCGGTGAGGAACAAGATGATCCACTCCAGGGCCGCTCCTTGGATTCCGGTGTTGCTGAGGCACTGTATCAGGGTGCGGTGGCATACGGTGTCAAAGGCTGCCAAGAGGTCTAGGAGGATGAGGGCAGCAGTTTCCCCATTGTCGAGCAGGGACCTGATGTCGTCGGTGGCTGCGATGAGGGCGGTCTCGGTGCTGTGGTTTGCTCGGAAACCGGACTGTGAGGGGTCGAGGGATCCGTTGGTCTCGAGGAAGGCAGAGAGTTGTCTGTTGAAGGTCTTCTCGATGACTTTGGCTGGAAAGGGGAGGAGCGAGATGGGGCAGAAGTTCTTGAGGTCCGTGGGGTCCGCTGTGGGTTTCTTCAGGAGGGCGCTCAGCTCGGCATGTTTCCAGCTCTCCGGGAAGGTGGCGGATGCGAAGGAGCTGTTGATGATATTCCGGAGTTGGGGTGCGATGATGGAGTCGGCTTTGTTGAAGATGTGGTGTGGGCAGGGGTCCGTAGGGGAGCAGGAGTGGATGGTGTTCATCACGGCGAGTGGTGTCTTCGGTGCTGACAGGGGTCCAGGTGCAAAGGGTGGTGGTGGGGGGCGCTGGTTCGGTGGTTGGGTGCGTGGTCAGCGCGCCGAAGCTGTTGTGTATGTCGGCGATCTTGCGGTGGAAGAACGGGGCGAGTGAGTCGCAGAGGTCTTGCGAGGGTGTGAAGTTGTTGTTGCCTGCGCTGGGGTTGGCGAGCTCTTTAACGATGATGAAGAGTTCCTTGCTGTTGTGGGTGTTGTTGTCCAGTCGTTCTTTAAATGTTGTCCTTTTGGTGGTGCGGATCAGCTGGTGGTGTTTGCAGGTGGCGTTCTTGAGGGCTGTCATGTTTTCTGCTGTCTGGTCGTGGCGCCAAGCTTTCTCGAGGGTGCGGCAGGTTTTCTTGGAGTTTTTGAGGTCGTTGGTAAACCACGAGGCTTTCCTGTTGCTGGATCTGCTGGGAGGATTCTTCAGTGGTGCGAGTTCGTCGGCGCAGTTTGTGAGCCACTGTGTGAGGTTGCGGGCTGCTTCGTTGGGGTCCTTCATGTTGGTGGGCGGGTTCTGGCTGAGGGCGGTGGTGATCTGGTCGGCGGTGATCTTGCTCCAGCTTCTGCGGGGAACCTGTTGCGGGTGGTGGTGGGTCGTGGTTCTACTGAAGTTGAAGTGGATGCAGCTGTGATCTGTCCAGTGTAGTCCGGTGGAGTGGCTAAAGGAGATGTGCTTGCTGGAGGAGTAGATGGGGTCAAGCGCGTGGCCGCCGTAATGGGTGGGGGTGTTCACCAGTTGCTTGAGTCCGAAGTTGGCGAGGTTGTCCAGCAGGGCGGCGGTGTTGCAGTCCTTCTTGTTCTCCAGGTGGAAGTTGAGGTCCCCTAGGAGGAGGTAGTCTGTGGAGGTGAGGGCGTGCGGACTGACGAAGTCTGCGATGGCTTCGCTGAATTGTGTGCGTGGTCCCAGGGGTCTGTAGATGAGGGTGCCTCTGAGGGTGGTCTTGGGGTCGGTGTGAATCTGGAAGTGAAGGTGCTCGGCGGCGGTCAGGGTGTCGTCTGAGTTTGTCGTGATGTGGATGGTGTTTCTGTGGACGATGACGATGCCTCCTGCGGTTTGGTTGACGCGGTCCCTCCGGGTGATCTTGTAGCCTTCCGGGATGGCTATGGCGATGTCGGGGCTGAGGAGGCGTTCATCCATGTCTCTGTGAGGAAGGCGACGTCTGGTGATGTTGTGTCAAGGAGGTTCCAGAGTTCAACGGCGTGCCTGTGGACGGAGCGGGTTTTGAGCAGGATGCACTTGAGGTGGTTGTTGCTGGAGCTCGGCTTGGTGGGTGCGGTGTAGGTTCAGAGGCTGGTGAATTGGCAGGCTTGGCAGCTGAAGGGTCCGTGGGTGCGTTTCGGGGTGGCTCGGTAGCAGGCGGGGTTGCGGCCGGCGTTGAGTGCGTGGAGGGTGGCGGCGTTGTAAGTTCGTCGGGTGCGCTGGCACCGTTGAGGACCAGGGTTCCTGGCGCTGGGCGCGGTCCGCGCGGACGGGCCTATACGGGCTTGAAGCAAGACCTCTAAGATCAGCTCTTGTAGCGAACGGGCAACAGGCCCAAAGTCAACAGTCAGCCCATGACAGACCCAATAACCCTAAGAGTAGCGAGAAAAAGAGAGAAGAAAGAAGAGGAAAGAAGAAGAAGAAGGTAGAAGGGAGAATACAGCACAGCAAAGTTAGGAGTGGGGCGTGCGGGGGGGGAAGGGGGCATGGCACAGCACCATGCCGGCAAGGTCCCAGTGCAAGGGGGTGACTACGGGAGCAATCTACCCGGGTCAGGTGGAACAATAGCATCCTCAAAGAGGCGCAGCGTCCTGAGCTCGGTAGGCATGTGGCGCGCATGCTTAACTGCACAAAGATATTTATTCAGAGGTTGCCAGACAGCCTTAAAACGAGTATCGTGTGCTTGCAGCGCGCCTTGAAGAGCTCCATAGTGATGACATGCCATAAACGCACAAACCAGGCTGCGACTGGGGGGCTTTGTTTTTTCCAGTACAAGGCTATAATCTGTTTGGCCGCCCCTAGCATATGGAGCGCCAGAGTCCAGTTGCTCTGGGTGAGGGCTTTCAGGCTAGCAGTTTTGATGCCCAATAAGATTGTGCTCATGGCTTCAGGTAGAGGGAACCCCAGTACCCCCTTGATGTGGCTAAGGACCTCTTTCCAGAATAGGTTCAACTATGGACACGCCCACCAAACATGTATGAAGTCCCCAGATGCAGACAGGCACCTCCAGCACAGAGGAGAGGATGTAGGAAATATCTTATGTAGGCGCTGGGGCGTATAATACCATTGAGTCATGAGCTTATAGGCATTTTCCCGCTGCGGAATGCTGCGATAGATTTTGGGGATATCCTGCTATAATCGGCACCACTGCGAGGGCGCAATGTCCGCATTGGACCTCGACTGCCACTGGTGTTAATACGGGTGAGAGGGTGGTGCATTTGGATGCTGCAGAATCTGGTAGATCTGAGATATCAGTGCCTTTGATTCATTAAAAGAGCAGGCCAGAAAAGAGTGGACCAGTCGTTCGAAGGGGGTGAAGGCCCGTGCAGCCGCCTGCTGCATCCCCCTCTCGGACACCCAGTGCCGCAGCTGAGCATACTACCCCTAGCATATGGAGCGCCAGAGTCCAGTCGCTCCGGGTGAGGGCCTTCAGGCTAGCAGTTTTGATGCCCAATAAGATTGTGCTCGTGACTTCAGGCAGAGGGAACCCCAGTACCCCCTTGATGTGGCTAAGGACCTCTTTCCAGAATAGGGTCAACGCTGGATACGCCCAGCAACCATGTATGAAGTCCCCAGATGCAGACAGGCACCTCCAGCACAGAGGAGAGGATATAGGAAATATCTTATGTAGGCGCTGGGGCGTATAATACCATTGAGTCATGAATTTATAGGCATTTCCCGCTGCGGAATGCTGCAATAGATTTTGGGGATATCCTGCCATAATCTGCACCACTGCGAGGGCGCAATGTTTGCATTGGACGTCGACTGCCACTGGTGTTGATACGGGTGAGAGGGTGGTGCATTTGGATGCTGCAGAATCTGGTAGATCTGAGATATCAGCCCCTTTGATTCATTAAAAGAGCGGGCCAGAAAAGAGTGGACCAGTCGTTCGAAGGGGGTGAAGGCGCGTGTAGCCGCCTGCTGCATCCCCCTCTCGGACACCCAGTGCCGTAGCTGAACATACTGAAGTCTCGCTTCCGGTGGGACGCAAAACACCTCCCTACATTGGGCAAAGGTCTTGAGTGAACCCCCCTCATATAGATTACAGATCACCCTGCAGCCCCCTTGTGTCCATTTGGTAAAGGCGCGTGTGCGTTGAGCCGGTGGGAAGAGCGGATTCCCCTCCAGAGGGGTGTGCGGTGAGGGAAATGTCATGAGGCCTCTGCGCTTGGCTACTTTATCCCATATATCCAAAACCATTCTTGTGGGCACCTCTATGTAGGCACTCCTAGAGCGCGCCGCCCGGTGAAGCCATACAAGATCCCAAATGGTTTGCCTAGTCACTACCCGATCCATATGCAACCATCTCTTCTCACTCTCCGTCACCCTCCATTCCACCGCAAAACGAAGGTGTGAGGCCCAATAGTAATCCACGAGGTCGGGGCAGGCCAGCCCCCCCTATCTCGTGGTATCATAAGAAGCTTTTGAGAGAAACTAGGTTGTTTCCTGCCTCAAATAAAGGTCGTAAGGTCGCGTTGGAAGCCTTGTATATGATGTAGCGGAATAGGTGTGGGGAGGCATTGAAATAGATATAAAATTTTAGGGAGGATCGACATCTTGATGGCGTTGATTCTACCCAGCCACGACAACACCAGGGGCCTCCACCTCCGTAGGTCTTCAAGGACCGCCTTCCGACACTCCCGCCAATTTACTTGTGTCCATGTGTCTAAAAAGGGAGTCAACTGGAGGCCGAGGTAACGAATGTGATGGGAGGCCCATTGATACGGCACAAGTTTCTCCAGGAGGGGAATCTCCTCTTTCGGAATGGTGAGATTGAGGGCCCAGGATTTGCCATGGTTAATCTTAAGGCTGGAGGCCCACTCAAAAGGCACAGCACTGAATGCAGTGCCGGGAGGGACATTTGCAGGCGCGTTAAGGTGAGGATACGGTCATCCGCAAACAGCGCTACCTTGTTCTCACGTCCTCCAAAGGGGATACCATGGATATCTGGCGCCCGTCTAATCATTAACCGCAAGGGTTCTACTACAAGGGCAAACATTAAGGGTGAGAGGGGGCACCCCTGCCTCGTACCCCTGTGGATGGAGAAAGGTGCCGTGAGTTGCCCATTTATCCGAATCCTGGCCTGCGGGACGAGATATGGTGCCATGACCCTAGTGATCATATTCTGACCTAGCCCAATCTTTTGCAAAACCGCCCGAAGAAAAGTCCAATCCACCCGGTCGAATGCCTTCTCCGCATCTAGCGACAGGAGGCAGGCCGGTATATTCCAGTGGTGTGCTTTCCTTCCACACTAGGTGCGCAATTTTACGCACATTATCGGCCCCCTCCCGATTGCGGATGAAGCCGACCTGATCCGGCTCTACTAGTCCCGGCATGTGGGGGGGTCCATTCGTTTTCCTAGCAGTTTAGTGTAAATTTTTAGGTCAGTATTTAACAAGGCTATGGGGTGGTAGGACGCACAGAGCGTGGGGTCCTTCCCGGGCTTTGGGATAAGAGCTATCTCCGCCATACCCATGTCGGACGACGGTCCTTCTGTATCAGTAAAAGAGTTGTACAATCGCAAAAGGTGGGGCCGAAGCTGTGACTGGAACATGCGATAGAAGGACAAGGGCAGGCCATCCGGCCCCGGCGTCTTCCCAAGAGGGAGATCCCTTACGGCTGCTGTTACCTCATCCTTGATGATAGGTCTCTCAAGGGTCTTTGCATAATGAGGGTGTATCGGCGTCCCCGTATATCTACCCAAAACGTCGGCCACCATGTCCGGGGATGGTGTCTCCGCCTTGTATAATGCAGTATAGTAGGCCCGGAACGCTTCGCACTTGTCCAGCTCCGAGGTAACCCCCGTCCCGTCTAACAGCTGAATATTGGCTATATGAGCTTTGGCGCATGTGCCCTCCGTCGTCTCGCCAGCAGCCTGCCCACCTTATCCCCCCTAGAAATACCGCTGCTTCAATGCCAACAAAGATTCTTCCAAGAATCAAAAAGGGCCTTGACTCCTTACTCAGAAAGGCTGAGTCCAACTATTATATTAAATCAAAAACAAAAGCCACTACTGAGACTTCATTCCAAAACCACTAGAGTTTCAACAAAAGGGTGTTTCGATTCAAGCAAAAACAACCTATTTATAATTTCAAACAAATGTATTCTTTTTCATGCAAATGTCACTTTTCTTATAACAGCACCTAAGTTATTGTGCATGGAAAATACAGAATACAAAAAAGCATACAATGATATATACAATATATACACACATTTAAAAAAACAATTTCAAACACACTTGGCCATACATTCATACACCATTCAATCACAACAATAGAGCTAGTGATATTAGAAAATAATACGTCCAAACAACGGAAAGCAATTTAGTCCAAAATATTTCTTTTCATATTTTTTGCAAAATTATTATAGATGATATTTTCACAAGATGTCTTGTGACCCAAATTAAATGCAAAAAAAGAGATTGGCCAGATGCTGGACGTAAACAAAGTGGTCGACGCGTTTCAAACCCCTATAACTAAGGTGGGGTTCTCCTCAGGACCAGGTAGGTTCTGAAACAATAGAAATAACGGGATTTAGCGCATGTGTCTAGAGCATAAACAACTGCCACTTAAAAAGGGATCGACTCCCTGTGCTCAGCTGAGACTTCCTACCTTACATCAAGATAAGGAACATAGTCAATGGTGGATACTGGAGAATTCAGTCGTTGTATTTTCCCAAGAGGATGTTATAACAGCAGCTGTGCAGAAAAACAATAAACGTGACAACATTTACTCTTGTGTCACACTCACGCATTCAAACAATACTACAAAGTGCCTGAAACAAGCTGATGCGGGGAGCTGTCGGACTTACCCGCTCCGCTTCAGTTCTGTGTATGCCGCTTAATGATGATTCTTCAGGGCGTGGGCTCCTATTCTATAACTGGAGGACGACAAACGTGTTAGCTGTGGCGCTTTTAGGGCTGACATCGTAATTTAGCTGCAAGGCAGTACAACGTACCAGTGCAAAAACGGCGAGCGCGGTGAGCGCGGTCCTACTCCTTAGGCGGTTTCCATGTTAGAAACGCCGGTGTTCCTCAGATGGAGGCGTGGCCACCACAGTTCCTGGATATCCACCTCTGTGCAGGATTTCTGGGATATGTAGTTCAGAAGGTAGTTTCTGCAGAACAGAATAGTAAAACCCGGACTGGACTCGGCAATGAAAAATTACACAGTGGGCTTATAGATTTCTGAAATTTCATTTAGCCCCCGTGTGGCAGTGTTAAATTTCATTATTAGCATTGCCTCGCGTTGGGACAATTGGGCGTCAATGTCCCCTCCTCTGGGTTTTTTTTTTATTTTAGACAACACTGTCCAGCGTAGATCTGAATTTTCATGGTTGCACTTAGCCCAGTGGTTGACTAGTGGGGCATTTTCGACTTTCCTACGGATACGTGATTTGTGTTGCGTAATCCTGCTTCTAATTTCCTGTGAGGTTTTTCCTATGTAGACTAAAGGACATGGGCACACGATTGCATAGACGACGTTTTTTGATTTGCAATTCGTAAAGGTGTCATGTTTCCAATGGATATTGTCAAATGAAAATACAGAGTCCTCAATAGTCTCCCCACAACAAGTACAAGTACCGCACTTGTGGTGTCCTTTAGGTGGAGGTAATCCGAATAGACTTTGTAGTGTGGGAGCCTTAATAGTGGGTAAAGCCGCCCTCACCACATAATTAGCGACACTTTTGTCCTTTTTGTATGCAAATAACGGTGGAACAGAGAAATCTTCGTGCAGATTTTTTAGTAGGTGCCAGTTTGCTGTGATCAGCTTTCTGTGTAAATTAGTTGCAGGACAAAAAGTGGTCACACAGACCATTCTTTTGACGTCCGGCTTGGTTCTTTTTTCAAGCAGAGTCTCACGAGGGGTCCACCATGCTCGTTTGAGCGTGTTTTTTAATAGCTTTTTAGGGTACCCTCTCTGCATAAGTCGATGTTTCAATTGCTCTGCGTGTCTAAAATACTCTTCCTTATTGGAGCAATTTCTGTGAATTCTCAGAAATTGCCCAAACGGCAGGTTTTGTTTCAGGCTCCGAGGGTGATTGCTAGAAAAATGCAACGCCTTATTTCTGTCAGAAGGCTTTCGAAACAGTGTTGTACTTAAACCTCCATTAAAAGGTTCTACCTTAACATCCAGAAAGTTAATGGATTCATTAGATGACGTCACTGAAAACTGAATATCAGTCGTCCTTGTATTCAGCCAGCCCACAAATAGTCCAAGGTCTTCTTGTTCGCCTGTCCAGACCATGAACACATCATCAATATATCTCATATAATGAGAAATATTGCCGCTGTAAGGATTAGTTTGGTAAATGAATTTCTCCTCAAACAGTCCCATGAACATGATGGCTAGCTCTGGGGCAAAGGGGCAACCCATCGCCACCCCCTTGATTCGGTAGAAGAATTCAGCGTCGAACGTGAAAAAGTTTTTTTGCAGGGCAAACCGTGCAAGGTCAAGTATAAAGTTGGTGGGCACTCTGACAGGTCTCACCCTTTTCTCCAAAAACACGGTGAGTGTTTCAAGTGCTTGGTCTTGTGGAATCTGGGTGTATAGCGACACCACATCTAATGTGACTAGAAGTTGTCTATTTTTATTGAATTGGATAGTGGAAATGCGATTGAGAAATGCAGTGGTATCTTGGAGATGAGCAGGGATGGTATGTATGAAGGGTTTCAAGAAGTGGTCTATATATTTGGCAATCGGTTCGAACAGGGAGTCACACCCTGAAATTATGGGACGTCCCGGAGGATTGATCTCGTCCTTGTGCAGTTTCGGAAGCACATAGAACACAGGGGTTCTAGGATTCTTGTTCTGTAGAAATGCAAATTCCTTAGGTCCTATAATTCCCTCGTCGAAACCTTTTTGGATGATAACAAATAGTTGATTTTTTAATTCTATGGTTGGATCCTTCCCGATGCGTCTGTAGCAGTTCTGGTCATTGAGCTGGCGGTTGACTTCTGATTTATAGTTGTTAATGTCCCATACAACCACCGCTCCGCCCTTATCGGCCTGTTTTACTACGATGGTGTTGTCATTTTTAACAGCCTCTAGGGCATCCTTTTCTGCTTTGGAGAGATTGAACTTCACATAAGACTTCTTTTTCTCTAATGATGAAATCCCTGACAATACAGTTGTTTCGAACGTTGAGACTTCCTTGGGAATTTTTGGGCCTTTTGGGCAGAATGTCGACTTTCTCTTAAGGCCAGTGGTTTCTTCCTGAAAGCTTTCAATCGAGTCCTGAAAAAATGTTTTCAAACGGATTTTCCGACAGAACTCCAGTGTCTCTAGTTTCATTCTAGTGAAATCTGTTGGTCTTGATGGGACAAAGTTGAGTCCTTTAGTCAGGATTGATATTTCTGCTTCCGACAGTACCCGGTCGGATAAATTGTAGATGGGTGACACTTCTAGTTGTTGTACGATTTTTGACGTGTCCTCATTTGCCATGGTTGTGTAAAACGTACCCTTCCTCTCGATTTCTGTTGGCCCCTGCCTAAAAAAGGCTGTTGAGTCTGAGCTTGTTGCTGATGTTGATTAGGTCTGTTTCCTGTTCTATTTTGATTTGAACGACTGCTATTGTCAGATTCGCTCCCTGAAGATGATGTCGTATCTGAGAACGTGAGAAATTTTCGACGTGAACGTCCCTGGTTATCCTGCAAGAAGCGGCGGGAGTCCGAGTGCGTGTAAAAGTCCTTGTTGAGGTATGGGTAAATTGATTCCAATGAGAAAGTTTTTTTATCCTGTTCGAATTTATTGTTTTTTTGAGTGACTGTGAAGTCCTTAAATTCTAGTATTTCTTTATCAATTTTATCCAACAAGGTCTTGGAATCTGTTATCAATTGATTGGTCTCGATTTCCCTTTTCAAAGTCTCTATCTCCTCTAATTCCTTGAGAGATATCCTGTGTGCAGTCTCAATGGTAAGGACCATGAGGTCCCTGCTACACTTTCTCTCGATACCACTGAAACCTTTTTTATATACTGGATCATCAGTGAAAACTACTGGTATGTTACGGATCACAAGGCCTGCTGGAATGGTGCCAGATCTTAAGTGTTGAAGTAAAAAATGCCCGTGCAGGTCTGTCCGAATTTGTTTTTTACATAGCCGAGTCAACTTGTCAGACTCGTTTTGAGTATTAGCTGTAAGGCTGAGAGCCGCAGACGCGAACACTGGAGGATCCCTAATTAAATTTTGAATATGCTCTTCACTAAAAGCTAGTGTGTCATTTTCAGCCATATCACACAAGTGTAACACTCAAACAAGACAAACATAAACACTATGAGTACCGTGAGTAGAAAATAGTAAAGGCCACCCCGTGAATACAGGTGATCACCTGATTAATAATCCAAGCACAACTGCCCTTGTGGTGGGCAGACCAACCAACTAAACAATCAACTATTACCCTGTGGTAGAATTCTCCACCTAACAGGACCTCGCGAGCAACCGCCCGCTCAAACGTACAAGAATCAAAAAGGGCCTTGACTCCTTACTCAGAAAGGCTGAGTCCAACTATTATATTAAATCAAAAACAAAAGCCACTACTGAGACTTCATTCCAAAACCACTAGAGTTTCAACAAAAGGGTGTTTCGATTCAAGCAAAAACAACCTATTTATAATTTCAAACAAATTTATTCTTTTTCATGCAAATGTCACTTTTCTTATAACAGCACCTAAGTTATTGTGCATGGAAAATACAGAATACAAAAAAGCATACAATGATATATACAATATATACACACATTTAAAAAAACAATTTCAAACACACTTGGCCATACATTCATACACCATTCAATCACAACAATAGAGCTAGTGATATTAGAAAATAATACGTCCAAACAACGGAAAGCAATTTAGTCCAAAATATTTCTTTTCATATTTTTTGCAAAATTATTATAGATGATATTTTCACAAGATGTCTTGTGACCCAAATTAAATGCAAAAAAAGAGATTGGCCAGATGCTGGACGTAAACAAAGTGGTCGACGCGTTTCAAACCCCTATAACTAAGGTGGGGTTCTCCTCAGGACCAGGTAGGTTCTGAAACAATAGAAATAACGGGATTTAGCGCATGTGTCTAGAGCATAAACAACTGCCACTTAAAAAGGGATCGACTCCCTGTGCTCAGCCGAGACTTCCTACCTTACATCAAGATAAGGAACATAGTCAATGGTGGATACTGGAGAATTCAGTCGTTGTATTTTCCCAAGAGGATGTTATAACAGCAGCTGTGCAGAAAAACAATAAACGTGACAACATTTACTCTTGTGTCACACTCACGCATTCAAACAATACTACAAAGTGCCTGAAACAAGCTGATGCGGGGAGCTGTCGGACTTACCCGCTCCGCTTCAGTTCTGTGTATTGCTTTCCGTTGTTTGGACGTATTATTTTCTAATATCACTAGCTCTATTGTTGTGATTGAATGGTGTATGAATGTATGGCCAAGTGTGTTTGAAATTGTTTTTTTAAATGTGTGTATATATTGTATATATCATTGTATGCTTTTTTGTATTCTGTATTTTCCATGCACAATAACTTAGGTGCTGTTATAAGAAAAGTGACATTTGCATGAAAAAGAATAAATTTGTTTGAAACTATAAATAGGTTGTTTTTGCTTGAATCGAAACACCCTTTTGTTGAAACTCTAGTGGTTTTGGAATGAAGTCTCAGTAGTGGCTTTTGTTTTTGATTTAATATAACAAAGATTCTTCAGCCCTGTTGGTACGCAAGAGCCGAAGCTGCCCCCGGAAGTTGGCAAGCCGCCGCCTAGACGCCAGTGAAGTGTGATCCTGGTCCCGTTTCTCAGCCTGCTTTATGTCCTTCGAGAGGCTATCTTCCAGAGCCCGAGCCTCACGCGCCTGTGCAATCGAGACATCCCACACCACGGGGGAGGGCGTCTTCGGGAGATCATTGCTAGCAAAGTAAGAGTCAATGGCAGCCCGTATACTTTCTATGTCGGCGGAATCCCGAGAATACTCGGCGGCAGGCACCACCTCACGTCCCGAGCGGGGCAAGAGGCCGGGTCCTGCAGGAGCAGCTCAACAGGAGCATGGTCAGAGAGCGATATATCAGACATGGATGCTCCGAGCATGTCTCTTATCAGAGCATGTGAAATAAATATATAATCAATATGGGAGTATGAGAGGTGAACATGGGAATAGAACGAGTAATCCCTCAACGCCGGGGAGTGGTAACGCGACGTGTCCAACAACCCCAGGTCCGCTATGTAGGAGGGTGGATGCCTGACTGTGGTTACCCCAGATTTTTTGCCAGGTGTTTAGCTGGTTTTCGACTTAGTTGGCCTGGGATCCTGCTAATCAGGGACCCAGGCTATCTGCTCTATCTTTAAAATGGACTCCATGTACCCTAGGTACATAACTAATTGGATTGGGTCACCTTATCAGCCCCTGTACAGAGTACTATAGGTACCCAGGGCATAGGTGCATCCAAGGCCTACCAGGGGCTGCAGCATATCTTTTGCCACCCCTGGCTGGCCATCCAAACTGACACAACTGGCTGATCACTCAGCTGGGGCAAGGTCGTGTGATCACCCCTTGCTTGGATATAGTATACCTATATCTAAACCTATATCTGGACACATATATACCTATAAGTCACTCCTATGGCAGGCCTTAACAATCCTGGAGGCAGAGTGCTTGGTTTTATGCGAGATGGTGCTCTAGCATGAGCTGAGCCTGTCTGCAGCTTTCGGAACCATTTCCTTATAGCTGTGCCAGGGTATTACCATACCATATACTCTTAAGTGCATTATAATCCTCGCGGTTATTGCTAACTTTGGTTTGGCTTTACCAAAACATGTTGTGTAAGGTGTCATACACTTTGGAATACTACCCCCTCGCCAATTCTGGCGACGGGGGTAGCATTCCACCCTTCTAGAGGGAGAAGACATGTAGGTAACAGTAAATGCGGTTAAAATTAACCAGAGCCTCAGCATCAGAAAATGGATGCTGCTGCCACAGACACAAGTCTGGCCTCCTGCTGCTGACCGAAACTCTGGCAGGGGAGGCCTGGACAAAAGGGATCCTGTCACAGGGAGGTGTTACACCTCCCCAGACAGGAGATAGTGGATTGAGGCAGGCAGGGCGAGTGAAACTAGACACTGCCTGGGGCGCACAAGTCTCCCCATGCATAGCCCGGTTCAAACCGGTGCTGAAACTCCAGCCCCAATCCTGGTGCGAAACTGGACAAAGGGAAAGGGGTGTAACCACCCCCTTCCTGGGTCCCACCCATAGGAGGGACCTAGCAGGATTTCCAGCCCCTTGATTTGGAATAAAGGTAGGAGCTGTGCCCATGCACATCAGATCATCCTGACTGAAACTTTGAAACAAAACTCTGGACCCTTCTACATCTCACTCGACGTGGAAGACTGAAGAATCTCCCTTGTGGTCAAGGAGTGACCACCCTGTGCAAACAGGCACCATCCAGTGCCCAACAGTTTGCTTTGTTGCAGTTCCCGCTGAAACTCGAGCAACAGAGATCAACAAGACCCAGCTTCCCTGACTTCTATCAGCCCGATCCACTGTCCCAGCAAATAAGAGACCCGTGGAGGCAACGTAAAGCGTGGGGCCGGCCATCTTGGAAAGGCTGCAAAGTGCTGACCGTGCAGCTCCTGAGGCATCCTTGAAGCTGTGCATTGGGGTTTGAGAAGCCCCAGCCCCGAGCAGCTCTTGCACCGAAGATCCCCCCTCCACACTCACCACGTGCTGCGTGGGGCCCTTTTGCATTTTCCTGCTTGACGCATTGGTCCGGTCACTTGCCCGTTGGCTAGTGGCCCCAGTACCAACGAACCTTTGAATTGACACTGCCGGTCTGGTTGCTCCAGACTGGCCCTTGCTCCCCTGAAAAGGAGCCACCGCTCTAACCTTGCTGGTCCGAGTAAGAAGCGATCTTCAAATCCTGCATGGGTTGCATTTGCCAAGGCTTGTTAACTACGATCTGGAAGCCGACACCACCGACAGCGAGAGCTTTCATTGAACAGCTTGTGATCCACTCCTGGACATCCTCGATGCCCCAGAGTCCACGTGGCAGTGGAGACAAGCTTCACAACAACCACCTGATTGCGCCCGACATTGCCTGGTTCCTTCCTGGTTCCATCCTGGTCACTGCCAAGTGACCCAGACTCTGTCCCCTCTGCTTTCAGGTACTCTACATCTTCGATACACCCTTGGATCCAACCGGACTCTTCTCTCCTGGCCGCCTGCAGCATCTTCATCTCCAGGCTCCATAGATCTCCACGACGAAACCCGACACACTTTGACACCTATGCACCCGCTTCCTGTGGGTGAGGTAACGATCTAACACTGGTGCTCCTGTAGTGGTTTACACCTCTAGTGTCCTAGTTTAAAGTGGCTTAATTAGATTCCAGTCGGAAGACTTCCAAAACAGTAACTTTGTAACTTTTACGCGCCATTGACTTTGCATTGGTGCATGCTTGTGGTTTCAGCACTGCACCCGAATCCCGCGGGCCTCTCCCGTCCTACCTGTCGTTAGTCCAGAGTAGTCCAAGCGATTCCCAAGGCCCTAGGCCTTACCAGTGTTCGTAAAGTGATACTTATACCACTTATTTAGTATATGGTTTTAGCGTCCACCGGCCCTTTCCATGATTGTGCAACTTTGTATGTTTAACTGTGCTTTTGTTTAAACGCTTGTGCCTCTGCACTCATAAAGAGTACAGAGGATTATTCTAGTAATAAATACATATTTTTTTATAATATATAACTTGTGTGGTGTCCTTTCATTTGATATTACAGGATTGCATATGGTAAAACAGCTGGCTTCACATGCCCTCTTGAGTTAAGCCTAAGACTGCTTAGTCCATGCTACCTCTAGGATAGCTTGTCTATAAGGTTGACTTTACAACCACCACCATAAGGGATTGTTTGGACTGATACAAGGTCCTCACTAGAATAGTGAACATCATACATCAGCCAACTTCTCACATGCTATCTGCATGCGTAGTGCTGATGACATAGCCCCCGTTTCACTGAACAAAGTCTCACTGCGATCCATTCCCGGGTCCCATACTAGATTAAAATCCCGCCCCAGTATCAGTGAGGGGTCGTCTTGCGGTACGTGCTCCCTCAGGAGTGTTCGGAGATATCCGTCCTGACTCTGGTTGGGTGCATATACATTACACAGTGTAAATAGTCGCCTCCCAATCCCCACACTTACTCTAAGAAAGCGCCCATCCCTGCTCCCAGAGGGTTTAGCTTCCCACCGCCTGATGCTATTCCTGTACAATATCGCCATCCCGCCGTTTTGGTATCTACTGCGGATGCTATTTCTGTACAATATTGCCACTCCCGCCGTTTTGGTATCTGCTGCGGCCCAAAATTGGAGGGGGTATTTAGGATGTGCCATGCGCCTCACATCAGCTTGCAAGAGATGAGTTTCCTGTAGAAATATGATGTCGGGTCTATGCTGGAGGAGATAACCATGTTTGCCTCCATTTAGTGGGGGCATTTAGGCCCTTGACGTTTAGCGTTAAGACTTTCAAGGGACTAGGCAGGTTTGCAGTCATGTTAAAGTCCAAATGGGGCCAGCCAATGACCCCCACTTTGCCTCATCACAAACATATAGGCGCTGGGGGATCCCATCCACCCCAACTCGCACAAAGCGCCAAAGCCGCAGGACCCCCTACCCGACGCACTCAGAAAAGGGGAGGAAACAAGAGAAAGAAACCAGTAGGAAGCAGAAAGAAAGAGAGAAAGGCAAGAAACCCAAAGGTGACCAACCGGGCCACACAGCAGTGAAGACCAACAACGGCCAACGGGGCCATACTATTCTGTCCCCTTCACAGGGCATCCTACACCCAAGGGTTCGGATACACTCAGAGATGTCACTCCCTCAGGAACAGTTGGGGGTAGGTTTGCAGTCGTCCTCAAGGTCAGCTATTGGGAAGGTCTTAGCGTCCCCCACCCCACTGTTGGGGAGCTGGGGTGTAAATCAAGGTAGCGCAACAATCAGCAAACCCAGGGAGAAGAGTACATTCCAGCAAGTGTGTGTTTTCTAGTCCATTGCAGGCATCTGCTCAACCTATCATGGAGTCGAGGGGCGCGAGGCGGGTTCTTCCCAATCCCCTTCGAGGGATCGACTATGAGCGATGATGTCTTGTTTGGCCTGCGACGCAGATTGGAAGCGAAGCTCATCCATGGGTGGCAAACGTCGATGGCGATGGACAGTGGTCCAAAATGGCTTGGCTGGCACTCGCTCCTGGCGCTGTGGGCGGGAAGGGCTGATCGGCGGCGACGACGGCAAGCGAAGCAGCTGTGCCGCCTCCGTGTAGGACCGTATCACTCTGCGCTTGGACTCCCATTGGAAAATGAGGGCAAAAGGATGGCCCCACTGGTAGGAGATGCCCATGGTCCGCAGCTTCTCGGTCACAGGGTTGAAAGCCCAGCGTCTTCGCAGGGAGTTGGGTGCCAAGTGCTGGAAGATCTGTATCTTGTGCCCCTCTAAACGGAGATCGGGCTTATCACGTGCCACCCTGAAGATAGCCTCCTTTTCTGTAAAAAAGTGGACCCTTGTTAAGATGTCCGGGAGGAGCCCCGGCCTCCCTGCGGGCCCGGAGACCCGGTGGGCTCGATCTAAATCCGGCGGAGAAGTGTCTTTGTCCCCCCAGACCTCGTAGAGGAGTTGTGCGACATAGGTCATGATGTCCTTCCCCTCCGTGTCGAGAGGGACCCCCTGAATGCGGAGGTTGTTCCGGCGGCTCCAGTTCTCCAAATCCTCCTGCTTTACTTGAGGCTCTATGTTTTGCTCCTCTAACGCTGCCAGGCGTTGCCACAATTGCTCCTGGTCTTCCTTGCGGGCGTCCACTGTCTTTTCCAGCCCATCCATCCGATCTCCTAGATCAGTAACCTCTTTTCGGAGTTCCCGCACACAAAAGTGGACCTCTGAGCGTAGGGAGCCAATTTCCATTTTGAGTTCTGACATAAAAGAGGTCATGAATGCCTGGGTCACCGGCGTCGAGTCTGCGGAGGCATGCGGTGTCACCTCAGTAGGAGCCGACGACCCCGTCTTGCCCCACATTGCCACCACAGAGTTGTCCCTGGGGGCCACAGTCGGGTCGGCCTTGCCCCCCCTGGAACGCGTCATCGCCAGCTCTGGAGCGTGTCCTGGACAGCCAGGCAGCACGACCCCTGCAAGACAGTTGTAGTGTACCTAGAGAGGTCCACCTCCGAAACCGTGCCGCTATGATTCCTCTCTTGCAATGTCCAAAATATCCACAGGGGTATAGAACACGTAAGGGCCACCTCCCAGATGCCAACCCACCAGGACGTGAGTTACGCCTCACTGAAGGCACTACCTGTCCACCATCTCAACAACTGGGCCTATGAGCAGAGTTCTGCAGGTGCTGAAATGTCCACCGCCCAGTGAAGTTGAGTGACCGCTTCTGGGTTGTCCGCCACTCCAAGACAGTCCGCACATATCACTCTTACCCCCCCCCCTGCAATAGGCAATCTGGAGGCTCTCTAGAGCCAAGAACACACTCCAACCAGCCAGTACACCGTGCCACCCAGCCGTGCCGCTCTACCTCCCCCCTGCCGTGGTACTGGTGCCCTGGTCTCCCCCTTCACCTCCCTGAGAAATGTGATGCGTCTTCCCGGCCTATTCAAAGCTGGGGTGAGCCGCCCAGTGTCCCCAGTCCACCCCGTTCAGTATGCCAGCCGTGCCCCCGGCGTCTTCCTTGCTGTGATGCTATTGACTTGGCCCCCTCCTCCACCTCCAGACTGGTGCAGCTTGAAGTTCAGGCTTCCTCAACGCATTGGCGGGCGGCCCAGCGCCTCCAAGCCGCTCCTCTCTCCAGACACAAAATGGCGGGACACCCACCACGAGTCGGGCGTCTCCCCCGCAATTCCCCAGTTGCTAGAGAGGGGTTGCCTCTTGCTGTATCTCTCTGCACCCCCCCAGGCAGTCTCACGAGGGGGCAGGGGCCTCGTGCAGGTTTCAGGCTCCCCGAGTGCAGCAGCGCCTCAAGCCCGCCCGGTGGGAGAATTGCAAAATGGCGGGGTAGCGCGCATCTTAACGGGTCACTCACTGTGCTGTACCCGTTGCGTCCCCTTCTGGCCTTGATAGGCTGCAGGAGCCTCCAGCCCCGTCAGGATCAGCCCCGCCGGCGATTACCTTGGCCTCAGGGGACGCGCTGCCAGGCTGCTCGATCGCTCACTCCTCCAGCCCAGGTCGGTCAGACGATGTATGGGGTCCGGGGAGTCACCAATTCAGCAGGAGGGACCCTTGCAAGGCTGCACAAATCGGCAGGCAGCTCCGTCCGGCTGCCATTCCCCTGCTGCTCTCGCCGCCTTGGATTTCCGCTCACTGGCCCACAATCTCTTCTCTGGCTCTTGGGGCACCACGATCGCCACCTCCACAAGGGTGACAGCTACAATGTCAGACGGGCGCCGAAAGGCAGACCCCGCCAGGCCCTCCAGTCAATTCCCGCCTCCGCAGTCTCCGGTGTGGTCCCCGCCGGCGCGGGCTGCCTGGCTGCCACAGGTCCGGCCACCGCAGCCCCCACCGGCTAGCTAGAGGTCACAGTATCGCCGCCCGTCCCGGACTCATAGGGACCCGGAGAGATCGACCGCACGCAGGGTAGGCACTGACGGAGAGTACTCTCTCCGGACTTCTGTGCCGCCAGTCGCTGAAGGACAGAATGCCGCCCCTCTACCGGTGCCCCAGGTCTCAGTGGTCAGCGTCCACCTCCAGAACGGTAAGGTCAGCACCCCAGCTCCGCTTTAATTGCCTATAATGGTAGCGGATCGCCGGAGCTCCCCAGAGACACGTCTCACTGCATCGCCAGCAAGACCATGCCTTCCAGTTGGTACGATTTTTAAAGAATATTTGTAGTTTGCGAAAATCGACACTTAGAAGAAATTTCACAGAAAAACAGTCAATGGTTTCCCATGGAAGTAAATGCAGGTTACTGGTAAGTACAGTTACGATTACTTTTGCTGTTCAGTTCTGGGCTAAAAGGTACAGTACTGGCTTCTCTCCTGATCACAGGTGAGTAATTGGGAATTAGTTATTCGGCTGATTTTAGATAAATATTTTAAAGTTTCAAAACTCCACACTTAGAAGAAATTTCAAGTGAAATCAGTCAATGTTAACCTATGGAAGGAAAATGAGTTATCGGCTTTTAGGTAAGTACTCGACTGGTGGAGTTAAGGTTCTGTGCATAGACTCAGGGGTCTCCCAGGGTCGGAAAGGTACAGTTGTTGCACCCTCAGCGGCACAGGGGCAGCCGGGTGCAGAGAGAGTAGGCCCAATGCAATCCAATGGAGGGTAGGGGGCCTTGGATTGGTGGCTGCAAGCAAGCAGGCTACGCGGCTGTGGTAGCTGAGCTCCTGGTCACTTACTCAGGGCAAGTGGGGAAGTAAAGTAGTGTAGTAGTTGCACTTCCAGCGGCACTCGGGCAGCTGGGTGCAGGGTGCTTTTGAGCCGTCGGGCGCTCAATGTTATTCAATGAGAAAGTTAAAAAGTGAATAAAGGCTGCAGACTCAGGGACAGAGATTCTTCAGGTGCGACCACCACTTCGAGAGGTAAGTTGGGAAGAGGTAAGTACCCCAAAGGAAGGCACAGGGAGCCGCAGTGCACCGGGTGCAGGGGTGTCTTTTGGTGTCGGGAAATCTTACCCTCAGCTAGTCGCGGTTGGAGGGGTCCCTGGTTCTGAAACTGCAGGCTTCGTCTGGGTCATCAAGGAGGGTCTTTGGGCACTAGACTCCGGGTCACAATCACCGGGGGGACGTCCTCGTGGTCTTGGATCACTCGGGCACAGGCCGGGCTGGGCGGGTGCAGAGTAGGCTGGATTTGCGGTTCCTGGCTGGCACCAAGGGTATTGCCGTTTGAGCAGAACCACTGCTTGTTGGAGTCCCAGTCTTTTGGAAGGTTCAAGGAAGGCAGGTCCTCCGGGGTTTTCAAGGTTGCTGTCCACAGGAGGCGCCGGAGTTTCGCAGGAGCATGTTCAAGGATTAACAGGCCTGTAGGGTTCTGGGGCCAAGTCAGTGGGCGTTGTCCTCTTGTTAGCAGCTGCACGGCAGGTTTTCTTGTTTCTTGTTCTTCTTGTTGTTGCAATTGGGATCTGAGGAAGGAAGGTTCAGGGTGCCCCTAAATACTAAATTTAGGGGCTCTACAGGTAGGGCAAGAGCAGGGACCAATGGGTCCCTGTCCTGGAGTGGGTATACCCCCTAGCCTGCTCCTCTTCTGTGGGAGGGGGCCAGGAGCCTAGCTGTGATTGGGCAGGGTTTCCCATCTCCAAGATGGCCGGAGCCCGGAGGTGTGCTTCACCTCGCCTCTCCACCTGAGGGGTGGGGTTGGCATAGGCTGGCATACCCCCTTTCCTCACTTAGGGTTTCCCGCCGTTCTTCCCACCAGAGTGGGGGTCAGAACCGGTGGGGGCCAGTTGCTGAGTACAGCAAGTGGCCTGGAGAAGCTCACAAAGGCGTTATGCCTTTGAAGCTTCCCCTTCCCATCCAGGGGGATGTGGCTTGGCACCTCGTCCCAGAATGTGCATTGTTTCAGGCCCCCAAGAGCGTCAGGCTCTCGACCCAGGGGTCCAGAAACATGTCTGGTGGTGGCAGCCTCGGTAGCCACACAGTCAGGACACTGGGAGTTGGTTAGGTTTTCAGGGGGCATCTCTAAGATGCCCTCTGTCGTGCATTTTACATTAACTCCCACACTGGCATCAGTACGGGTTTAATGTGCTGAGAAGTTTGATATCAAACTTCTCAGTCTTCAATGAAACCATCATGGTGCTGTGGAGTTCGTAATGACAACCTCCCATCACCATATACTCTTAATGGCAGCACTGCACTTACAGTGCCCAGGAATGGCCCTGGGTACTGTAGGGGCACAGGGCTCATGCACCTGTGCCCACACCACTGGCATAGGGCACCCAGCTAGAGTGGTGACTGATGGATGCCAGGGCAGTGAGCTTGTGGGCATGGCACACAGGGATGTGTGACATTTCGACTCTCTGTTTAGTTCTGTACTTAGACACTCAGCCTACAAAGGCAGTGTGTGGGTGTCAGGGTACAGGGCCCCTAAGGGTGGCCAATAAGTGCTGCAGCCCTTAGGGGTCTTCTCTGGTCACCATGCCCTGGGTATCTAGGGTACCATTGACTAGGGGCTGACAGGTGGCCAGAGATGCCAATTGGGTTTTAGTTTCAACAAAGTTTTAGGGAAGGAACACAGGCCCTGGGCACATGTTTGGCAGGGGCCCAGGGCACACGTAGTCAAAGCACTTCAGCAATTCAGCAAAAAGTGGGGGCATACCATACAAGAAAGATGGGATTTTCTCATAACCCCCCCCCCACCAAACGAAAGGTGATGAGACTAACCTTGCCCTAGGAAGTCTTCATGGTCTCAGTGGAAGAAGCTGGAAAGTCCATCTGCATTGGCATGGGCAGTCCCTGGTCGGTGTTCCACTTCAAAGTCCTTTCCCTGTAGGAAGATGGACCATCGCAGTAGTTTTGGATTTTCCCCTTTCATCTGCATTAGCCATCTGAGAGGTCTGTGGTCAGTTTGTACCAGGAAGTGAGTTCCAAACAAGTAGGGCGTCAACTTCTTCAGGGACCAAACCACAGCAAAGGCCTCTCTCTCAATGGCACTCTAACGCTGCTCTCTGGGGAGTAGCCTCCTGCTTATAAAAGCAACAGGTTGGTTTTGACCTTCTTCATTGAACTGGGATAGGACCACTCCTATCCCTTGCTCAGAGGCATCAGTCTACACTATGAACTACTTGGAGTAATCTGGTGCTTTAAAATTGGTGCTGAGCACATTGCTTCTTTTAGGGTGTCAAACGCCTTTTGGCGACTAACAGTCCAGTCTACTTTTTTGTGCATTTTCCTGGAGGTGAGTTCTGTGAAGCGAGTCTCAATGGACCCATATCCCTTCACAAACCTCCTGTAGTATCCAGTCAAGCCAAGGAATGCCCTGAATTGAGTCTGGGTTGTTGGAGCTGCCCAGTCCATGATACTCTGGATCTTGGGCTGTAAGGGTTGTACCTGGCCTCCACCAACAAGGTAGCCCAAGTACACCACAGTGCCCTACCCTATCTGGCATTTGGATGCCTTGATAGTTAGCCCTGCAGATTGCAGGGCTTGTAAAACCTTCCCAAGGTGGATCAGGTGATCCTGCCAAGTGGAGCTAAAGACAGCAATATCATCACGATAAGCTACACTAAATGACTCCAACCCAGTCAGGACTTGGTTCACCAACCTCTGGAAAGTGGCAGGGGCATTCTTTAACCCAAAAGGCATTACAGTAAACTGATAGTGTTCGTCAGGTGTGGGGAATGCTGTTTTCTCTTTTGCTCCTGGGGCCATGCGAATCTGCCAGTACCCCGCAGTTAAGTCAAAGGGACTGAAAAATGTGGCTGCCCCCAACTTGTCTATCAACCCATCTGCTCTGGGAATGGGGTGAGCATCTGTCTTGGTGACAGAGTTGAGCCCTCTATAGTCCACACAGAACCTCATTTCTCTCTTTCTACCCTGTGGATGAGGTTTGGGGACCAGAACCACTGGGGCTCAGGGGCTCTCAGGGGGTTGAATAACCTCTAACTCCAGTATCTTGCTGACTTCAGCTTTGATGCTTTCCATGAATTGTTCTGATTGTCGATAGATCTTGTTTTTGAAAGGGTTACTGTCACCAGTGTCCACATCATGGGTACACCAGTTGGTCAGACCAGGGGTCACGAAAAGAGATTAGCCTACTGTTGCAAGACTTGCTTGCAGTCAGTCTGCTTTTGGGCAGAGAGGGTGTCTGACTCCATCCACTGACCCATCTTTTGGGCTGTAGGAGAGGAGATCAGGGAGAGGTTCACTCTCTGCTTCCTGTTCCTCATCAGTCACCATCAGCATGGTGATGTCAGCCCTGTCATTGTAGAATTTAAGGCGGTTTACATGGATAACCCTTGTAGGTGTCCTGCTTGTGCCCAGGTCCACTAAGTAAGTGACCTCACTCTTTTTCTCCAGGATAGGGTAAGGGCCACTCCATCTGTCTTGGAGAGCCCTTGGTGCCACTGGCTCCAAAACCCACACCTGTTGCCCAGGTTGAAATTCAACCTGTGCCGCTTTTTGGTCATACCAGTGCTTCTGAAGCTCCTGGCTGGCCTCAGGATTCTTGGATGCCTTTTCCATATACCCAGCCATTCTGGAACTTAGGCCAAGCACATAGTCCACAATGTCTTGCTTAGGTTCTTGGAGAAGCCTCTCACAACGCCCTTTCACAAGACAAAGTGGTCCCCTTACAGGATGACCAAACAGAAGTTCAAAGGGGGAAAACCCTACTCCCTTCTGTGGCACTTCCCTATAAGCGAAAAACAGGCATGGCAACAGGACATCCCATCTCCTTTTGAGTTTTTCAGGGAGTCCCATGATCATACCTTTCAATGTTTTGTTGAATCTCTCAACAAGGCCATTGGTTTATGGATGGTACGGGGTAGTAAACGTGTACTGCACACCACACTCGTTCCACATGTGCTTCAGGTAAGCAGACATGAAGGTGGAACCTCTGTCTGAAACCCCCTCCTTAGGAAACCCTACCCTGGTGAAAACACCCAGGAGGGCCTTGGCTACTGCAGGAGCTGTAGTAGTCCTAAGGGGAATTGCTTCAGGGTACCTAATAGCATGATCCACTACTACTAGAAGGAATTTGTTCCCTGAGGCTGTGGGAGGTTCCAGTGGACCCACAATGTCCCTACCCACCCTTTCAAAGGGGACCCCCACCACTGGCAGTGGTTTCAGGGGGGGCTTTGGGTGGCCACCTGTCTTGCCAATGGCCTGGCAGGTAACACAGGAGCTCACACTTCCTTCACCTTTTGATGCATCTGGGGCCAGTAGAAGTGACTAACTAGCCTTTCCCAAGTTTTGTTTTGCCTCAGATGTCCAGCTAGGGGGATGTGATGAGCTAAAGTTAGGAGGAACTCCCTATACTTCTGTGGCATTGCCACTCTCCTGGTGGCTCCAGGAGTGGGATTTCTTGCCTCAGCATACAGTAATCCGTCTTCCTAATAAGCTCTGCGGGTACCACTGACATTCCCTTTTGCTTCTGAAACAGCTTGCTGCCTCAGGCTTTCAAGAGTGGGACAGTCTTGCTGACCCTGGCACAGCTCTTCCCTAGTGTGTCCCCCTGAGCCCAATAGTTCAACCTGGTAAGGCTCAAGCTCCATGTGCTCAGTTCCCTCTAGGGTTTCCAAGTCTTCTCCCTAAGGAGAGGGGTCCTGAGAGGTTTGCTGTGCAGAAGCTGGTCCCCCAGTCTTCTTGCTATTTCTGTTGGTTGGTTGGGCCATACTTTCAGGCGCCAAACCTACTTTTTCACCCTTCTTTTTGCTCTGTGCTCTTGTTTGCACACACACCAATTCAGGGATACCCAGCATGGCTGCATGGGTTACTTGCTCAACCTCAGCCCAGGTTTGTAGGTCATTTCCAAGCAGACAGTCAGCTGGCAACTTCTGAGAGACCACTACCTGTTTCAGGGCAGTAACCCCTCCCCCCCAACCTAGTGTCACCATAGCCATAGGATGAATAGTGGGAACAGTGTCCGCATTGGTGACTGGGTGAATTTTCCCAATCAGGAATTGCTCTGGGAAAACCAGTGTATTTCTCACCATAGTGACACTGGTGTGAGAAGTTAGCCTGACATATGATGTCCACTAGTTCTAGTGGGCCCCTTGCACCAGTCTAATCGCCCTTATTGATTGTGGTTGTAAAGTCAACCTTATAGAAAACTATCCTAAGGGTAGCGTGGACCAGCAGTCATCAGGCTAAGACTTCAGAGAGCGTATTAAGCCAGTTGTTTTACCATTTATAATCCCTTGAATACCAAATGAAAGTACACCACACAAGGTATATATCAAATATATATGTATTTATTCTAAACACAACCCCTCTGCACTCTTTATGAGGTCAGAGGTAAAAGTACAATACAAGAATCTTAATTGGCATGTACTAAAATAGTGGTATAAGAACCATGTCTGGAATAGAAAGCAGGCCTGGAGCCTTGGTAATCGCTGGGGCTACTCTAAACAACCAAAGGTTAGGAAGTAGGAGGCCCACAGGAGACGCGTGCAAGCCTTGGCAAACGCAATCCATGCAAGATGTCGAGATGGGCTTCGGTGCAGAGCAGCAAGGTCTGTGGTGCTTCTCCTTTGTAGGGAAGCTAGAGCAAGCCTGGAGCAACCAGGAAAGCAAGGTAGATTCAATAGTAAGTCTTCAGGGGGCTCATTAGCCAATGGACTGGGAACTGGGAAGACGCATCAAGCTGAAATGCAGGAGTGGGTTCCACGGGACACTGGTGGAGTGTGGAGGCTTGAGCTTTGGTGCAAATGGTGCTCGGGTCTGGGTCTGGGGCTTCTGGTACCCCAATGCACAACTGCAAGTTACCTTAGGAGTCGATGCAGTTAGCAAAATGCAGGATGTCCAGGAGTTCCTATCCCACGTCTCTCATGTCTGCCACGGGTCTCAGCTTTGCTGGGATCGTCGAGCAGCATCAGGGATGTCTGGAAGTCCATGTCCTGTGTCACAGAGTCTTCGGGATCCGGCGGGAGCCTCGACAATGCAGACCGGCAATGTTGCTGATGGTGTGACCACAAGGGAGATGTCTTCCGTCTTCCAGTCGAAAATGGAACGTCGAATGTCCAGGATGTATGTTTCAAAGTTTCATCCAGGGTCCTAGCGACTGGGTTCCTATACTTATACTAAGTTTAGGGGCTGGACTATGTCTAAGGTCCCTCCTATGGGTGGACCTGGGGAGGGGGTGGTTACACCCCTTCCCCTTTGTCCAGTTTCGCGCCAGAGCTGGGGCAGCGCGCCCCAGCAACCGGTTTCAACTGGAAAATGCATGGAGCACCTTGTCTGCCCCAGGCAGTATCTGGAAAGCATTCACTGAATGCAGCTCTCCCTTCCCCAAAACACTAAAGTCCTGTCTGGGGAGGTGCTAGCACCTCCCTGGGCTGGAAACCTATTGTCCAGGCCTCCCCTGCCAGAGTTTTGTCCAGCAGCAGGAGGGCAGACTCATGTCTGTGGCAGCAGCATCCATTTTGTGAAGCTGAGGCTCTGTTTAACTTCAACCGGGTAAAGCTACAACTACATGTCTTCTCCCTCTAGAAGGGTGGAATGCTATCCCCGCCGCCAGGACTGGCGGGGGGGGGGTAGTATTCCAAAGTGTTTGACACCTTACACAACATGTTTTGATAAAGCCAAACCAAAGTTAGCATTAACCGCAAGGATTATAATGCACTTAAGAGTATATGGTAAGGCTATATCATAGAACAGCTATAGGGAAATGGTTCCGAAAGCTGCTGAGGGGCTCAGCTCATGCTAGGGCACCCTCTCACATAAAACCAAGCACTCTGCCTTCAGGATTGTTAAGGCCTGCCATAGGAGTGACTTATAGGCTATTATGTGTCTATATATAAGGTAGAGATATAGATATACTATATATAAGTAAGGGGTGATTACACCACCTTACCCAGACTGTGTGAACAGACCTGTGGTGTCAGTTTGGAAGGCAAACCAGGGGTGGCACAATAGATGCTGCAGCCCCTGGTAGGCCTAGGGTGCACCTATGCCCTGGGTACCTAAGGTACACTATATAGGGGCTCACAAGGGTGACCCAGTAACCAATCTGATATGTACCTAAAGTACATGGTATCAATTTACAGAGAGAACAGCTAGACTGTGGGCCTGATTAGCAGGACCACAGCCAATCTAAAGTCGAAAAACCAGAAAATCACAGCAAAAAGTGTGGGTGACCATAGGAAGCAGACCCTACTCTCCTACAACTGGCACATGTATGCCTCAGGGCTTCTATCCTAGTTCCATTAATGTAAGGGTATTGCAAATACTGCTTCAGGTTGGGTGGCCACACAGCAACAGTGGCAAAGTCCACTTCCCCCAAGGAAACTAGACTTGCTTGAGTGTATTCCCAGACTTGTTCTGGGCACTCCTCTGATCGCATTTGAGGACTTGTGGCCCCAGGAGTAGCTGTACTGGGTGCCTTAGGGGCCTTGTTGTGGTGGCAATTTTTGTCTAAAGTTAAATGTCCCAACTTATTACAGTTGTTACAATAGGCCTTGGAGGGATCACAGTTCTTCCCCGTATAGGGCTGAGGCACATAGGGAGTAGTTTGGGACCCACCCACCTGTACTAGTTTTGGGGCCTTTTGGAAGACTCAGACTTTTAAACTTGGGGATTCTCACCACCTTTCCCCTGGGTGGGTTTTGTAACCACCTTCTTTTGGTCAGCCCCAGAGGTTGTCCTTGTCACCCTAGTCTTGACCCAATGGTCTGCCTTCTTTCCGAATTCTTGGGGAGAAATTAGACCTAGGTCTACCAAATGCTGATGCAACTTTTCATTTGTGCAGTTACTTAATATATGTTTCTTCATAAACAAATTGTAAAGTCTAGTGAAATCATGCACATTATGTCCAGCTAACCAACCATCCAGTGTATTCACTGAGTAGTCCACAAAGTCATTCCAGGACTGGCTCTGGATTTTGTGAGCCTCCCTGAATCTAATTCTGTATTCCTCAGTGGTGAGTCCAAATCCCTCTGTCAGAGTGTTCTTCATGAGGTCATAGGACCCTGCATCTGGCCCAGAGAGGGTCAGAAGCCTGTCTCTGCAGTTACCAGAGAACAGTTCCCACAGGAGTGCCCCCCAGAGAGGTTTCTTCACTCTTATTTTACAAGCCCTCTCAAAGGCTGTGAACCACTTGGTGATGTCATCACCGTCTTCAAATTTAGGGACAATCCCTTTGAGGATTTTAGGATCAGAATTCTCTTCTCTATCCTTATTTGTATTATTGCTGCCACCATTGATGGGTGCTAAACCCATCTCTTTCCTTTCTTTTTATAGAGCCAGGAGTCTGGACTCTAGGTCTATTCTTTTGGCCAGCTTTGCTACAAAGCTGTCCTCTTCCCTGTGGTTATTCCCAATGTTTTCTCTCGGACCTAGCCTACCTGTGTGAGGCCTAGGATTCCAGAGATTGATTCTTAGAGTAAAGGGTATGGGGGCCCTCTCCTCCCTAGAGATGACTGGGGGGGATTATCCTCCTCCTCTGACACCTCTCCCCCTTCTGACTGGTCATCACCATGTTCAGAGGGGTGACCTTTAGCATACTCAGGCAGTAGCTCCTGAAGCCCTTGTTTGGTTGGATGCAGGCCCATTGCTATATTTTCAATTTTGCATAAGGACCTCAATTCCTTGAAAGACAAGTGTAAGTAAGGTGTTAGGTCGAGCTCCTCAACCAGATCCATGGTGTTATCTTCACTAATAGCTGGGTTCTGTTGAGACATTCTAACCTGACAGTTCTAAACCTCTACCCTTGACTATAGTGACTTTTATTTTTCGAGAATTCTAATGGGACTTTAAGCAAGGCCCTGACAAGAATTTCAGTATTTTGGAAAAAACAATTTCAGAATTCTAAAGGCAATTTTAACCCCTTGCATGCGCGGTGAATTTTCGCGCTGTGCGGGCGATTTAGAGAGTGGGCGGGATCATGACGGCCCCCAGCCGTCATCAGCACATGCCCACCGTGACGCATGACGGCTGGGGGCCGTCATCAGCATGGAAGGGGTTAAGAGTTCTGTCATGTGATCAGATGGTAACCAAGTAGTCCAACAAATGCAAGTTTATATTCCACCCCTGATCCACCAATGTTGGACAGTGGCTCTATATATACTGGACCAAAGTAAGTACAGGGTGTATAGAGTCCCCAGTCCCCAGAGGTTTGGCAGAGGCTAAAGTTAGATATAACCTTACTCTCTAGTGGTAGCTTGGTCGAGCAGTAAGGCAGTATCAGAGGACAGTGTAAAGCGTTTGTTGTACACACTCAGTCAGCAAATGGTCTCACACACTCAAGAACTGAACTCTAGGCCAATGGTTTTATATCAAAAGATTTAGGGCTAGATGTAGGTAATAGCAAATTACCGAATGGTAAATACCGAATTTTACCGATTCGGTATTTAATAATCGGTAATTGCTATGTAGGAAAAAAAATTGGTCAAAATACCGAATCGGTAAGATGCGGTAATTACCGATTCGGTAATTACCGAATCTGTATTGGCCATTGATTCCTTTGGGCCTTGAAGCCCATAGGAATCAATAGCAAATACAGATTCGGTAATTACTGAATCGGTAAAAATACCGAATTTCCAAGGGGGACAGGGTGTCACTTTGACACCCTGTTGCACCCCTGTTTCTGGCTTGTATGGCATGTGACACACATACATGCCCTTAGGGCATGTATGTGTGCCACATGGCACAGGTGTACATGCACATATGTGCATTTACACTAGAATTCGTTATTTACCATGCAATATTATTACATGGTAAATAACGAATCGGTATTGGCCTGTGGCACTGTTTTCAGTGCCACCTACATCTGTATTTACCGATTCGGTAAATTTACCGATTCTGTAAATTAAGCCTACCTACATGTCAAATCACAAATACCGTTCGGTAACGGCCGAAATCGGCCATTACCGACCGGTATTTGGCGACCTACATCTGGCCCATAGTTGTTTTATTTTAGAACCAACAGGTATCAAAATATACTTTTCTCAATATGAGTGAATTTAGGTAATTACTTTGCAAAAAGGCAATAGACTTTTTAAACACAATAGCTACAGTGGTTGCAATAGGCAACACAATTTAAAACACAATTTAACATTGAGCTCAATGGGTTTTGTTAGATAAATGCAGTTGATTACTTTATGGATTACTTTTCTAACCCCAGGACTGGATCCTAGATTCAGTCTCGGGACATGTACTGTAAACAGTTAAGTAAAAGCGTTTTGGTTACAGTAGTGATTTATAAAAAATATAAATGTATTTTCAAAGTTGACAGTGAAAACCAAGCAATGTTACCCTATGGGAGGAAATTCAAGTCACAGGTAAAGTAGGTTCTTGTTACTTTTGTAATCCAGTACTGGACTCCTAAGTTCAGCACTGGGACCTCTACCTAAGACAGGTAAGTAATTACGTTTTGGTAGTACGATTTTTTTTTGTTGATAATCAACTTTATTGATTTTTTTTAAAACAGGAACATAGAAATTCATTGGTAGCAAATCCAGCATTATACTTAAAGAGATGACATCACACACGATCAACAAAGAGTATAGTTGGCTCAGCAGGATTGGATGTGACACTCCCAAAACAAAGTACACAGACAAGATCACTCGGAACCTCACACAGGTAACAGGTTGAACCTTTCCGGGCGGCGGCAGTGGACCAAATAGGTTGATGGCGGCGAGTCGCTACTAGCGAATGGCTGTAGCGTGAAGAGAGCCTCCCCCACTTAGCCTACTGATGCCAGCACCATAATACCGTGCTAATTTTTTGGGCCCCTGGAAATACCAGGGTGGAAAAAAACGAATAATTCCGGTATTTTTACAATAGAAATTTTTCACATATTACATATCCACTGGTTGGACACGCCTTAGCGAGCGTGGACCACCAGGAATATTCACTTCAATGGTCCTGAAGAAAGCTGCATGAGTTAATATAGACAGCTGAAACATGTCGACCTACTTTTGAAGGGATATAAGTGGCTAATAATATTACCACTACTGATATCCTGCACATTGCTTTTAATAATATTAGCTGACCACCAAATAAAGTTGTTTTTGGTACAACTAATATTTTTTAATCACTTCACTATCACTTGCACATAAACACATACTTATCAAGTTCATTTCACAATAACCTGCTCCGCTGTAAATCAGGCGTTGAAGCACACTGGAGGGACATTCGGTTCCTCCAGTGGGAACCCCATGATGAAGCATGTCACCACTAGGGTGAGTGAGGGTTCTTCTTAAACAAATATGAGTTATTGTTTTTTCTTCTTTGTATCTTCTTTGTATGTGTTTTCACTCTTTTTCCCAACTTTGGTTCCAATATCGCCTTGTCACGATTGGTGGGAGGCTCTTTTTCCTTTGGTGTTCCTGGCTTTATTTCTCTGCCCACAGCGCCAATAAGTCACTCCTTAGTTGTTTTTTTGTTTTTTTGTGTTGAACCATTTGCCCCACACTTTATTGAATAGCTCAGGGCACCCCCTAGCTTCGAAGAGGGGCTCGTCCTGCGCTCCACACCAATCTACCCCCCTCCTCCATGTCCGCACGGTGGGCGCCTTAGCCTGAGACCAAAGTGCAGCTCTTTTCGCTACCGCCAACGCTGTCCCCAGGAAACGCTTATCTGCCCTGGAGCCATCAAGGCCGTCAAACACTCCCAGCAGCAGGCGCTTCGGGTCATGGGGAACCTCCCAACCCAGGGCCTGTGGAAGCTCGCGTTCCACCCCTCTCCAGAACTGGCGCCAGGGCCCAACACTGTCATACCATGTGAATACCATGTGATAGAAATCTGCTGGGGCAATCTCGCAGCACGTGCAGGCCGGGGAGGGTCGCATACGGGCCCGGAACAAGCACGCCGGAGTGAGGTATGCTGGAGAAGTGTGGCTCAATGGTTAGAGCGGCAGACCCTGATGCAGAGGAATAGCCCGGGACCAGGGTTCAATTCCCCGCCTCGGCGGGTCTTGGGCTCAAAAATTGCACGGACCTGATAATTCTCGCCTCGGTGCCTATTCCATTCATGGAGTCCCACTCTCCAACTCTGGGCAATAGCTTGCTTAATCTCCACAACGGCCCTCACAACGCTAAGGATGCCTGGCCTCCACCTTGGGGGTGCCCAGGAGTGGACACCTCACAGGGAAAGCCAGGATGGGTTCCACAGCGGTATTCGTACAAGCGCCTTGAGACCCTTGCGGGTGAGTAGTGCGCTATACAAGTATCAATTTACATTTTTGCTGCGTGGAGGTAGTAAAGTTGGACGAGGCGGATGTTGTCAGGGTCTTAGGTGCCATAAGGGCGTCCCGCCAGTCCGCCTCCTCCAGGGGGCCCACCCACCCCTCCCAGCAAGCCCGGAGCCGGTCTAGGGACGCAGGACCGTTGTTCACTAGTGCCCAATATATCCGGGAGACCCCCCTCCCCAGGTTTCCTATCATCACCTGGGCTTCCAAGGGACTGAATTCCGGGAGAGTAGTGGGGGATGGAATGTGAGTGCAAAGGGCGTGTCTGAGTTGGAGATATTTGTAGAATTTGGAAGGCAGAAGGGTGTGACGCTGCTGTAGATCAGCAAAGGATCGAATATGGTCTCCCACCCACACGTCTCCAAGCAGTGAGATCCCCACAAGGTCCCAGCGGCGGAAATCACGCAATGACGAGACCTCCAGCCATGCTCCATTCCACAGCGGAGTCTGCCTGGTAAGCCTCCGGTCCCATTGCACATGTGGAAGGGCAGTATGCCAGGCCATGAGCACTGTCCTAGTAATAGAGGGTGTAGCTTGTGGGACCCGGCTGCCGTAGAGAAAGGCCAGGATTTGCGTGAAGTCCATTACCCTGAGTTCCACTCGGACCAGCTGCCCGCAAACCAGTCGTGGATCACAATAAGTTTCGTGGCCAGGTAGTAGAGGTGGAGATTGGTCACTCCCATGCCTCCGTCAAAGGGGGGGATATGGCAGTGTGCCAGGGACAGTCGGGACCTCCCACCACCCCATAATAACTGGGTAAGGGCGCCGAACCAGCTACCAGGGAGGTGGATGGTGATATTCTGTAGAATGTAGAGAAAGCGGGGAAGGATCAGTGTTGGACTTTGGCCCTTAGGGCAGGTTCACCCCTAGACTTTTTGCGTGAAATGGTGACCTGGCAATGGTGATTTTTGGGATTCTGCGCACTTTCACTGTGTCCCAGTGGAAAGTGCGTGCGCACTCTGAGTGCATGTGCTGAGCTAGGCCTGCCCGCCCATAGGAATGCATGGGGAATGTATGTGTCCCTGGTAGTTCCTGATGCGTGGGGTGTACAGGCTTGAGTCTGGTATGTGTGAACTCGTGTGAGTGAATGCTGCGCAACGGTGTATGCAGCATGTATGTGTCTAGTAGGGAAGCGCCATTTCTAGACATGGCTGTACGTGTGCTGTGAGGGTGCTGGCGTGTGATTGGCTGGAGCTGGCTGGCATGCCAGGCTCCAGGAAGTCTGGATGGGTCTGCCCGGTGGTGAGTGGGAGATTAGCATGAGTGATGTGTGGGAGGAGTGTACCTGTGTCCTGGATGGGCTGGGTTTTCCCCACACAATGCTGGCTCCGCCCCCCTGTGGTGTGTCTAATGACCCAAGCCCTGCCAGTGAATAGAGAGGGTGGTTGAGGTAAACAGAGTACTCAAGAACCAGCTGCGACTGGTTCCGCCCCCACTCTGCACCCTTGAACAAAGGGAAATACTGTATAAAAATGGGGCTGTGTCCCCACTGAAGTTGTTCTCTTCTAGGATCCTTGCCAGAGGGGGCTGCTGCTGCTGCTGGGGCCAGGAGAACCGCCACTTGGACTGTCTCCCTGCCTGGAGACCCAGTGTGCTGGCTCTGGCCCTGCCTTGCCCCTCTGCCTGCCTCCAGACCTTGCTGGAGCTTTTGCTGTGCCTGGAAGCGCTTTTATTGGATTTATAGCGCTAGGAGCGCTTTCCTGGTGCCCCAGCGCTCAATAGCGCTTTGCTTGTCTTTCTAGCGCTGAGCGCGCTGATCCTGTGCTCCCAGAGCGCTTGGGAGCGCTCTGTCGATATTGCCGGTGCCTACCCGGCATTGGCGCCGATTTGCCGATTTTTGGAGCGAGCGAGTGCCCACCTCGCTTTATTTTTAATTTGAAGGCCGGTGCCACCCGGCATTGCCCCATTGTGCGGATTTTATTTCCAGCCGGTGCCTACCCGGCATTGCCCCGTGTTCACCGCCGCAGCCCGGGAGCCCTGAAAGCTGTTGCCGGGCCGCTACCTAGAGCGACCCGGAAGTCCCGCCTCCTGACCCCCAGGGCCGCGCTGCCATTGGCGGCCCCGGCGGAAGTCAGGCAGAAGGACGGTGCGACGAGGCCAGGCAGGAGACGAGGAAGCCTGCTCCCGTGTCCACGAGGCTCCCGAGGAAGAGGAGCCGTCCCGCCAGCAGACAGCCGGTGAGTGAAGGAAGGGAGGAGGGCGTCGGGGCACGCTGTCGGTGCCGCCCCTCCCCTTCCGTTTGCGGACCAAGCGAGGTCCTCGGTGTGATCGAGCCCAGAGGCTCGTGGGGCATTGTCCATTCCTCCTTGTTTCCCGAGCGGCCCCGATTGGCAGAGGGCCGCTCAAACGTGTGTGGCATTTCTTTGTTGGAGCCAAGAGGCTCCGGGGGCATTATTGATTCCTGAGTCCCCCGTGAGGGACTCCCACGTGGCCGCATTTTTGGTGCTTGGAGCCCCGAGGCTCCTGGGGGCAATTTGTTTATTTAGAGCCCGAGAGGCTCCCGCCCTACTTCTATGTCACGAGCCCCGAGGCTCGAGGGGGCATTTCCCTTATTTCAGAGCGCTGAGCTCTTAAGGGCATATTTGTTCATTTAGAGTCCTGAGAGACTCGCTGGGGGCATGTTCCTTGTTTAGAGCGCTGAAGCTCTAAATTGCAGATTTGCTTGGCGAGCCCCTGAGAGGCTCAGAGGGGTGCATTTTGATTTACTTCTTGAGCCAGAGAGGCTCCACAGTGCCCTAACTTTCCCTGCACCAGTTGCCCAGCACTTTGTGGGCAACTGCCACGTTTAGGCCCTGACATTGGGACACAGGGACTGCCACAGGTGGTGGCTAATGTGAGTTTTGCGCTATTGTGTCCTGCACCTCTGAATGTATTGTTGATGCATCATGTGTTTTCCTCTTTACACCTCTGAATGAATGTTATGCATTGCATCATGTGTTCTGCTCTTACACCCCTACAGGTATTGTGATACATAGGTGGTTGTTTTCTCCCTAGTGCAGGTGGTGCTAGTGAGGTCCTGTTACCAGTAGTTACTGGTTGTGTGCTATTTTGTGCTAAAGTACATTTATATTTTACCTTCTAAGTGCTATTTCTGAAAGTGCTACTTCTGATTCCTGACAGTGGTCCAGGTGGCCCTGTCTTGTAAATATCCCCTTGTAAATTCTGCCCGTGCCTCTGGCACATTGTAAAGTGTGTGTTTTATCTAATGTGTTTTGGTGTAATACAAAGGCTATTTTTTATATAACCTTGTGTGGAGTTTCCTTTGTGGTGGGCCTTTGGTTGTTGTTGCTGGGGTGCGTGCGCAAATACTTAGCCTACATCGCCTCCAAGTTTAGCCTTGCTGCTCGCGCCACGTTACCTAGAGGGTGAGTAGGGGTTATCTTGGCGTGTAACTCCCTTGCCCTGACTTGGGAGTGGTGGTCTCTGACTGACTTTGGCGAAAGCCCTGGCCAGCCGGGGATCCCATTTCCAACATTGGCGGCAAGCGGTGGGATAAGGATTTGTGTTTGCGTTGTACCTTGGTAGCAGCTGGCTGCACCACAAAACTCTGCATTTTAGATGACCACATTTTAGGGGATTGTTTTTTTTTTGGAAGTTTCATATTTTCTTCTCCTCAAGGTATCATTGTGCAATTGTGTCAGTACATTTGTCCCCTACCCTGCGCCCAGAGTCGGTACCTGTGTCACTTGTGGTCAGGTTGAGGAATCAGGGGTGGTAGAAACTGCCTTACCAGTCCGAGGGGAGGGTTGTGTGTGGATGAATGGTGTGTGGCACTAGGCAAGTGAGTGTGAGTTCTCTGGGGTAGAGAGCTTGCTGATACCTTTGTGAATTGTGTACTCCTGTGTTAGCTCAGACCCCTAGGTTCCCTGTGTGATCTTGTCTCTAGAACGTCTGCCAGAATGGATCTTGTTTTTGATTTCAGTGATCTAGATACCTACAGTACGTGGGAGCTGGTAAGGTTCTGTGAGGAGAGAGACCTAGGGAGGGGTGAGTCAAACTGGTACGACCTTAGGGACCGCCTGGTCAGATGGCACGATGGTCACTGGGATCGTGAGCGCAGTGAGGAAAGGGTCTGGGCCCCACACCAGGAGGGTGGTGGGTCTGTGGGGACCCCTGAAGATTCAGAAGAGGAGGAAGAAGATGACAGCACCTGGATGCCAGTAGAGAGTGAGGACCCCATAGATAGGGAGTCCCTTGCTGGGTCCAGCGTAGGAGGCAGCGCCTCATCCCTTTCCCTGTCCCCAGAGGAGCTGGAAGATAGGAGGAGAGAAAGGGAGCACCAGCTGGCTTTAGAAAAGCTCAGGTTGGAGCATGCCCAGGCTATGGCGCAGCTGGAGCTTAGGAAGCAACAGCTAGAGACCGAGATGGTCTTAGCGCAGGAAAGGATAGAGGAGGCTGAGAGGGCCTCCACCAGAGGCAAAGTAGCTCTGGAGGATAGACTATCCCCTGCGCGCAGTTTAAATTTTCTGGATTCCCCGGGGAGGGCTGAGTCCAGTGGTGGCAGCTATGTAGACTTCAGTACAGACAGTCCCCTACCCCGTGCCCAACGTATGGTCCCTTGTTCCCAAGAGGAGGAGTTAAGGTTAAAGTTCAGGGGCAGTAGGAAACCGCCTCAACAGAAGTGGTTTTTTTTTATGGATGACTGTTCTGATGCAATGTGGGATTGGCTGGCGGCTAGCTCGGATGATGAGAAAGACGGAGTACTGAATATGTTTCTCAAGGAGCAGTTGCTCAGTGTTGTGTGTCCAGAGTTGCGCCAGCACCTGTTGAAGTCTGAATCCCTTAATCCTTGGGCGCTTGCTGAGGAAGCAGAGCGCTGGGAGAGTGATAAAGGTTCTCTAGGGTCATTAGGGAGTGACTCCAAAAGTAGTGGTTCAGGTATCTTCCAGCCCAGCGTGGTGGAAGAGGCTCAGTGTAGCCCAGCTAGGTCCCAGGATAGCGAGGAGGGTGTAGGGGCTCACTGCCTGGCTCAGTGGAGCAGGAGTGAGGGGGAGACCGAGGTTCCCCGGACGCCCGAAGCCCTGCCTCAGGACTTGGATGGTTTCTGTAGGGAACGCCAGGTTGGGGACCTAGGCTGTCCTGTTAGTCCACTTGAGGAAGATCTCCTAGTGAGTAGAGGACCTGGAGCGTCTGTAACCAGAGCTCCTATGGTTCTAGAGTCTGGCAGTACCGCTCCGGTAGGGAGGGTACAGGAGTCCAGAGTGAGGAGTGATTGGGGGAGTTCCCCAGTGGAAGGACCAGTGGGTCAGGGACTACCCAGTTGGGCTAGGTTCCCGTGTAGTGACCATGGTAACACCACTTCTGGTCTGGGGGATCGTCACGCACTGTCAGGTGGACAGAGGGCGGGAGATCTGCGCCAGACAGACAGTCACACAACATATGTCTCATTTGTTAGCCTCAGGGGGATGGAGTGTAAGTCCCCAGAAGTCCTGGAGTGCCAGGCAATTGTTCCACCGAAGGTTGTAGACCAGAGGTTGGAAGGCCAGGTTCAGGATCAGCCTGACCTGAAGGGTAGGACGACTGTAACCAGTGTCCTGACCGGTTCTTCTTCCAGAGGAACTTCTCCAGGTGGGAGAGGGCAGACCTCTGGAAGGGGGTGCAGAGGGTGGGAGAGCCCACCTCTGACCCCGGTGCAACCTGAGTGGATAAGTCCTGGGTTGGAATGGCGTTCTAGGGGTACCCCTCGCAGAGGGAGGAGGAGCCCTAGAAGAAGAGGTAAGGGGAGGAGAGCCTTCCCTGAGACTCCTGGTCCGCCTGAGGTTGTAGGCCTTAGGCTGGAGAACCAGTGGCAGTCTAGTCCTGTCTTGCAGACAGGAAGAGTGGAGAATGGCTCCTATGTGCCAGGGGTTACTACCCCCCGCTCTGCGAATTGGCATGGACCAGTGGCACCTGGGTGGCCCAGGGCCTGGTCCTGGCCGCGGACAACTTGGGAGTACCAGTGGGGTAGCCCAGTTGGTCCAGACAGTGTGTTTAGAAGGAATCCCCTGGGTTCACCATGGCGTAGAACAGGAGGGTGTCCCTGCAGTTGTGGGCCCGCGTCCGTGTTCTATCGCCCCAAGCAGGGAAGTCCATCACGGTGGTGATTGGTCTCCCCTGCGTTTTGGCTGGAAGGGGGTTATGTTGGACTTTGGCCCTTAGGGCAGGTTCACCCCTAGACTTTTTGCGTGAAATGGTGACCTGGCAATGGTGATTTTTGGGATTCTGCGCACTTTCACTGTGTCCCAGTGGAAAGTGCGTGCGCACTCTGAGTGCATGTGCTGAGCTAGGCCTGCCCGCCCATAGGAATGCATGGGGAATGTATGTGTCCCTGGTAGTTCCTGATGCGTGGGGTGTACAGGCTTGAGTCTGGTATGTGTGAACTCGTGTGAGTGAATGCTGCGCAACGGTGTATGCAGCATGTATGTGTCTAGTAGGGAAGCGCCATTTCTAGACATGGCTGTACGTGTGCTGTGAGGGTGCTGGCGTGTGATTGGCTGGAGCTGGCTGGCATGCCAGGCTCCAGGAAGTCTGGATGGGTCTGCCCGGTGGTGAGTGGGAGATTAGCATGAGTGATGTGTGGGAGGAGTGTACCTGTGTCCTGGATGGGCTGGGTTTTCCCCACACAATGCTGGCTCCGCCCCCCTGTGGTGTGTCTAATGACCCAAGCCCTGCCAGTGAATAGAGAGGGTGGTTGAGGTAAACAGAGTACTCAAGAACCAGCTGCGACTGGTTCCGCCCCCACTCTGCACCCTTGAACAAAGGGAAATACTGTATAAAAATGGGGCTGTGTCCCCACTGAAGTTGTTCTCTTCTAGGATCCTTGCCAGAGGGGGCTGCTGCTGCTGCTGGGGCCAGGAGAACCGCCACTTGGACTGTCTCCCTGCCTGGAGACCCAGTGTGCTGGCTCTGGCCCTGCCTTGCCCCTCTGCCTGCCTCCAGACCTTGCTGGAGCTTTTGCTGTGCCTGGAAGCGCTTTTATTGGATTTATAGCGCTAGGAGCGCTTTCCTGGTGCCCCAGCGCTCAATAGCGCTTTGCTTGTCTTTCTAGCGCTGAGCGCGCTGATCCTGTGCTCCCAGAGCGCTTGGGAGCGCTCTGTCGATATTGCCGGTGCCTACCCGGCATTGGCGCCGATTTGCCGATTTTTGGAGCGAGCGAGTGCCCACTTCGCTTTATTTTTAATTTGAAGGCCGGTGCCACCCGGCATTGCCCCATTGTGCGGATTTTATTTCCAGCCGGTGCCTACCCGGCATTGCCCCGTGTTCACCGCCGCAGCCCGGGATTCCTGAAAGCTGTTGCCGGGCCGCTGCCTAGAGCGACCCGGAAGTCCCGCCTCCTGACCCCCAGGGCCGCGCTGCCATTGGCGGCCCCGGCGGAAGTCAGGCAGAAGGACGGTGCGACGAGGCCAGGCAGGAGACGAGGAAGCCTGCTCCCGTGTCCACGAGGCTCCCGAGGAAGAGGAGCCGTCCCGCCAGCAGACAGCCGGTGAGTGAAGGAAGGGAGGAGGGCGTCGGGGCACGCTGTCGGTGCCGCCCCTCCCCTTCCGTTTGCGGACCAAGCGAGGTCCTCGGTGTGATCGAGCCCAGAGGCTCGTGGGGCATTGTCCATTCCTCCTTGTTTCCCGAGCGGCCCCGATTGGCAGAGGGCCGCTCAAACGTGTGTGGCATTTCTTTGTTGGAGCCAAGAGGCTCCGGGGGCATTATTGATTCCTGAGTCCCCCGTGAGGGACTCCCACGTGGCCGCATTTTTGGTGCTTGGAGCCCCGAGGCTCCTGGGGGCAATTTGTTTATTTAGAGCCCGAGAGGCTCCCGCCCTACTTCTATGTCACGAGCCCCGAGGCTCGAGGGGGCATTTCCCTTATTTCAGAGCGCTGAGCTCTTAAGGGCATATTTGTTCATTTAGAGTCCTGAGAGACTCGCTGGGGGCATGTTCCTTGTTTAGAGCGCTGAAGCTCTAAATTGCAGATTTGCTTGGCGAGCCCCTGAGAGGCTCAGAGGGGTGCATTTTGATTTACTTCTTGAGCCAGAGAGGCTCCACAGTGCCCTAACTTTCCCTGCACCAGTTGCCCAGCACTTTGTGGGCAACTGCCACGTTTAGGCCCTGACATTGGGACACAGGGACTGCCACAGGTGGTGGCTAATGTGAGTTTTGCGCTATTGTGTCCTGCACCTCTGAATGTATTGTTGATGCATCATGTGTTTTCCTCTTTACACCTCTGAATGAATGTTATGCATTGCATCATGTGTTCTGCTCTTACACCCCTACAGGTATTGTGATACATAGGTGGTTGTTTTCTCCCTAGTGCAGGTGGTGCTAGTGAGGTCCTGTTACCAGTAGTTACTGGTTGTGTGCTATTTTGTGCTAAAGTACATTTATATTTTACCTTCTAAGTGCTATTTCTGAAAGTGCTACTTCTGATTCCTGACAGTGGTCCAGGTGGCCCTGTCTTGTAAATATCCCCTTGTAAATTCTGCCCGTGCCTCTGGCACATTGTAAAGTGTGTGTTTTATCTAATGTGTTTTGGTGTAATACAAAGGCTATTTTTTATATAACCTTGTGTGGAGTTTCCTTTGTGGTGGGCCTTTGGTTGTTGTTGCTGGGGTGCGTGCGCAAATACTTAGCCTACATCGCCTCCAAGTTTAGCCTTGCTGCTCGCGCCACGTTACCTAGAGGGTGAGTAGGGGTTATCTTGGCGTGTAACTCCCTTGCCCTGACTTGGGAGTGGTGGTCTCTGACTGACTTTGGCGAAAGCCCTGGCCAGCCGGGGATCCCATTTCCAACAATCAGCATTTTAAAGGGGGCACTCCTGCCCAAGGGGTTAAGGGGAAGGGTCTGCCATTTTTTGAGGTCTGCCTTCATCTTAGTGACCAAGGGAGTGATGTTCAGGGCCCTGTCGAGCGCTGGCAGGAGGGTAACCCATATACCAAGGTATTTGAATGATTGCCTCCTAAGAGGGATAGTCGCCTGCCAGTCAAAGCACGCCCAAGAAGGATGCAGGGGGACCAAGTTTGACTTTGCCGGGTTAAGTCTCAGCCCAGAAACCCGCTAGAAAGCTGCTAGGACCTCCATGTATCTGGGGCCAGTACAGGCCGGGTCCGCCAGAAAAAGCAGGACGTCATCTGCGTAGAGGGCTATCTTATCGGTCTGACTATAACCCCAGGCCCAGCCCGGGATGAAAGGATCCTAACGGATGAATGCCGCCAGGGGCTCCATCGCCAACGCGAATAGGAGCGCCGAGAGCGGACACCCCTGACGGGTGCCCCTGCGGATTGGGAACGCCTCAGCAAGCTCGCCGTTAATGAGGACACGAGCCCTGGGGTTACTATAGGGGACTTTGATCAAGCTTCGGAATGGAGGACTGTAGGAGAGTAGGGTCTGCTTTCTTATGGTCACCCCACTTTTTACTTTTTGCTTTACTGGTTTTTGACTTTAATGTGGCTGTGGGCCTGCTAATCAGAACCACAGCCCAGCTGTTCTCTCTCTAAATTCATACCATGTACTTTAGGTACATCACTAATTGGGAAACGGGTCACTCTTGTGAGTCCCTGTACAGTGTACCATAGGTACCCAGGGCATAGGTGCACCCAAGGCCTACCAGGGTCTGCAGCATATCTTTTGCCACCCCTGGCTGGCAATCCAAACTGACACAACTGGCTGATAACTCAGCTGGGGCAAGGTCGTGTAATCGCCCCTTGCTTAGGTATAGTATTCCTATACCTCCCATTATATATAGACACATATCTACCTATAAGTCACTCCTATGGCAGGCCTTAACAATCCTGAAGGCAGAGAGCTTGGTTTTATGTGAGATGAGGCTCTAGCATGAGCTGAGCCTGTCTGCAGCTTTCGGAACCATCTCCTTATAGCTGTTCTAGGATATAGCCATACCATATACTCTTAAGTGCATTATAATCCTCGCGGTTAAATGCTAACTCTGGTTTGGCTTTATCAAAACATGTCGTGTAAGGTGTCATAAGCTTTGGAATACTACCCCCTCACCAGTTCTGGTGACGGGGGTAGCATTCCACCCTTCTAGAGGGAGAAGACATGTTGTTCCTGTTAATCTCGGTTAAAGTTAACCAGAGCCTCAGAATCCCAAAATGGATGCTGCTGCCACAGAAACAAGTCTGACCTCCTGCTGCTGGGAGTCCTTCCAGCGAGGGAGGTTTGGACAATAGGTTTCCTGTCTTTGGAGGTGCTAGCACCACCCCAGACAGGTCATAGTGTATTGGGGCAGGGAGGGCTGAATGAAATGAGACACTGCCTGGGGCACACAAGGTGTCCCACGCATAGCCCGGTTCAAACCAGTTGCTGGGGCACTCCAGCCCCAGCTCTGGTGTGAAACTGGACAAAGGGAAAGGGGTGTAACCACCCCCTTCCCTGGTCCCACCCATAGGAGGGACTTAGCAGGTAATCCAGCCCCTAAATTTGGTATATAGGTAGGAGCTGAGTCCCAAGACTTTAGATTTATCCTGACTGAAACTTGAAACGAAACTCTGGACGTTTGATATTCTACCTGATAGAAGACTGAAGAATCTCCCTTGTGGTCAAGGAGTGACCACCCTGTGTAAGCAGGCACCATCAAGCGATCAACGGATTGCTTTGTTGACGCTCCTGCCGGAGCCCTAGCACAGAGCCTGACAAGACCCAGACTTCCAGACTTCCAACAGCCTGATCCACAGCCACAGCAGAGCTGAGACCCGTGGAGGTGACGAGAGACGTGGGACCGGCCATCTTGGAAAGCCAGCGAATTGCTTTCCGTGCAACTTCTGAGACACCCTCGAAGTTGTGCATTGGGGATTGAGAAGCCCCAGTCCTTGAAAAGGAGAAGCCCATCAAACCTTGCTGGTCTGATCCAGAAGCCATCTTCGATTCCTGCGTGGGTTGCCTTTGCCAAGGCTTGTTGACTTCAATCTGGAAGCCGACACCGCCGACAGCGAGAGCCTTCGTGGGACAGTCCGAATCCAGCTCTTGGTCATCGTCAACATCTCCTGTTCCACGTGGCTGCAGAGACAAGCTTCACGACATCACCTGATTGCTTTGCGACACCGCCTGGTTCCTTCCTGGTTCCTTCCTGGTCACTGGCTAGTGACCCAGACTCTGATCCCTCTGCTTTCAGGTACTCTTCATCCTAGATCCACCCTTGGATCCACCCGGACACTTCTCTCCTGGTCGCCTGCAGCATCTTTCTTCACGGCTCCATAAGATTCAGCGTCAAAACCCGACACACTTTGACACCTATGCACCCGCTTCCTGTGGGGGAGGTAACGCGAGTACCCCGGAGTTCCTGTGGGTATTAACTATCCTAGTGTCCTAGTTTTCAGTGGCTTTCTCCTAGTCCATCCGGAAGTGACCTAAAAGAACTAGTTTCCAATTCTTTCGTTCCCATTCTAACTCCATGGTAACTCGCGTGTGTGTAAAGACACTGCACACGCATCCCGTGGGCCTCCTGCTCCCCATCCTTTGGTAGTACAGCGTAGCCCCAGCGATTCTCCATGCCCTAGGTCTATCCTTTGTTCGTGACGTGGTTCTTATACCACTATTTTAGTATATGGTTTGAAGTGTCCCTAGGGCATTATTGTATTTTGTGCAACTTATTGTATGATAATTAAGTATCTTGTTATGTGCTTGTGCCTCTGACCTCATAAAGAGTTCAGAGGATTAAGTTAGTAATAAATACATATATATTATATATATATATAACCTGTGTGGTGTCCTATCATTTGGTATTAAAGGGATTGCATATGGTAAAACAGCTGGCTTCACATGCCCTCTTGAGTTTAGCCTAAGACTGCTTTATCCATGCTACCACTAGGATAGCTGGTCTATAAGGTTGACTTTACAACGATCACCATAAGGGTTCTTTGGACTGATACAGGGTGCCCACTAGAATAGTGGACATCACATATCAGGCCAACTTCTCACAGTTGGCATTAAAATGATGTTTTTAGTTACTGATGTTGGGGTTGTAGTTATACTTTTGTATCTAGTTCCAATTAGTTTGTGTTTTCTTTCTTCTTAAAAAGAAATTGATGACGGTGTGCGTGGACTGGTGTTTGGCATGGCGGTGTGCGTGGATTGGTGCTTGTCTAGCGATGTGCGTAGACTGGCACTTGGCTGGCAGTTTGTGTGGACAGGTGCTTAGCTGGCAGTGCGTGTAGACTGGCGCTTGGCTGGCAGTATACGTGGTCTGGGGCATGGCTGGTGGTATGGGTAGACTGGCGCTTGGCTGGCAGTGTGGGTGGACTGGGGTTTGGCTGGCAGTGTGCATGGATTGGTGCTTAACTGGTGGTGTGCATGGGCTAGCATTTGGCTGGCGGTGTGTGATTAGTTGAATTATCAATAAGGACTAGCCTAATTGTGAAGATACTCAGATTTGTATGTGTCAGGGGTAAACCATTTGATTTGATCATGAAGCCCTCACCCACCAACCTGGTTGGTGGCTGTAGGAGGATGGATATCTGACTATGGTTACCCCCAACTTTTTGCCTAGTGTTTAGCTGTATCCCTATGGTAACTCGCGTTTGTGTATAGACACTGCACACGCATCCCGTGGGCCTCCTGCGTCCTAACTCTAGTTAGCTCAGCGTAGCCCCAGCGATTCCCTAGGCCCTAGGCCTACTCCCTGTTCGTGACGTGGTTCTTATACCACTATTTTAGTATATGGTTTGCAACGCCCCTAGGGCTCCACTGTATTTTGTGCAACTTATTGTATGATAATTGAGTAACTTGTTATGTGCTTTGTCCTCTGACCTCATAAAGAGTTCAGAGGGGTTGTGTTGGTAATAAATACATATATATTTTATATATAACCTGTGTGCTGTCCTTTCATCTGGTATTCAAGGGGTTATATATGGTAAAACAGCTGGCTTCACATGCCCTCTAAAGTTTTAGCCTAAGACTGCTTTGTCCATGCTACCACTATGATAGCTGGTCTATACGTTTGACTTTACAACCACCACCATAAGGGTTGTTTGGACTGGTGCAAGGTGCTCACTAGAATAGTGAACATCATATACCAGGCCAACTTCTCACATTGGTGTGCAGCGGTTGGGTTAAGAGCTTGCTGTTGTTTTACCAATTGTAATCTTAAGATATCATTTGAAAGATCACATTAGGTACCTATAGGTACATATAACAAGTCTTATAATACTTAAGTTCTACTGAACTTAGTTGTTGTAGAGCAAAGGGCTTAGCACACCCTGACTACAACTCCTAGAGAGGTTCAGTAGGAAACACTTAGTGTAGGTAGGTGCACACACCACACCACACTAGATCATGTCTACCACAGGAGAGCCTAGTGTGACTCTCCCTGTGGGAAGTGACCCTGCCAGGGCACCTTCAAGATATGATACCCTAACCTTCCATGAGTTGAGGCACTTGTGCACATCTAGGAGGTTAAAATAGGGTTCCAACTCAAGCACCTGATAGAGCTCATGGAAGGATATGATGCTCAGAAAGCCTCTAATCCAGGCCCCTCAGGTAATGCAGATGAGGGACTACCCTCAGAAGAAGATGCCACGGACCCTACTATCATAGATGATGAGGAACAGGTGGAGGCAGAAGATTCTGGGGAGGAAGTAGACAGCCAGGTCCAAGTTGGAAGACTTAGCCAGGCTAACCTAAGCCTACATGGGGCTGCAGATGGACTAGCCCCATACAGGCCTCTAAGTGGACTTAACCAGAAGTATAGGAGGGGAAGATACCACTCTAGGGAATCTCTCCACTCTAATGCTTCAAGAGGCTCTAATGCTCCTGCTCAGAGGGGAATGACTTCTCCTCAGAGAAGAGAGCATCAGGCAAGGATGAAGGAAGTCAATCTGAGGATTGAGAGGGAAGACTTGTCCTCGCCAAAGAGAAACTTGCCCTTGCCAGAGAGCAAACGTTAAGTGGATTAGATTCCACTGGTGGCAGCAATATCCCTAAGAATAAAGATAGGTCCTATGATACTAGAAACCTAAGCAAGATTGTCCCACCCTACAAAGTTGGGGATGACATCCACAAGTGGATTACTGCTTTGGAGAGGGCTTGCAAAGTACAGCAGGTTCCCCAAAGTCATTGGGCAGCAATCTAATGGCTCTCCTTTTCAGAAAAATGCAGAGATAAGCTCCTCACAATTAGTGACGAGGATGCTAACAACTACACAGTACTGAAGAGTGATCTGATTGATGGGTTTGGTTTAACCACTGAGCAATATGGGTTGTTGTTCAGGGATACCCATAAGACACAGACTCAGGACTGGACTGATTTTGTAGCTTGTGCTACTAGGGCTCTGGAGGGCTGGTTAGTGGGCAGCAAAGTACAGGACTATACAGGATTGTATAATTTGATTATGAGGGAGCAGATCCTTAATAATTGTCAGAACCAGCTTCTACATCAACACCTGGTGGACTCTGATCTGACCTCTCCCCAAGAATTGGGTAAGAAGGCAGACAAATGGGTCAGAACCAGGGTTAGGCTTAAAAATCAGGGTGGTGACCAAAAGAAAGATAATACCCAGCCTCAAGAGAAAGGTGGGGATAAATCCAAGGACATGTCCCGTACAGGGCCCCAAAACTCCAATGGGGGGTGGGTCCCAAAATACTTCCTCTACCCAAAAGAAACCTTATTGCCATGTCTGTAAGCAGCCTGGCCACTGGAAAACTGATAGCAGTTGCCCAAAAGCCAACAATAAGGAACATATTCCTCCAAGTACTACTCCAACACCTCCTGTTACTACTAGTAGTAATCCCCCAGGTGGTGGGAGTGCCCCCAGGAATTTGGTTGGGCTTACTTGGGGAACTCAGGTGGACTCTGGCCTAACCAGGTCCCCCACCACAGCTACTCTTGTCTGTGAAAATGGCATGGGGTTTGCCAACTTCACTGCTTGTCCCAACACTATGGGCAAGTACAGACAGGAGCCCCTCATCAATGGTCAGAAAGTTGAAGCCTATAGAGAACAGGGCCTGGCATCACTATGGTGACTGAGAGTCTAGTCCCCTCAGGACAACTTTTACCTGGGTACTCATACCAGGTGGTCAATATTGATGGTGCGCAGAAAGATCCTCCCATGGCAGTAGTAAATCTCAGCTGGGGAGGTGTCACTAGCTCAAAGAGAATGGCAGTGTCTACAAACTTGCCTGTAGATTGTCTACTGGGAAATGATCTAGAGATCTCAGCCTGGGCTGAGGTAGAACAAGAAACCCATTCCAAAATGGTAGGTCTTCCTGGAAAGGTTAGTGGGGCTGTGATAGCCCCAGCCCCAGCTCTAGATTTCTTCCCTGAAAAGGTTGGTAGGGCTGTAATGATCTCAGCCCAATCTCAAGCAGACTCTTTCCCTGAACAGGTTGACAGGGCTGTGATGGTCACAGCCCACACGCAAACAGAGTTCCCTCCTGAAAAGGTTGGTAGGGCTGTGATGGTCACAGCCCAAACTCAAACAGATTTTTGTGTTGTAAAGCCTGAAACTATGGATCACTCCACACAGACAGAGAGTATTGGGGAGGAAGAAAAGTCTCGCTCCCACCAGACATTAGTTAAGAGTCAGCCTCCTCAGGGAACTGACCCTACCCCTTGTGAAGGAACTGCCCCAGAGGTAGCCAGGCCTAGCCTGGCAGAGCGCCTGATGTCAGTGGACCCTTCCAAGGTGGGACCCAGTCTGGAGCAGGTAACCTGCCCCTCTCTACCCTGCCTCAGTCAGCCCAGGGCTGTAGAGGTCAAGGAGGCCAGTGGACCCCAAAGGGCCCCTGTCCAATAGAACACCCCATCAGCAGATTAGGGGCACCAAAGCTAGCAGCCCTAGCAAGGTGAAGATTCCCAAAACTCCTGAGTGATGTCCCTTACTCTTAGTTAGGAACCTCCCCCTGATGGACTCTGTTGGGCACAGCCAAACCTGTGACCTAGTGGCCCCAAACCTGACCTGTCCCTCCAGTAAGCCAAAGAAAGGGACCCAGCCACCAGCTGTAGGTAGCCAGAGGTTGACCCTGAGAGCACAGTGCAACTCAGTCATGGAAAGAAAGGCATACATGGTGGAGAGTAATTGGAGGAAGTTGAGCCCTACATTAGTGGAGCCTCACTTCAGTACTCCATCCCCACACCAGCCTCTTACTTTGCCAAAACACACCACAGGTAGAGATTCCCTATGTTGGAGACCCTCTGATACCCCTAGGGTGAGGGATTGCTTAGTGGACCATGAAACAGGGGGTAACCATGCCAGTGCAGGTACTTCCTTATATGGCCACTTAGGCAATAGAGGCTTACCTGGTCAAGGATAGCCTTATCTCCTTTTGTTTGGGGGGGGTTGTGTAGGAGGATAGATATCTGACTATTGTTACCCCCAACTCTTTGCCTAGTGTTTAGCTGGTTTTCGACTTAGTTGGCCTGGGATCCTGCTATTGAGGGCCCCAGGCTATGTGCTCTCACTGTAAAATGGACTCCATGTACTTTAGGCACATGCTAATTGGATATTGGGTCACCCTTGTGAGCCCCTATATAGTGTACCATAGGTACCCAGGGCATAGGTGCATCCAAGGCCTACCAGGGGCTGCAGCATATATTATGCCACCCCTGGCTGACCATCCAAATTGACACAACTGGCTGATCACTCAGCTGGGGCAAGGTCGTGTAATCACCCCTTGCTTAGATATAGTATTCCTATATCTAACCTTATATATAGACACATATGCACCTATAAGTCACTCCTATGGCAGGCCTTAACAATCCTGGAGGCAGAGTGCTTGGTTTTATGTGAGAGGGTGCTCTAGCATGAGCTGAGCCTGTCTGCAGCTTTTAGAACCATGTCCTTATAGCTGTTCTATGATATAGCCATACCATATACTCTTAAGTGCATTATAATCCTCCCGGTTATTGCTAACTTTGGTTTGGCTTTATCAAAACATGTCGTGTAAGGTGTCATACGATTTGGAATACTACCCCCTCGCCAGTTCTGGCAACGGGGGTAGCATTCCACCGTTCTAGAGGGAGAAGACATGTTGTTCCTGTTAATCCCGGTTAAAGTTAACCAGAGCCTCAGCATCACAAAATGGATGCTGCTGCCACAGACACAAGTCTGACCTACTGCTGCTGGGAGTCCTTCCAGGGAGGGAGGCTTGGAAAATAGATTTCCTGCCTTGGGAGATGCTAGCACCACCCCAGACAGGCCTTAGTGTATTGGGGCAGGGAGGGCTGAATGAAATGAGACACTGCCTGGGGCACACAAGGTGCTCCATGCATAGTCCGGTTCAAACCAGTTGCTGGGGCACTCCAGCCCCAGCTCTGGCGTGAAACTGGACAAAGGGAAAGGGGTGTAACCACCCCCTTCCCTGGTCCCACCCATAGGAGGGACCTAGCAGGTAATCCATCCCCTTTGATTGGTGTAAAGGTAGGAGCTGAGTCAAGAGACTTTAGATTTATCCTGAACTGAAACTTGAAACGAAACTCTGGACCTTCGACATTCTACTGCAACTAGAAGACTGAAGAATCTCCCTTGTGGTCAAGGAGTGACCACCCTGTGCAAACAGGCACCATCAAGCGATCTGCGGTTTGCTTAGTCGATGCTCCCGCCGGAGCCCGAGCACAGAGCCTGACAAGAACTGGACTTCCAGACTTCCTTGAGCCCGATCCACAGCCACAGCAAAGCTGAGACCCGTGGAGGCAAGGAGAGACGTGGGACCGGCCATCTTGAAAAATCTGCTCATTGCTACATGTGCAGCTTCTGAGGCACCCTCTAAGTTGTGCGTTAGGGATTGAGAAGCCCCAGCCCGGAGCACCCTTTACAGCGACGCACACCCCTCCACACTCACCGAGTGCTGCATGGGGCCTTCTGGTACTTTTGTGCTTGACACGTCTGTCCGGTCACTTGCCCGTTGGCTAGTGGCCTCTGTGACGACAAACCTTTGAATTTACACCACCTGCCTGGTTGCTCCAGGCTTGCTCCTGCTTCCCTGAAAAGGACAAGCCCCCTAGACCTTGCTGGTCTAACACGAAGCGAATATTTGATTCCTGCGTGGGTTGCATTTGTCAAGGCCTGTTGACCCCAATCCGGAAGCCGACACCGCCAACAGCGAGATACTACCTGGGACAGTCCGTATTTAGCTCCTGGTCGTCGTCGATGCCTCCTGGTCCACGTGACTGCAGGAGTCAAGCTTCACGACATCACCTGATTGCTTCGTGACATTGCCTGGTTCCTTCCTGGTCACTGGCTAGTGACCCAGACTCTGTCCCCTCTGCTTTCAGGTACTCTTCATCCTCGATCCGCCCTTGGATCCAACCGGACCCTTCTCACCTGGTCGCCTGCTGCATCTTTTTACAGTTCTCCATAGGATTCAGCAACGAAACCCGACACAACTTGACACCTATGCACCCGGCTCCGGTGGGTGAGGTAACGCGAGTACTCCGGTGCTCCTGTGGGTATTGACTATCCTAGTGTCCTAGTTTTCGGTAGCTTTCTCCTAGTCCATCCGGAAGTGTCCTAAATCAACTAGTTTCTATCTCTTACGTTCCCATTGTATCCCTATGGTAACTCGCATGTGTGTATAGACACTGCACACGCATCCCATAGTCCTCCTGCTTCCTAACTCTTGTAAGCTCAGTGTAGCCCCAGCGATTCCCTAGGCCCTAGGCCTACTCCTTGTTCGTGACGTGGTTCTTATACCACTATTTTAGTTTATGGTTTGTAACGCCCCTAGGGCTCGACTGTGTTTTGTGCAACTTATTGTATGATAATTGAGTAACTTGTTATGTGCTTTGTCCTCTGACCTCATAAAGAGTTCAGAGGGGTTGTGTTAGTAATAAATACATATATATTTTATATATTTTATATATCCTTTGTAAAACGCTCCTGAGGCGGAAGCCGGGAGATTGTGTGCTCGCAACTCTTGCTTTTTAAAAATATTACCTGATTTTAAATTGTTGAAGTGCTTTGCGCTTGCTACTTTGCTCAAAGGGCTGATCTGCCCTAGCTCCACTGCGGTCCCGATCCCCTGTCCTCGCGCAGCAGATAGCTTGCTGACGCCGGACTGTGGAGGGGCGGGCCGCCATCTTGGGGGAAACTGGAGGGTTGCGGACTAGCTGTCAATCTTCCCACCCTCCTCACGACCTATAAATGTGCATAGGACCTCGTCCGCGCAGCGGGTGCGCCGGCGGCGCACCGAAGGCGCGCCAAAGTCAAGCCCGTCTGCGCCCGTCTGCGCCCGTCTGCGCCCGTCTGCGCCAGTCCTGCGCCTCTCGCCAGAGATGCTGGTGAAATCAGGCCAGGTAAGCGAGCTTATTCTAGAACTGAGCTACTTAGCCTACGCCCCGGCATAATTAAGGACTGTCTCCCCCCCTTTGAGCCCTTGAGCGGCCCGGTCACCTGTTCCTGTAACCTCTTTAGTCTCCCGGTCCCTATTACTACAGGAGCCTGTATTCTTCCCTTGTCACAGCATCAACTGAAAGTACTTCAGCTAAATGTTAGATCTTTACCTAAGCACCATGCTGAAATATTCAATCTCATAGTGGACGAATTCCCGGATATACTTTTCATTACTGAAACATGGATGAGTGATGATCTAACGACTATTTCTAACCTAGCACTCCCGTCTGGTTTCTCGATTACCCTGATTAATAGGGCGTCAAGAGGAGGCGGTATTGCTGTAATTACTAAAACGATCTATTCTTGGTCCTTTGAGAAAATTAATCTAAAAGGGGCTGAATGTGGATATTTTAATATTTCTATTAACGCCCATTTTACTTTTTCGGGGCTACTTATATATAGACCTCCCGGTCCAATGTGTGGATTTAATACATCTCTTTTGGAGATTGTGGAAGCCTGTGCTATGAGATCAGCCAATTTTAGCATTTTCGGTGACCTCAATCTCCATTTCGAGCTGGAGCAAGAACCGATGATCTGTACCTTGATTGCGGATCTAGCAGCCTTCCAGATCGCCCAATTAGTGATAGGTCCCACACATACTGGAGGCCATACGCTGGATCCTATCTTTACCAACATTGAATCATCTAGCTCCAATGCTCCTATACCTATTGCCTGGTCAGATCACTCAATGGTTGCTGTGTCCTTCCGTACATCTACCCCCAACAACCGTAAAACTAAAACAGTCGTACATAAAAGGCCCTGGCGCAAACTCTGTCTTGCGTATTTTCACGCCCTTCTGGAAACCGATCCTTTGAATTCCTTTTCTGATGTCGATTCATGTTATGACTCGTTTTGTACTTGGCTTACCCAAGCACTGGATAGGCTCATTCCAGAAACCTGGTGCACAAGACGTACTCAGGATTCCAATCCCTGGTATGACGTGACTTTGGCGGGCCTTAAAAAGATCTGTAAGCGACATGAACGCAATTGGAGGAAAGAATATTCCACCGAAATAAAAGCTGACTACCTAAAACAACTTAAACTTTATCACAAAGCCATTTGTAGGACTCGGGCAGCATAATATGCCACCGAAATAAAAATTAGCCCCAATCCGGCTAAAGTGATTTTTAAAATCCTCAAGGAACTCAACACAAAGAAATCCGCTGTCAATGTTGTTACCTCAGCGGCTCAATGTGAAGAGATAGCCTCCTTCTTCGTGGAAAAGATCCGGGGCATCTACTTGGCCTTCACTCCTGAGATTCAGCCCAGCGGTTGTTTAGATACTATACCTAGTTCTGTCTCTAAGTTATCTAATATCCCCGAAATTTCCAATGAAAGGTTCAATCAGCTCACTAAGCTCATTAAATCGGGCTCTACGATGGACCCTCTTAAGCCTGCCCAATTCCGAGACTCCTCCCTGTGCTGTTTTGCTCCATTATATAGTATAATTAATGCCTCCCTTTCCACCGGAGTGGTGCCAGCAAAATGGAAACAAGCGTGGGTCTCCCCTATATTAAAGAAGCCTACCCTAGACCCCCAGAAGCCCGAAAACTATAGACCCATATCGTTGCTCCCCTGGGCCACCAAGATCGCTGAGGCCCATGTTAACACCATTCTTACTAATGTCTTAAACATCAATAACACTCTGGATGACACTCAGCACGGATTTCGCGCTGGCCATAGCACGGAGACGGCGCTCCTGGCTATGACGGAGCACCTTCGGGCCTCCCTGGATCAGGGCCAAACAGCGGCATTGATTTTATTAGACCTCAGTGCTGCGTTTGACACTGTGTCCCACCAGATCCTGCTCCGCCGGCTTGAAGAGGCAGGGATCACTGATGTGGCTCTTGCCTGGTTTAGGTCATTCCTGACCAACAGGTCTTTTCGGGTCTCCACCCCTCCCTTCCTCTCCAAGGCTTACTCTATTGGACAGGGGGTCCCTCAGGGCTCGGCTTTGAGTCCCACCCTGTTCAATTTGTACGTCCAGCCGCTGGCTGCCGTCGCCAAAGCGTGGGACCTTAACATCGTGTCGTACGCTGACGACACGCAGCTAGTGGTCGCTCTATCGGAAGGAAGGGACATGGACCATCCCAAATTCAATTCAGGCCTGGCTGCTGTAGCAGAATGGCTTACTGCCAACTGTCTACAACTCAATGCCGCCAAGACGGAGGTGCTATTGGTGGGAAAAAATCCGGAACTTTGGGGAGATCACTGGTGGCCTTCCAACTTGGGAAAGCTCCTACACCTAAGCCAGAAGTAAAAAACCTGGGAGTCTGGTTAGATCCTGCTCTAAGTTTTATTACCCAAACTAAAAAAGTTGCCGCTACATGCTTCGGCATTTTACGGAGTTTAAAAAACTATTTTGAAATTTTTCGACCCAGATACAAGATAAGTGATTGTCCAATCTACGGTTTTGTCCAGATTGGATTACGCTTCTTCTCGGCTTCTTGGGACCAACAAAACAGAAACTGCCCGTCTGCAACGCGTTCAGAATGCGGCTGCAAGAGCTTTAGTAGGCCTGCCCTGCTTTAGCTCTACCTCCAAAACCATCCGCAAACTTCATTGGCTTCCAGTAGCCCAGCGAATACAATTTAAGGTCTTATGTATCTCCTTTAAAATTTTAAGACAGTCTATCCCTAAAATGCTAAAACCTTTACTGAAGATCTATGTGCCCTCGCGAGCCCTTCGCTCAGCTGGTCAGAATCTGGTTGAAGTCCCCCGGTTCAAGTGTAGTAGAGCCGGTGGACGCTCTTTTCGGTTCCTAGCAGCAAAGCTATGGAACACTCTACCAGGCCACATTCGAGAAATAAATGAACTATACCAATTCAGGAAAGCCATTAAAACTTTTTTATTCCCTTAATTTCCTGATGTCTCTTTCTGTTTTCTGTTGTGTTTTTGTTCAGGATCAGTGCCGGGACGCCCCTTGGCTGGGGCAGCTGTGCGCTCTACAAATTCCCATAACATAACATAACATAACATAACATAACATAACATAACATAACATAACATAACCTGTGTGGTGTCCTTTCATTTGGTCGTAGAGAAGTGTGGCTCAATGGTTAGAGTGGCAGACCCTGATGCAGTAGTCTGGCCGGGACCAGGGTTGAATTCCCGCCTCGGCGGGTCTCGGGCTCAATTTCCTCGGACCTGATAATTCTCGCTTCGGTGCCTATTCTAATCATGAGTCCCACTCTGCACCTCTGGGCAATAGCTTGCTTAATCTCTACAATGGCCCCAACAACGCTGAGGATGCCTGACTTCACCTTGGGGGTGCCCAGGAGTGGGCTCCTCACAGGGAAAGGCCAGGAAGGGTTCCTTGGCGGTATTCGTACAAGCGCCGAGATGCCTACGGGTAGTTGTGAGCTATACAAGTGCGTAATCATTTCATCATTTCATCATTCATTTCAATCATTTCATTATTCAAGGGGTTACATATGGTAAAACAGCTGGCTTCACATGCTCTCTGAAGTTTTAGCCTAAGACTGCTTTGTCCATGCTACAACTAGGATAGCTGGTCTATAAGGTTGACTTTACAACCATCACCATAAGGGTTGTTTGGACTGGTGCAAGGTGCTCACTAGAGTAGTGAACATCATATACCAGGCCAACTTCTCACAGTGGCATGCTTCCTCATCGGGCCCACCCAGTGACACCGAATGTGTACCGGGTGTGCTTCGACGCCTGAATACAGTGGAGCGGGTATATTACTGAGTGTGCAGTGTAGTGCATCTTCAGCTTGCAGTTGTTGTTGTTTGTTTTTGGTGCCTTCCCTGCCCAGATCCCCGCCCAGCTCCCGCCTCCCAGCTGACCATCCCTCCCACTGAAACCATTTGCCACGCTCCCCCGCTGCAGCGCTGTGACCGTCCTGTTCTACACAGACACGGTCGCTCCAGACGCTGCTCCCCGCTCTACCTGCCACCTGAAGTGCTTCTGCCTCCTCGCCTCGCTCTTTTCACTGCCATTGCCTGCCTCGAGATAGCGCAAGTACCCATCAACGCTTTAACTGGGTTTTGAACATTATTTGACCATAGCGCTCCGTTTGCCTAACTACGCTGTATTTAATATTTTAAAATTGATACTCTGCCTGCCTAACTAATTGCTGCCTGATCTCACCGGTGCCACTGACATCAGGATCGCACTATCGATCTCTGTGCCCCAATCCGGTTTCGTTTCTGGCTGAGGCCATCTTCAGCTTGCAGTTGTTGTTGTTTGTTTTTGGTGCCTTCCCTGCCCAGATCCCCGCCCAGCTCCCGCCTCCCAGCTGACCATCCCTCCCACTGAAACCATTTGCCACGCTCCCCCGCTGCAGCGCTGTGACCGTCCTGTTCTACACAGACACGGTCGCTCCAGACGCTGCTCCCCGCTCTACCTGCCACCTGAAGTGCTTCTGCCTCCTCGCCTCGCTCTTTTCACTGCCATTGCCTGCCTCGAGATAGCGCAAGTACCCATCAACGCTTTAACTGGGTTTTGAACATTATTTGACCATAGCGCTCCGTTTGCCTAACTACGCTGTATTTAATATTTTAAAATTGATACTCTGCCTGCCTAACTAATTGCTGCCTGATCTCACCGGTGCCACTGACATCAGGATCGCACTATCGATCTCTGTGCCCCAATCCGGTTTCGTTTCTGGCTGAGGCCATCTTCAGCTTGCAGTTGTTGTTGTTTGTTTTTGGTGCCTTCCCTGCCCAGATCCCCGCCCAGCTCCCGCCTCCCAGCTGACCATCCCTCCCACTGAAACCATTTGCCACGCTCCCCCGCTGCAGCGCTGTGACCGTCCTGTTCTACACAGACACGGTCGCTCCAGACGCTGCTCCCCGCTCTACCTGCCACCTGAAGTGCTTCTGCCTCCTCGCCTCGCTCTTTTCACTGCCATTGCCTGCCTCGAGATAGCGCAAGTACCCATCAACGCTTTAACTGGGTTTTGAACATTATTTGACCATAGCGCTCCGTTTGCCTAACTACGCTGTATTTAATATTTTAAAATTGATACTCTGCCTGCCTAACTAATTGCTGCCTGATCTCACCGGTGCCACTGACATCAGGATCGCACTATCGATCTCTGTGCCCCAATCCGGTTTCGTTTCTGGCTGAGGCCATCTTCAGCTTGCAGTTGTTGTTGTTTGTTTTTGGTGCCTTCCCTGCCCAGATCCCCGCCCAGCTCCCGCCTCCCAGCTGACCATCCCTCCCACTGAAACCATTTGCCACGCTCCCCCGCTGCAGCGCTGTGACCGTCCTGTTCTACACAGACACGGTCGCTCCAGACGCTGCTCCCCGCTCTACCTGCCACCTGAAGTGCTTCTGCCTCCTCGCCTCGCTCTTTTCACTGCCATTGCCTGCCTCGAGATAGCGCAAGTACCCATCAACGCTTTAACTGGGTTTTGAACATTATTTGACCATAGCGCTCCGTTTGCCTAACTACGCTGTATTTAATATTTTAAAATTGATACTCTGCCTGCCTAACTAATTGCTGCCTGATCTCACCGGTGCCACTGACATCAGGATCGCACTATCGATCTCTGTGCCCCAATCCGGTTTCGTTTCTGGCTGAGGCCATCTTCAGCTTGCAGTTGTTGTTGTTTGTTTTTGGTGCCTTCCCTGCCCAGATCCCCGCCCAGCTCCCGCCTCCCAGCTGACCATCCCTCCCACTGAAACCATTTGCCACGCTCCCCCGCTGCAGCGCTGTGACCGTCCTGTTCTACACAGACACGGTCGCTCCAGACGCTGCTCCCCGCTCTACCTGCCACCTGAAGTGCTTCTGCCTCCTCGCCTCGCTCTTTTCACTGCCATTGCCTGCCTCGAGATAGCGCAAGTACCCATCAACGCTTTAACTGGGTTTTGAACATTATTTGACCATAGCGCTCCGTTTGCCTAACTACGCTGTATTTAATATTTTAAAATTGATACTCTGCCTGCCTAACTAATTGCTGCCTGATCTCACCGGTGCCACTGACATCAGGATCGCACTATCGATCTCTGTGCCCCAATCCGGTTTCGTTTCTGGCTGAGGCCATCTTCAGCTTGCAGTTGTTGTTGTTTGTTTTTGGTGCCTTCCCTGCCCAGATCCCCGCCCAGCTCCCGCCTCCCAGCTGACCATCCCTCCCACTGAAACCATTTGCCACGCTCCCCCGCTGCAGCGCTGTGACCGTCCTGTTCTACACAGACACGGTCGCTCCAGACGCTGCTCCCCGCTCTACCTGCCACCTGAAGTGCTTCTGCCTCCTCGCCTCGCTCTTTTCACTGCCATTGCCTGCCTCGAGATAGCGCAAGTACCCATCAACGCTTTAACTGGGTTTTGAACATTATTTGACCATAGCGCTCCGTTTGCCTAACTACGCTGTATTTAATATTTTAAAATTGATACTCTGCCTGCCTAACTAATTGCTGCCTGATCTCACCGGTGCCACTGACATCAGGATCGCACTATCGATCTCTGTGCCCCAATCCGGTTTCGTTTCTGGCTGAGGCCATCTTCAGCTTGCAGTTGTTGTTGTTTGTTTTTGGTGCCTTCCCTGCCCAGATCCCCGCCCAGCTCCCGCCTCCCAGCTGACCATCCCTCCCACTGAAACCATTTGCCACGCTCCCCCGCTGCAGCGCTGTGACCGTCCTGTTCTACACAGACACGGTCGCTCCAGACGCTGCTCCCCGCTCTACCTGCCACCTGAAGTGCTTCTGCCTCCTCGCCTCGCTCTTTTCACTGCCATTGCCTGCCTCGAGATAGCGCAAGTACCCATCAACGCTTTAACTGGGTTTTGAACATTATTTGACCATAGCGCTCCGTTTGCCTAACTACGCTGTATTTAATATTTTAAAATTGATACTCTGCCTGCCTAACTAATTGCTGCCTGATCTCACCGGTGCCACTGACATCAGGATCGCACTATCGATCTCTGTGCCCCAATCCGGTTTCGTTTCTGGCTGAGGCCATCTTCAGCTTGCAGTTGTTGTTGTTTGTTTTTGGTGCCTTCCCTGCCCAGATCCCCGCCCAGCTCCCGCCTCCCAGCTGACCATCCCTCCCACTGAAACCATTTGCCACGCTCCCCCGCTGCAGCGCTGTGACCGTCCTGTTCTACACAGACACGGTCGCTCCAGACGCTGCTCCCCGCTCTACCTGCCACCTGATGTGCTTCTGCCTCCTCGCCTCGCTCTTTTCACTGCCATTGCCTGCCTCGAGATAGCGCAAGTACCCATCAACGCTTTAACTGGGTTTTGAACATTATTTGACCATAGCGCTCCGTTTGCCTAACTACGCTGTATTTAATATTTTAAAATTGATACTCTGCCTGCCTAACTAATTGCTGCCTGATCTCACCGGTGCCACTGACATCAGGATCGCACTATCGATCTCTGTGCCCCAATCCGGTTTCGTTTCTGGCTGAGGCCATCTTCAGCTTGCAGTTGTTGTTGTTTGTTTTTGGTGCCTTCCCTGCCCAGATCCCCGCCCAGCTCCCGCCTCCCAGCTGACCATCCCTCCCACTGAAACCATTTGCCACGCTCCCCCGCTGCAGCGCTGTGACCGTCCTGTTCTACACAGACACGGTCGCTCCAGACGCTGCTCCCCGCTCTACCTGCCACCTGAAGTGCTTCTGCCTCCTCGCCTCGCTCTTTTCACTGCCATTGCCTGCCTCGAGATAGCGCAAGTACCCATCAACGCTTTAACTGGGTTTTGAACATTATTTGACCATAGCGCTCCGTTTGCCTAACTACGCTGTATTTAATATTTTAAAATTGATACTCTGCCTGCCTAACTAATTGCTGCCTGATCTCACCGGTGCCACTGACATCAGGATCGCACTATCGATCTCTGTGCCCCAATCCGGTTTCGTTTCTGGCTGAGGCCATCTTCAGCTTGCAGTTGTTGTTGTTTGTTTTTGGTGCCTTCCCTGCCCAGATCCCCGCCCAGCTCCCGCCTCCCAGCTGACCATCCCTCCCACTGAAACCATTTGCCACGCTCCCCCGCTGCAGCGCTGTGACCGTCCTGTTCTACACAGACACGGTCGCTCCAGACGCTGCTCCCCGCTCTACCTGCCACCTGAAGTGCTTCTGCCTCCTCGCCTCGCTCTTTTCACTGCCATTGCCTGCCTCGAGATAGCGCAAGTACCCATCAACGCTTTAACTGGGTTTTGAACATTATTTGACCATAGCGCTCCGTTTGCCTAACTACGCTGTATTTAATATTTTAAAATTGATACTCTGCCTGCCTAACTAATTGCTGCCTGATCTCACCGGTGCCACTGACATCAGGATCGCACTATCGATCTCTGTGCCCCAATCCGGTTTCGTTTCTGGCTGAGGCCATCTTCAGCTTGCAGTTGTTGTTGTTTGTTTTTGGTGCCTTCCCTGCCCAGATCCCCGCCCAGCTCCCGCCTCCCAGCTGACCATCCCTCCCACTGAAACCATTTGCCACGCTCCCCCGCTGCAGCGCTGTGACCGTCCTGTTCTACACAGACACGGTCGCTCCAGACGCTGCTCCCCGCTCTACCTGCCACCTGAAGTGCTTCTGCCTCCTCGCCTCGCTCTTTTCACTGCCATTGCCTGCCTCGAGATAGCGCAAGTACCCATCAACGCTTTAACTGGGTTTTGAACATTATTTGACCATAGCGCTCCGTTTGCCTAACTACGCTGTATTTAATATTTTAAAATTGATACTCTGCCTGCCTAACTAATTGCTGCCTGATCTCACCGGTGCCACTGACATCAGGATCGCACTATCGATCTCTGTGCCCCAATCCGGTTTCGTTTCTGGCTGAGGCCATCTTCAGCTTGCAGTTGTTGTTGTTTGTTTTTGGTGCCTTCCCTGCCCAGATCCCCGCCCAGCTCCCGCCTCCCAGCTGACCATCCCTCCCACTGAAACCATTTGCCACGCTCCCCCGCTGCAGCGCTGTGACCGTCCTGTTCTACACAGACACGGTCGCTCCAGACGCTGCTCCCCGCTCTACCTGCCACCTGAAGTGCTTCTGCCTCCTCGCCTCGCTCTTTTCACTGCCATTGCCTGCCTCGAGATAGCGCAAGTACCCATCAACGCTTTAACTGGGTTTTGAACATTATTTGACCATAGCGCTCCGTTTGCCTAACTACGCTGTATTTAATATTTTAAAATTGATACTCTGCCTGCCTAACTAATTGCTGCCTGATCTCACCGGTGCCACTGACATCAGGATCGCACTATCGATCTCTGTGCCCCAATCCGGTTTCGTTTCTGGCTGAGGCCATCTTCAGCTTGCAGTTGTTGTTGTTTGTTTTTGGTGCCTTCCCTGCCCAGATCCCCGCCCAGCTCCCGCCTCCCAGCTGACCATCCCTCCCACTGAAACCATTTGCCACGCTCCCCCGCTGCAGCGCTGTGACCGTCCTGTTCTACACAGACACGGTCGCTCCAGACGCTGCTCCCCGCTCTACCTGCCACCTGAAGTGCTTCTGCCTCCTCGCCTCGCTCTTTTCACTGCCATTGCCTGCCTCGAGATAGCGCAAGTACCCATCAACGCTTTAACTGGGTTTTGAACATTATTTGACCATAGCGCTCCGTTTGCCTAACTACGCTGTATTTAATATTTTAAAATTGATACTCTGCCTGCCTAACTAATTGCTGCCTGATCTCACCGGTGCCACTGACATCAGGATCGCACTATCGATCTCTGTGCCCCAATCCGGTTTCGTTTCTGGCTGAGGCCATCTTCAGCTTGCAGTTGTTGTTGTTTGTTTTTGGTGCCTTCCCTGCCCAGATCCCCGCCCAGCTCCCGCCTCCCAGCTGACCATCCCTCCCACTGAAACCATTTGCCACGCTCCCCCGCTGCAGCGCTGTGACCGTCCTGTTCTACACAGACACGGTCGCTCCAGACGCTGCTCCCCGCTCTACCTGCCACCTGAAGTGCTTCTGCCTCCTCGCCTCGCTCTTTTCACTGCCATTGCCTGCCTCGAGATAGCGCAAGTACCCATCAACGCTTTAACTGGGTTTTGAACATTATTTGACCATAGCGCTCCGTTTGCCTAACTACGCTGTATTTAATATTTTAAAATTGATACTCTGCCTGCCTAACTAATTGCTGCCTGATCTCACCGGTGCCACTGACATCAGGATCGCACTATCGATCTCTGTGCCCCAATCCGGTTTCGTTTCTGGCTGAGGCCATCTTCAGCTTGCAGTTGTTGTTGTTTGTTTTTGGTGCCTTCCCTGCCCAGATCCCCGCCCAGCTCCCGCCTCCCAGCTGACCATCCCTCCCACTGAAACCATTTGCCACGCTCCCCCGCTGCAGCGCTGTGACCGTCCTGTTCTACACAGACACGGTCGCTCCAGACGCTGCTCCCCGCTCTACCTGCCACCTGAAGTGCTTCTGCCTCCTCGCCTCGCTCTTTTCACTGCCATTGCCTGCCTCGAGATAGCGCAAGTACCCATCAACGCTTTAACTGGGTTTTGAACATTATTTGACCATAGCGCTCCGTTTGCCTAACTACGCTGTATTTAATATTTTAAAATTGATACTCTGCCTGCCTAACTAATTGCTGCCTGATCTCACCGGTGCCACTGACATCAGGATCGCACTATCGATCTCTGTGCCCCAATCCGGTTTCGTTTCTGGCTGAGGCCATCTTCAGCTTGCAGTTGTTGTTGTTTGTTTTTGGTGCCTTCCCTGCCCAGATCCCCGCCCAGCTCCCGCCTCCCAGCTGACCATCCCTCCCACTGAAACCATTTGCCACGCTCCCCCGCTGCAGCGCTGTGACCGTCCTGTTCTACACAGACACGGTCGCTCCAGACGCTGCTCCCCGCTCTACCTGCCACCTGAAGTGCTTCTGCCTCCTCGCCTCGCTCTTTTCACTGCCATTGCCTGCCTCGAGATAGCGCAAGTACCCATCAACGCTTTAACTGGGTTTTGAACATTATTTGACCATAGCGCTCCGTTTGCCTAACTACGCTGTATTTAATATTTTAAAATTGATACTCTGCCTGCCTAACTAATTGCTGCCTGATCTCACCGGTGCCACTGACATCAGGATCGCACTATCGATCTCTGTGCCCCAATCCGGTTTCGTTTCTGGCTGAGGCCATCTTCAGCTTGCAGTTGTTGTTGTTTGTTTTTGGTGCCTTCCCTGCCCAGATCCCCGCCCAGCTCCCGCCTCCCAGCTGACCATCCCTCCCACTGAAACCATTTGCCACGCTCCCCCGCTGCAGCGCTGTGACCGTCCTGTTCTACACAGACACGGTCGCTCCAGACGCTGCTCCCCGCTCTACCTGCCACCTGAAGTGCTTCTGCCTCCTCGCCTCGCTCTTTTCACTGCCATTGCCTGCCTCGAGATAGCGCAAGTACCCATCAACGCTTTAACTGGGTTTTGAACATTATTTGACCATAGCGCTCCGTTTGCCTAACTACGCTGTATTTAATATTTTAAAATTGATACTCTGCCTGCCTAACTAATTGCTGCCTGATCTCACCGGTGCCACTGACATCAGGATCGCACTATCGATCTCTGTGCCCCAATCCGGTTTCGTTTCTGGCTGAGGCCATCTTCAGCTTGCAGTTGTTGTTGTTTGTTTTTGGTGCCTTCCCTGCCCAGATCCCCGCCCAGCTCCCGCCTCCCAGCTGACCATCCCTCCCACTGAAACCATTTGCCACGCTCCCCCGCTGCAGCGCTGTGACCGTCCTGTTCTACACAGACACGGTCGCTCCAGACGCTGCTCCCCGCTCTACCTGCCACCTGATGTGCTTCTGCCTCCTCGCCTCGCTCTTTTCACTGCCATTGCCTGCCTCGAGATAGCGCAAGTACCCATCAACGCTTTAACTGGGTTTTGAACATTATTTGACCATAGCGCTCCGTTTGCCTAACTACGCTGTATTTAATATTTTAAAATTGATACTCTGCCTGCCTAACTAATTGCTGCCTGATCTCACCGGTGCCACTGACATCAGGATCGCACTATCGATCTCTGTGCCCCAATCCGGTTTCGTTTCTGGCTGAGGCCATCTTCAGCTTGCAGTTGTTGTTGTTTGTTTTTGGTGCCTTCCCTGCCCAGATCCCCGCCCAGCTCCCGCCTCCCAGCTGACCATCCCTCCCACTGAAACCATTTGCCACGCTCCCCCGCTGCAGCGCTGTGACCGTCCTGTTCTACACAGACACGGTCGCTCCAGACGCTGCTCCCCGCTCTACCTGCCACCTGAAGTGCTTCTGCCTCCTCGCCTCGCTCTTTTCACTGCCATTGCCTGCCTCGAGATAGCGCAAGTACCCATCAACGCTTTAACTGGGTTTTGAACATTATTTGACCATAGCGCTCCGTTTGCCTAACTACGCTGTATTTAATATTTTAAAATTGATACTCTGCCTGCCTAACTAATTGCTGCCTGATCTCACCGGTGCCACTGACATCAGGATCGCACTATCGATCTCTGTGCCCCAATCCGGTTTCGTTTCTGGCTGAGGCCATCTTCAGCTTGCAGTTGTTGTTGTTTGTTTTTGGTGCCTTCCCTGCCCAGATCCCCGCCCAGCTCCCGCCTCCCAGCTGACCATCCCTCCCACTGAAACCATTTGCCACGCTCCCCCGCTGCAGCGCTGTGACCGTCCTGTTCTACACAGACACGGTCGCTCCAGACGCTGCTCCCCGCTCTACCTGCCACCTGAAGTGCTTCTGCCTCCTCGCCTCGCTCTTTTCACTGCCATTGCCTGCCTCGAGATAGCGCAAGTACCCATCAACGCTTTAACTGGGTTTTGAACATTATTTGACCATAGCGCTCCGTTTGCCTAACTACGCTGTATTTAATATTTTAAAATTGATACTCTGCCTGCCTAACTAATTGCTGCCTGATCTCACCGGTGCCACTGACATCAGGATCGCACTATCGATCTCTGTGCCCCAATCCGGTTTCGTTTCTGGCTGAGGCCATCTTCAGCTTGCAGTTGTTGTTGTTTGTTTTTGGTGCCTTCCCTGCCCAGATCCCCGCCCAGCTCCCGCCTCCCAGCTGACCATCCCTCCCACTGAAACCATTTGCCACGCTCCCCCGCTGCAGCGCTGTGACCGTCCTGTTCTACACAGACACGGTCGCTCCAGACGCTGCTCCCCGCTCTACCTGCCACCTGAAGTGCTTCTGCCTCCTCGCCTCGCTCTTTTCACTGCCATTGCCTGCCTCGAGATAGCGCAAGTACCCATCAACGCTTTAACTGGGTTTTGAACATTATTTGACCATAGCGCTCCGTTTGCCTAACTACGCTGTATTTAATATTTTAAAATTGATACTCTGCCTGCCTAACTAATTGCTGCCTGATCTCACCGGTGCCACTGACATCAGGATCGCACTATCGATCTCTGTGCCCCAATCCGGTTTCGTTTCTGGCTGAGGCCATCTTCAGCTTGCAGTTGTTGTTGTTTGTTTTTGGTGCCTTCCCTGCCCAGATCCCCGCCCAGCTCCCGCCTCCCAGCTGACCATCCCTCCCACTGAAACCATTTGCCACGCTCCCCCGCTGCAGCGCTGTGACCGTCCTGTTCTACACAGACACGGTCGCTCCAGACGCTGCTCCCCGCTCTACCTGCCACCTGAAGTGCTTCTGCCTCCTCGCCTCGCTCTTTTCACTGCCATTGCCTGCCTCGAGATAGCGCAAGTACCCATCAACGCTTTAACTGGGTTTTGAACATTATTTGACCATAGCGCTCCGTTTGCCTAACTACGCTGTATTTAATATTTTAAAATTGATACTCTGCCTGCCTAACTAATTGCTGCCTGATCTCACCGGTGCCACTGACATCAGGATCGCACTATCGATCTCTGTGCCCCAATCCGGTTTCGTTTCTGGCTGAGGCCATCTTCAGCTTGCAGTTGTTGTTGTTTGTTTTTGGTGCCTTCCCTGCCCAGATCCCCGCCCAGCTCCCGCCTCCCAGCTGACCATCCCTCCCACTGAAACCATTTGCCACGCTCCCCCGCTGCAGCGCTGTGACCGTCCTGTTCTACACAGACACGGTCGCTCCAGACGCTGCTCCCCGCTCTACCTGCCACCTGAAGTGCTTCTGCCTCCTCGCCTCGCTCTTTTCACTGCCATTGCCTGCCTCGAGATAGCGCAAGTACCCATCAACGCTTTAACTGGGTTTTGAACATTATTTGACCATAGCGCTCCGTTTGCCTAACTACGCTGTATTTAATATTTTAAAATTGATACTCTGCCTGCCTAACTAATTGCTGCCTGATCTCACCGGTGCCACTGACATCAGGATCGCACTATCGATCTCTGTGCCCCAATCCGGTTTCGTTTCTGGCTGAGGCCATCTTCAGCTTGCAGTTGTTGTTGTTTGTTTTTGGTGCCTTCCCTGCCCAGATCCCCGCCCAGCTCCCGCCTCCCAGCTGACCATCCCTCCCACTGAAACCATTTGCCACGCTCCCCCGCTGCAGCGCTGTGACCGTCCTGTTCTACACAGACACGGTCGCTCCAGACGCTGCTCCCCGCTCTACCTGCCACCTGATGTGCTTCTGCCTCCTCGCCTCGCTCTTTTCACTGCCATTGCCTGCCTCGAGATAGCGCAAGTACCCATCAACGCTTTAACTGGGTTTTGAACATTATTTGACCATAGCGCTCCGTTTGCCTAACTACGCTGTATTTAATATTTTAAAATTGATACTCTGCCTGCCTAACTAATTGCTGCCTGATCTCACCGGTGCCACTGACATCAGGATCGCACTATCGATCTCTGTGCCCCAATCCGGTTTCGTTTCTGGCTGAGGCCATCTTCAGCTTGCAGTTGTTGTTGTTTGTTTTTGGTGCCTTCCCTGCCCAGATCCCCGCCCAGCTCCCGCCTCCCAGCTGACCATCCCTCGCCCCTCCCCCTCTTCTATCCGCATATGACAGGTATTCCTGCGCGCAGCGGTCACGCGCAGCGGTCGCGCCCCATTCGCGCCGAAGGTGCGCCAAAGGTAAGCCCGTCTACGCCCGTCCGCGCCTGGTCCGCGACCAGCGCCCGTCCCCCTGCCCTATGCCGCCCCCAACCCCCAGAATAACTTATGATGCCACTACTCTCCTCGCCTTCAACGCAGGACTCACCCCTCTATGCTGCGTAGCTACCCCAGGACGTACCCACGGCCCATTCTCCTGCCTCTCCTGTAAGTTCAACTGCGTCAGGACCCTCACCAAACACACTTCCTCCACACTCAGCTCCGAACCCAACGACTTGAAATGCATCCTACTGAACACCCGCTCGGTCCACAGACACGCAACCGAACTCTGGGACCTAATCGACACTGTGTCACCTGACATTGCCTTCCTCACTGAAACTTGGATGAACGCATCTTCTGCCCCCGACATCGCCATAGCCATACCGGACACTTACAAAATCATTCGAAAAGACCGCACCATTAAAAAAACCGGAGGAGGCATCGCCATCGTCCATAGAAACACCATCAAAATTACAACCAGCTCTGACGACAATCTTGCAACCGCCGAACACCTCCACTTTCAGATCCACACCGACCCCAGGACCACCCTTAGAGGAACCCTCATCTACAGACCCCCAGGCACCCGATCTCAATTCAGCGACGACATCACTGACTTCGTCAGCCCGCACGCCCTCGCCTCCGAGAATTACATCCTTCTAGGAGACCTCAACTACCACATTGACAACATTCTCGACAACAACACCACCACCCTCCTGGACAACCTGTCCAACCTCGGACTCAAACAACTTGTTGACACCCCCACTCACACAGCCGGACACACGCTCGACCCTATCTTCACCTCCAGCAAGCACATCTCCTTCGATCACACTACAGCTCTCCACTGGACGGATCACAGCTGTGTTCACTTCAGCTACAAAACAACCCTGACCCACAACCGGCCACAACTCATTCCCCGAAGAAATTGGAACAAAATCACCACCGACCGACTCCTCGCATCCCTCAGCCAAAACACTCCCACTCTAACAACGGACCCAGACCAAGCGGCCACAAACCTCAGGCAATGGATTACACACAGTGCGGACGAACTAGCACCCCTGAAAAAACACCAGTTGAAATCATTCAGCAAAAAGGCTCCCTGGTTCAATGATGACCTTAAAAAATCCAAGAAGACATGCCGCACCCTGGAGAAGAATTGGAGAAAAGAACCAACCTCAGACAACATGACCTCCCTCAAGACAGCCACCCGCAAACACCACCAACTAATTCGATCCGCCAAGAAATCAGCATTTAAGGACCGTCTCGACAACAATTCTCATAACAGCAAGGAACTCTTCAATATCGTCAAAGAATTCACCAACCCTCCCGCAGCATCCAACGACATCACTAACTCCCAAGACCTCTGCAATGCGCTATCCTCCTTCTTCTACAACAAAATTGCCGACATCCACAACAGCTTCAAGAATACTCCCAATGACCAACTCACCCCACCCCCTTCTGATCCCACCCCTCCAACTAACTACCTCAATTCCTGGAACCCAATCACCATCGAAGATACCATTCACCTCATGAACTCAATCCACTCTGGCTCACCTTCCGACCCCTGCCCCCACTACATCTTCAACAAAGCTGACTCCATCATTGCTCCCCAACTCCGCGATGTCATCAACTGCTCCTTCAACTCAGCCACCTTCCCAGAAATATGGAAACACGCAGAACTCAGCGCCCTTCTGAAAAAACCAACAGCAGACCCCTCAGAACTGAAAAACTACCGACCCATCTCCCTCCTCCCTTTCCCGGCCAAAGTCATCGAGAAAGCCGTCAACAGCCAACTCGCAGCCTTCCTTGAATCCAACAACTCCCTGGATCCCTCACAGAACGGCTTTCGAGCCAAACACAGCACCGAAACCGCCCTCATTGCGGCGACCGACGACATCCGAGCACTCCTGGACAACGGCGAAACAGTGGCCCTCATTCTACTCGACCTCTCCGCCGCCTTCGACAAAGTCTGTCACAACACCCTCATACAACGCCTCAACAACATCGGCATACAAGGAAAAGCCCTGGACTGGATCATCTCGTTCCTATCCGGGAGAACACAGAGAGTCCGACTCCCCCCTTTCTACTCAGAGCCCACCGAAGTCATCTGCGGCGTACCTCAAGGCTCCTCACTCAGTCCCACCCTCTTCAACGTCTACATGAGTCCCCTCGCCTCCATCGCACGTCGACACAACCTCAACATCATCTCCTACGCCGACGACACCCAGCTGATACTTTCCCTCACCAAAGACCCCAACACCGCCAAGGACAACCTTCACGAAGGTATGAAAGAAGTAGCCGAATGGATGAAACAGAGCCGCTTAAAACTCAACTCAGACAAAACTGAGGTGCTCATCCTTGGATCCTCACCCTCATCTTGGGACGACTCTTGGTGGCCTTCCGCTCTGGGATCAGCGCCCACACCCAATGACCATGCACGTAACCTTGGCTTCATCCTAGACTCCTCTCTCTCAATGTCCAGACAAGTCAACGCCGTATCGTCCTCCTGCTTCAACGTCCTTCGCATTCTCAAAAAGATCTTCCGCTGGATCCCCCTCGAAACAAGAAAGACTGTCACCCATGCACTGGTCACGAGTCGACTGGACTATGGCAACACTCTCTACGCCGGAATTACAACAAAATTGCAGAAAAAGCTCCAGCGCATCCAAAACGCATCAGCGAGACTCATATTAGACATCCCGCGCCAAGAGCACATCACCGGTCACCTAAAAAACCTCCACTGGCTTCCCGTCAACAAAAGAATTACTTTCCGCCTTCTTACCCACGCACACAAGGCCCTTTATAATCTAGGACCAGAATGCCTCAACTCCCGACTGTCCTTCTACTATCCCACCCGCCAACTAAGATCATCCATTCAAGCCCTCGCCGCAGTCCCACGCATCCGAAAAACCACCATGGGTGGCAGATCCTTCTCCTTCCTGGCTGCCAAGACCTGGAACTCACTCCCCACCCACCTTCGCCTTACTCAGAATCACATCTCCTTCAGAAAAGAACTGAAAACTTGGCTATTCGATAAACAATGAACCCCTCCCTCTAGCGCCTTGAGACCCTCTGGGTGAGTAGTGCGCTCTATAAATGCCTGAACTTGAACTAGTGGCGTGAAGGTGAAGATTAAAAGCTATACAGTGGTCCCAGTACCCACGGGTAATCAGTACTTTCATAACTGGGCCTCTGTTAGCATTAAAAAGGCTGATGGACGTATAGGAGTATGGATTATGACCTCCTGCATCCAGTGTGGTCTACATGTTTCAGCCAGGCCTTTATTTTTTAAACGGGCTTTCCTCAGGACCAAGAAATAGGTGAAAGTGCAATCTTAATTTTAAGTGAAAGTGTAATTGGTTCAAATGTGTCGCACACGCTATGGTGCTATATATGTTTGAGGGGGATTCCCTCTTTGAGCATTACTGGACATACAACATATATGACATGACAAAACATACAAGGTAGAGTCTTAGCATGGTAGCTTTTAGGTCACAAAACATAATGATTGCCGGTATCTAAAGTGCTGTGTACACGGCAAAAATGCGGCAAAACGTGTAACCAAGTGGTGGTATGGTTATGGTGAGTGTTAACCAGATAGGCGTGAGTATTTGTGGTGGGCTAGACAGCGTAAGCGGCACTCACAAATAATGGGGTGGTAGATACATAAGGAGAAAATGCTTCCTGGGTTTTATAAGCAAGGTGGGGTTGTTCTGTAGGCGTTTGATTACCTCTCGGTCATGTTTGGATAGGTTATTGAAAGTATCCTTGGGTTTGAGTTTCTCTATGTCTGTGTAGACTGCTTGTTCAAACATAGAGATCTCTACTGTTATACTGGTGGGTGGAGGTACAAAGGTGGATTTTAACCTGTCCAGTTTCATTGGGATTGGTGCTGCTAGCTTCTTCGCTCATGGTGAACTTTTCAAAGAAAGCCTTTAGTTTAAGTTTTTTAAAGAATTTGGCCAATTCGACATGGAGTTTGAATGTATCTAACTTGGTTGTAGGAACAAACGAGAGCCCTTTGTTGATTGCACTTTCACCTATTTATTGGTCCTGAGAAAAGCCAGTTTAAAAAATAAAGGCCTGGCTGAAACATGTAGACCACACTGGATGCAGGAGGTCATAATCCATACTCCTATACATCCATCAGCCTTTTTAATGTTATTAAAGTACTGATTACCCTCGGGTACTGGGACCACTGTATAGCTTTTAATCTTCACCTTCACGCCACTACACTGCACACTCAGTAATATACCCGCTCCGCTGTATTCAGGCGTCGAAGCACACCCGGGACACATTCGGTGTCACTGGGTGGGCCCGATGATGAAGCATGCCTCCAACCAGGTTGGTGGGTGAGGGCTTCAAGATCAAACCAAATGGTTTACCCCCAACACATACAAATCTGAGTCTCTTCACAATTAGGCTAGTCCTTATTGATAATACATATAATCCCTGGGGATACGGACTAGGCTACCTAGTCCTCTCTCTCTTTTGATTAACGGCCGGTGTGTGATTAGTGCCTTGCTGCTGGTCATTACACACTCTGCTAGCCAAATGCCACTGAACACATTATGTCAAACACCAGCCGGCGTGATTGCTGTGTCATTCATGTGGTTGTATGAAAATGATGGGCCCTTGAATGGCGCTGTCCTTTGATGTGAATGTTGTATTGTGCTTGTAGGAGAGTAGGGTCTGCTGCCTATGGTTACCCCCACTTTTTGCTGTAATTGTCTGGTTTTTCGACTTTAGTCTGGCTGTGGCCCTGCTAATTAGGCCCACAGCCTAGCTGTTCTCTCTCTAAATTGATACCATGTACTTTAGGTACGTACCAGATTGGCTACTGGGTCACCCTTGTGAGCCTCTGTATAGTGTACCCTAGGTACCCAGGGCATAGGTGCACCGTAGGCCTACCAGGGGCGGCAGCATGTATGGTGCCACCCCTGGTTTGCCTTCCAAACTGACACCACAGGTCTGTTCACACAGCCTGGGTAAGGTGGTGTAATCACCCCTTTCTTAGATATAGTATATCTATATCTACCTTATATGTAGACACATAGTAGCCTATAAGTCACTCCTATGGCAGGCCTTAACAATCCTGGAGGCAGAGTGCTTGGTTTTATGTGAGAGGGTGCCTTAGCATGGGCTGAGCCCCTCTGCAGCTTTCGGAACCATCTCCTTATAGCTGTTCTATGATATAGCCATACCATATACTCTTCAGTGCATTATAATTAGGGCTCCCGGTTTTATGCTATTTTTTTTCTTCACATTTCCGTCTGTATTTATCCATATTTATTTTTTTATCATTTTATCTGTATTTATCCGCATTTATTTTTGCGGCATGCAAAACAAACTGCTGCAGCTAGTATTTTTTCACATTTATTTAAGTAGACAATGCACACTTTTTGCCGTTTTTTTGTAGTGTGACTTTCCACCAAAGGTACTGAAGTGCTTAACATGAGCAAAAGTTTGATTACACAAGGTCACTTTGATTTTTACAGACACTGGGAAATTAAGGGATTTGGCCAGAATCATGGGATGGCGAGCCAAACCCTAGACTTGAGCCTATATGTTGACATCCATGGTTGTTAATTCACCCCAGTGCTATGTATGGGTAGTGAAGGTGACATCACAATCCTTTTGCCATATTAGGGTTACATACACTCTTAGCCCCACATACGTCACTCAATACCTGCTGTGAGGCTAAGAATATAAAGCTGAGTGAAAATCAAGGAACGTAAACAGGGCTCTTAGATTCCTGATTTCTTCCTGTTTTTCCCACAGCAGCGATTACCAGGCAAGTCGAGTGGTTCACTATCTGTACTCCTCACTAACGCTAATTGACCACAACATTCAAGTCCCTCCAAATCTACTACTCCCATTTCTGCCACGCATCACCTTTTTGATTGATGCATACACCCATTGCCATATAATTAATAAAATAAATGTAAAAGACAGATTCTACAGGTTGACACTTTAGGCCACCAAGATTAATGCACCTGTAAGGGGCTCCAGCTTTATCAATACAATTAGAGATCGGGCTACAGAAATGTGGAACAGCAACATTTAGACATCTATGCAGCTTTTAGATGCTGAGAGCTACTCAACAAGTCACCCTAGTGTGCATGTGCCCTCCTCACCCCTTCAGTATTCCTGTGTTTACACCTACGTTCTAAAACGCTACATTTAGCAGCAAGTCAGACTACCCGCAAGGTCTGTAAAGTATAGTGACTTAAGATTGGCCATTTATTTGAAAAGAAACAACTACGGCTGGGCGCGCATTAAAAGGTGATCATTGCATCGCTGGAATTCGGCCGACTTGGGCAGAGCGCTGCACCTCGCTCCGCCGGTATGCCAATCAGCCTGAAATGCATGCTTGCCTGTGCCACCCTGTAATTCACCTCGGTGTTGTGTTTGGCTCTGGGCTGTAGCTGTGAAACAGGCGCTGCATATGTGCAGATGTTCACACGCACTTTAAGATGCGTAATTCGAAGACAAGGATAACATCACTGTCCTGTTGCTTGCCCATTTCTTTGCTCTTTAAGAACGTCATGGTGTTGACAGGATGTTGGGGGCGTGGGGGGGGGGGGCAATTAACCCTGTGGCATGGTCAATAATGTGTGAAGTATTGTTAAAGGCAGATAAGCGCAGTGGGCCTGCTGCTGTCAGGAGAGGTACAGAGGCTCGCTCATTACCAGATCAGCCTCCCTTGGCAGCAGAATGCTTAACCCAGACTTGGGAGGGCGGGGTGATTTAGAGGGGAGAATAATCTGCAGGACATCGCAGTAGCAATTTCAGATTTCTTTCCTTGGCCCCTGTGTGCCTCAGACACTAATTTTACAGAGGAGCACATAAACACCATAAAGCCAGTTGGTAAGTATTTTTCCGTTTCTATTTATAAATACAGACAAAGGAATAAATGTTTTCCGTCTGTATTTATAAGTAAAAATCCGTTTAAACAGAAAACCGGGAGCCCTAAGTATAATCCTCGCGGTTAATGCTAACTTTGGTTTGGCTTTATCAAAACATGTTGTGTAAGGTGTCAAACACTTTGGAATACTACCCCCCGCCAGTCCTGGCAGCGGGGGTAGTATTTCACCATTCTAGAGGGAGAAGACATGTAGTTACTGGTACACCCGGTTAAAGTTAAACAGAGCCTCAGCATCACAAAATGGATGCTGCTGCCACAGACACGAGTCTGCCCTCCTGCTGCTGGACAAAACTCCGGCAGGGGAGGCCTGGACAATAGGTTTCCTGCCCAGGGAGGTGCTCCCAGACGTGACTTTAGTGTATTGGGGCAGGGAGGGCTGCATTCAGTGAATGCTTTCCAGACACTACCTGGGGCACACAAGGTGCTCCATGCATTTGCCAGTTCAAACTTGTTGCTGGGGCCGCTGCCCCAGCTCTGGCGGGAAACTGGACAAAGGGGAACTGGTGTAACCACCCCCTCCCCAGGTCCACCCATAGGAGGAACCTTAGACATAGTCCAGCCCCTAAACTTAGTATAAGTATAGGAACCCAGTCCCTAGGACTTTAGATTACCCTGAACAAAACTTTGAAACATACATCCTGGACCTTCAACATTCCATTTCGACTGAAAGATGGAAAACATCTCTCTTGTTGTCAATGAGTGACCATCCTGTGCAAACAGGCACCATCAGCAACTTTCCCGGTCTGCATTATCAAGGCTCCCGCCAGATCCCGAAGACTCTGCGACACAGGACAATTTACTTCCAGACATCTCTGACCCTGCTCGACGATCCTAGCAAAGCTGAGACCCGTGGCGGACACGAGAGACGTGGGACCGGAACTCCTGGACATCCTGCATTTTGCTAACTGCATGGACTCCTGAGGTAACTCGCAGTTGTGCATTGGGGTACGAGAAGTCCCAGACCTGAGCACTATTTGCACCGAAGCTCAAGCCTCCACACTCCACGAGTGTCCCGTGGGGCCCACTCCTGCATTTCAGCTTGAAGCGTCTTCCCGGTTCCTAGTCTGTTGGCTAGTGAGCCCCCTGAAGACTTACTTTTGAATCTAACTTGCTTTCCTGGTTGCTCCAGGCTTCCTCCAGCTTCCCTACAAAGAAGAAGCACCACAGACCTTGCTGGTCTGCACCGAAGCCCATCTTGACATCTTGCGTGGATTGCATTTGCCAAGGCTTTTTGGGTCCAATCCGGATACTGATACCGCAGTCAACTAGATCCTTCATGGGACAGCTCGATCCCAGCTCCTGGTTGTCGTCGACACCTCCTGGTCCTCGTGGCTGAAGAGACAAGCTTCACTTTTTTGCCTGAAATCAACCTACATTGCCTGGTTCCTTCCTGGTCACTGGCAAGTGACCCAGACTCTCTCCCTTCTGCTTTCAGCATCTTCAGATCTTCGATCCACCCTTGGATCCACCCAGACACTTTTCCTCTGGTCGCCTGCAACACTTCTTTGCAGATCTCCATTGAAATCGACGACGAAACACGATACCAAAGGACACCTATGCACCCGGCTTCCGTGGGTGAGGTAACACAAGAACTCTGATAGTCTGGAGGGTCTTGGCCCTCCTATTGTCTAAGTCTAAAAGGGTTCCATCGTAGTTCTATTAGAAGTGTCTTTAAATTGTAACTTTGTAACTTGTTCGTTTCCCATAGAAAGTCAATGGTAACTCTCCGCTGTGTTTAGACACTGCACGCGTCTCCCGTGGGCCTCCTACTTCCTAACCTTTGGTTGTTTAGAGTAGCCCCAGCGATGCCCCAGGCCTGCTTTCTATTCCATACGTGGTTCTTATGCTACTATTTTAGTATATGGTTTGTGAGGCCCCTAGGGCAAAACGTATCCATGCAATTTATCTGATGCCAATTAAATATTCTTGTATTGTACTTTTAGCTCTGACCTCATAAAGAGTGCAGAGGGGTTGTGTTTAGAATAAATACATATATATTTGATATATACCTTGTGTGGTGTACTTTCATTTGGTATTCAAGGGATTATAAATGGTAAAACAACTGGCTTAATACACTCTCTAAAGTCTAAGCCTGATGACTGCTGGTTCACGCTACCACTAGGATTTCTTTCTATAAGGTTGACTTTATAACCACCATCAATATGGTCGATTAGACTGGTGCAAGGTGCCCACTAGAACTAGTGGAAAACATATGCCAGTCTAACTTCTCACATTGGTGTGCAGTGGATGGGATAAGAGCTTGCATTTGTTTTACCAAATAATCTTGTAATATCATTTGAAAAATCACATCAAGGTACCTGTAGGTACATATGAATCAAGACCTTTGACCCTGTCACCAGGCAGGTCGCTCCCCCCATCTGCCACGCAGCCCCCTGTGGGTTGAACCTCCGTTGCCGCTTTTGCCGCCTGACTGCTCACTCCCTTTTTTATTCTGTACCCCTGCGCTTGGCTTCTGTGCCACCTATTTTTTCATTCTGTGCCCCTGTGTTTTGCTTTCTGTACCCCTGTGCTCTGTTGTCCCTCTCCCACCGTCTTTTCCCGCCGTTTTTTCCCCGGGTTTTTCCCCTCCCCTGCGGCCCCGCCCCCTTCACTCTCATTGGCCGCCCCGCTCCCACCTCCCAGCTGCTCCTCCCTCCCTCTGCCCTCATATGGAGGCCGCAAAGCGGTGGTAGAGAGTGACCTTTGACCCTATCACCAGGCAGGTCGCTCCCCCCATCCGCCACAAAGCCCCCTGTGGGTTGAACCTCCGTTGCCGCTTTTGCCGCCTGACTGCTCACTCCCTTTTTTATTCTGTACCCCTGCGCTTGGCTTCTGTGCCACTTGTTTTTTCATTCTGTGCCCCTGTGTTTTGCTTTCTGTACCCCTGTGCTCTGTTGTCCCTCTCCTGCCGTCTTTTCCTGCCGTTTTTTCCCCGGGTTTTCCCTGGGTTTTCCCCGCCCCTGCAGCCCCGCCCCCTTCACTCCCATTGGCTGCCCCGCTCCCACCTCCCAGCTGCTCCTCCCTCCCTCTGCCCACATATGGAGGCCGCGAAGCGGCCGCGCAGCGGGTGCGCCGCTGGCGCGCCTATGGCAAGCCCGTCTGCGCCCGTCCGCGCCTGGACTGCACCCAGCGCCAGAACCCCTGGACCCGGCACCCCCTGCAACGCCAGACTGCACTACGACGCAAGCACCCTCCACGCACTCAACACCAGACGAGACCACCCCTGCTACCGGGCCACCCCGAAACGCACCCAGGGGCCTTTCACCTGCCGTAACTGCGGATTCACCAGCATCCAACCCTCCACACCACCAGCCAGAGGACCCAACCACCTCCGCTGTATCCTCCTCAACACCCGCTCCGCTCGCAAGCACGCCATTGAACTCTGGGACCTCCTAGACTCCACCGCCCCCGACGTCGCCTTCCTGACGGAGACCTGGCTGAACGCCACCTCAGCACCAGACATCGCCATAGCCATCCCACAGGGCTACAAGATCTCCTGCAGAGACCGCACCAACGGAGTGGGAGGAGGAATCACCATCATCTACAAAGACTCCATCAAAATCTCAACGAACACCGATGACACCCTCACCACCGCCGAGCACATTCACTTCCAGATCCACACCGACCCCAACACCACCCTCAGAGGAACTCTCATCTACAGACCTCCCGTACCCCTGCCCACAGTTCAGTGATACCATCGCCGACCTCATCAGCACCCATGCCCTCGCTTCCATGGACTACATCCTCCTCGGGGACCTGAACTTCCACTTCGAGAACAACAACAACGCCAACTCCACCGCCCTGATCGACAACCTCGCCAACCTCGGACTCAAACAGCTCGTAACGACACCTACTCACGCCGCTGGACACACCCTCGACCCCCTCTTCTCCGCAAGCCCCCACGTCTCCTTCAACCACACCACCGATCCACACTGGACCGACCACAGATGCGTCCTCTTCACCTTCAGAAAACCCACCACACACCACCACACCCAACAGCTACCACGCCGCTGCTGGGGCAAGGTCACCGACGACCAACTGACTACCACCCTCGCCCTAAAACCACCCACCGACCCCACCGACCCAGACACCGCCGCAACCAACCTCACACACTGGATCAACGACTGCGCCAACACCCTCGCCCCTCTCAAGACCTCTACAACCAACCACACCAACAAGAAAGCCACCTGCTTCACCGAGGACCTCCGGATCTCCAAGCACACCTGTCGGAAGCTGGAGAAGAAATGGCTCCACGAACGAACACCAGACAACCACACAGCCCTCAAGAGCGCCACCTGCAGACACCACCAACTCATCAGGACGGCCAAGAAGACTGCCTTCAAGGACCGCCTAGACAACAACGCACACATCACCAAAGAGCTCTTCAGCATCGTGAAAGAACTCTCCAACCCCAGCTCCAACACCAACGACATCCCGCCATCTCAAGACCTGTGCGACTCCCTGGCCACCTTCTTCTACCGCAAGATCACAGCTTCAACTCCGACCCCCCCCCGCACCCACCACCGAGTCTACCACCCTTGCGACTACCACTCGCACCAGTCACCTGACCGCCTCAGCGATGAAGACACCATCAATACCATGAACTCCATCCACTCCGGATCCCCATCGGAGCCCTGCCCTCACCACGTCTTCAACAAAGTCAGCGCAACAATCGCACCCCACCTCCGGAAAACAATCAACTGCTCCTTCAAAACAGCAACTTTCCCAAAAAGCTGGAAGCACACGGAGATCAACGCACTTCTGAAGAAGCCCAAGGCGGACCCCAAGGACCTCAAGAACTTCTGGCCCATCTCCCTGCTCCCTTTCCTGGCAAAAGTGACCAGGAAGATTGTCAACAAACAGCTGACCCGCTACCTCAAAGTTAACAACATCCTGGACCCTTCCCAATCCGGTTTTCTCATCAACCACAGCCCCGAGACCGCCCTCATCGCCGCCACTGACGACATCCGGACCCTGATGGACAAAGGAGAAACAGCCGCCCTCATCCTCCTGGACCTATCAGCAGCCTTTGACACGGTCTGCCACCGCACCCTATCAGCACGCCTCCATGAGGCCGGTATCCAAGAGAAGGCCCTGGCCTGGACTACATCCTTCCTCTCCGGCAGAACCCAGAGCGTCCGCCTCCCACCCTTCCGCTCCAAAACCACTGAGATCATCTGCGGCGTCCCACAGGGATCCTCCCTCAGCCCGACGCTGTTCAATATCTACATGGCCCCCCTCGCCCACGGTGCACGACAACACAACCTCAACATCATCTCCTACGCCGACGACACCCAGCTGATCATATCCCTCACCGAAGATCCCCACACCACCAAAGCTAACCTCCACTGAGGAATGAAGGCCGTAGCCGACTGGATGAAGGACAGCAGACTGAAGCTGAACTCAGACAAGACGGAGGTCCTCATTCTCGGACCCACCCCATCAGCCTGGGACGACTCTTGGTGGCCCACGTCACTAGGCACAGCCCCGAAACCCATGGACCACGCATGCAACCTGGGGGTCATCCTCGACTCCACTCTCTCCATGACCAGGCAAGTCAACGCCGTCTCCACATCCTGCTTCAACACCCTCTGTATGCTCCGCAGGATCTTCAAATGGATCCCCCTCGACACGAGAAAAAACGTTACCCAGGCCCTCATCACCAACAGACTCAACTACGGGAATGCCCTCTACTCAGGAACTACAAACAAGCTCCTGAGACGACTTCAACACATCCAGAACGCCTCGGCCCGACTCATCCTCGACGTCCCCGCCGCAGTCACATCACACTCCACCTGAGAGGCCTACCCTGGCTCCCCATCAACAAAAGGATCACCTTCAAGCTCCTGATCCACGCACACAAAGCACTGCACAACACCGGACCCACCTACCTCAACAACTGACTCCACTTCCACACCCCCACCCGAAGCCTCCGCTCAGCCAACCTCGCCCTCGCCACAGTCCCCCGCATCCGAAAAACCACCGCCGGCGGCAGATCCTTCTCCTACCTCGCCGCACAGACCTGGAACACTCTCCCCACCATCCTACGACAGACCCTGGACCTGCTGGCCTTCAGAAGACTCCTCAAGAGCTGGCTCTTCGACCAGTAGCACTCCCTGTAGGAAGGTAGATACTTGACTATGGTTACCCCAGATTTCTTGTCTAGTGTTTAGCTGGTTTTCGACTTAGTTGGCCTGGGACCCTGCTATTCAGGGCCCCAGGCTATCTGCTCTCTCTTTTAAATGGATTCCATGTACCCTAGGTGCATAACTAAATTGGATTGGGTCACCTTATCAGCCCCTGTACAGTGTACTATAGGTACCCAGGGCATAGGTGCATCCAAGGACTAAAAGGGCTGCAGCATATCTTTTGCCACCCCTGGCTGGCCATCCAAACAGACACAACTGGCTGATCACTCAGCTGGGGGTAAGGTGGTGTAATCACCCCTTGCTTAGATATAGTATACCTATATCTAAACCTATCTGGACACATATATACCTATAAGTCACTCCTATGGCAGGCCTTAACAATCCTGGAGGCAGAGTGCTTGGTTTTATGTGAGATGGTGCTCTAGCATGAGCTGAGCCTGTCTGCAGCATTCAGATCCATTTCCTTACTGCTGTTCCAGTGATATTGCCATACCATATACTCTTAAGTGCATTATAATCCTCGCGGTTATTGCTAACTTTGGTTTGGCTTTATCAAAACATGTCGTGTTTGGTGTCATGCACTTTGGAATACTACCCCCTCGCCAGTTCTGGCGACGGGGGTAGCATTCCACCCTTCTAGAGGGAGAAGACATGTTACTTTACTTAAAACGCGGTTAATCCTAACCAGAGCCTCAGCATCACAAAATGGAGGCTGCTGCCCCGACACAAGTCTGACCTCCTGCTGCTGACCGAAACTTGGCAGGGGAGGCCTGGACAAAGAGTTTCCTTGTCACAGGGAGGTGCTACACCTCCCCAGACAGGAGATAGTGGATTGGATCAGGGAGGGTTGAATGAAACTAGACACTGCCTGGGGCACACAAGGTGTCCCAGGCAAATTCCAGTCAAACCGGTTCTGGGGCACTCCAGCCCCAGTCCTGGTGCGAAACTGGACAAAGGGAAAGGGGTGTAACCACCCCCTTCCTGGGTCCCACCCATAGGAGGGACCTAGCAGGAGATCCAGCCCCTTGATTTGAAATAAAGGTAGGAGCTGTGCCAATGCACCTCAGATCATCCTGACTGAAACTTTGAAATGAAACTCTGGACCCTTCGACATCTCACTCGATGTGGAAGACTGAAGATTCTCCCTTGTGGTCAAGGAGTGACCACCCTATGCAAACAGGCACCATCCAGCACCTCAATCTTTGCTTTGTTGCAGTTCCTGCCGGAACTCGAGCAACAGAGATCAACGAGACCCAGCTCCCCTGACTTCTAACAGCCCGATCCACAGTCCCAGCGAATCTGAGACCTGTGGAGGCGACGTGAAGCGTGGGGCCGGCCATCTTGGAAAAACCACAAAGTGCTGACCGTGCAGCTCCCGAGGTACCCTCGAAGCTGTGCATTAGGGTTTGAGAAGCTCTAGCCCCGAGCAGCTCTTGCACCGAAGATCTCCCCTCCACACTCACCGAGTGCTGCGTGGGGCCCTTTTTACATTTTCCTGCTCGACGCATTGGTCCGGTCGCTTGCCCGTTGGCTAGTGGCCCCAGAACCGACGAACCAAAGAATGTACACTGCTGGTCTGGTTGCACCAGACTGGCCCTTGCTCCCCTGAAAAGGAGCACTCTATCTGACCTTGCTGGTCCGAACAAAAAGCGATTTTCCATTCCTGCGTGGGTTGACTTTGCCAAGGATTGTTGACTCCAATCAGGAAGCCGATACTGCCGACAGCGAGAGCCTTTGTGGGACAGCTCGTGATCCACTCCTGGATGCCCTCGATGCCCCAGAGTCCACGTGGCAGCGGAGACAAGCTTCTTATCAACCACCTGATTGCGCCCAACATTGCTTGGTTCCTTCCTGGTTCCATCCTGGTCACTGCTGAGTGACCCAGACTCTGTCCCCTCTGCTTTCAGGTACTCTACATCTTTGATCCACCCTTGGATCCAACCGGACTCTTCTCTCCTGGCCGCCTGCAGCATCTTCATCTCCAAGCTCCATAGATCTACACGACGAAACCCGACACACTTTGGCACCTATGCACCCGCTTCCTGTGGGTGAGGTAACGATCTAACACCGGTGCTTCTGTAGTGGTATACACCTCTAGTGTCTCAGTTTAAAGTGTGGTAATTCTATTCCAGTCGGAAGACTCCAAAAACTGTAACTCGATAACTTTTACGCACCATTGACTTTGCATTGGTGCATGCGTGTGCTTTTAGCGCTGCACCCGAATCCCGCGGGCTATTCTCGTCCTAACTGCTGTTAGTCCAGTGTAGTCCCAGCGATTCCCAAGGCCCTAGGCCTTACCACTGTTCGAAAGGTGGTACTTATACCACTTTATTGATATATGGTTTGAGTGGCCACCGGCCCTATCCATAATTGTGCAACTTTCAGATGTTTAACTGTGCTTTTGTTTAAACGCTTGTGCTTCTATACTCATAAAGAGTACAGGGGATTATTCTGAGAATAAATACATATATTTTTATAATATATAACTTGTGTGGTGTCCTTTCATTTGATATTACAGGATTGCATATTGTAAAACCGCTGGCTTCACATGCCCTCTTGAGTTAAGCCTTTAGGCTGCTTAGTCCATGCTACCATTAGGATAGCTTGTCTATTAAGGTTGACTTACAACCACCACCATAAGGGATTGTTTGGACTGATACAAGGTTCCCACAGAATTATGGACATCATACATCAGGCCAACTTCTCACATTGGTGTGCAGCGGTTGGGATTTGAGCTTGTTGTTGTTTTACCATTGCAATCTTTTTATCAAATTGAAAGATCACATTAAGTACCATAGGTACATATAAACAAAGCTTACATATTTAAGTTCTACTGAACTTAGTAGTTATAGATCAAAGGACTTAGCACACCCTGCCTACAACTCACTAGCAAGGTACAGTAGGAAAACACTTAGTGTAGGTAAGTGCATCACTTACACCTCACTAGAGTCATGTCTGGCAGAGGTGAGCAACCCATTGCTCTGCCTGTGATAGTTGACCTTACCAGGGCACCTTCCAGATATGACAACCTCAGCTACAAAGACTTGTGTGCCTTGTGCACTGCAAGGAAGATGAAAAAGGGTCACAAACCCTACCATTCCTATCCTGATAGCCATCCTACAGAAGGATGATCTTGAGTAAGCTAGTACAGTTCCCTCAGGTAGTTCAGGAAGAGTGAGATGATGAGGAGGTGGACCCTGAATCAGAAGGTGAAGAGTCAGATCATGATCAAGGGGATATCCAGGTACCAGTTGGTAGGCTTAGCCAAGTCAACTTGGTCCTACATGGAAATGGAGAGGGCCAGCACCTCCCCAGAATCCATAACAGAATACTTCCAGGCAATAGAAGGGAGAGATCTCTCTCCAGGGAATCTCACCTTTCTAGTGCCTCAAGGGAATCTCAAAGGGGAATGACTTCCCCCCTGAGAAAAGAGCATAAGGCCAGGATGAGAGCTGTCAAACTCCAGATAGAGAGAGAGTAGGTAGCCCTGGCCCAAGTTAAACTTGCTTTAGCAAGGGAACAAAAATTGTGTGGGGAGATACCCACTGGTGGCAGCATTATTCCCAAAGAGAAAGACAGATCCCATGATACTAGAAACCTGACAAAGATTGTGCCCCCCTATAGGGAAGGGGGTGACATCCACAAGTGGATAACTGCTCTAGAAAGAGCCTGCATGGTACAGCAGGTTCCTCAAGAACAGTGGGCAGCAATCTTATGGTACTCCTTTTCTGAGAAAGGGAGAGATAAGCTCCTCACAGTTAGACCTGAGGATGCTAAAAACTACTCTGTCCTGAAGAGCGCTCTGATTGATGGGTTTGGCCTAACCACTGAGCAATACAGGTGTTGTTCAGAGATACCCCAAAAGCTCAGACTCAGGACTGGACTGATTTTGTAGATTGTGCTACTAAGGCTCTGGAAGGTTGGCTACTTGGCAGCAAAGTACATGACTATACATGATTGTATAATTTGATTATGAGGGAGCAGATCCTTAGTAATTGTAAAAACCAGCATTTGCACCAGCACCTGGTGGACTCAGATCTGGCCTCTCCCCAAGAATTGAGTAAGAGGACAGACATATGGGTCAGAACTAGGATTAGGCCTACGAATCAGGGTAATGACCAAAAGAAGGATACTTCCAAGGCTCAAGAGAAAGGGGGGATACATCTAAAGACAAGTCTTCCACAGGGCCCCACAACTCCAAGGATGGGGGTGGGTCCCAAAACACTTCCTTTGACCAAAAGAAACCTTATTGCCATGCTTGTAAAAGGCCTGGCCACTGGAAAACAGACAGCTGTTGTGCAAAGAATAGCAATAAAGAAAATAGTCCTCCAAGTAAAGCTCCAACACCCCCTGTTACTATTAGTAGTAATCCCCCAGGTGGTGGGAGCACCCCCAAGAATTTGGGTGGGTTTACTTCTGGAACTCAGGTGGACTCTGGCCTAACCAGGTCCCCTAATACAGCTACTCTTGTCTGTGAAAATGGCATGGGGTTTGCCAACTTCACTGATTGCCCAAACACTTTGACCAAGCACAGACAGGAGCCCCTCATCAATGGTAAAAAAAGATGAGGCCTATAGAGACACAGGGGCTAGTATCACTATGGTGACTGAGAATCTAGTCCCCTCAAGGTAACTTTTACCTGGTGCCACATATCAGGTGACTAATATTGATGGAGTGCAGAAAAATCATCCCATGCCAGTAGTAAATTTCAGCTGGGGAGGTGTCACTGGCCCAAAGAGAGTGGGAGTGTCAACAAACTTGCCTGTAGATTGTCTACTTGGGAATGATTTAGAAATCTCAGCCTGGGCTGAGGTAGAACAAGAAATCCATTTTAAAATGGTAAATGTCCATGGAAAGGTTAGTGGGGCTGTGATGGCCACAGCCCCAATCCAAGATGTCCTTCCTGAAAAGGTTGGTAGGGCTGTGCAAGACTCAGCCCCATCTTCAGAAGACTCCCTTCACAAACAGATTAGCAGGGCTTTGATGACAACAGCCCATACCCAAACTGAGTCCCTTCCTGAAAAGGTTGGTGGGGCTGTGATGGCCACAGCCCAAACTCAAACTGATTCATGTGTTGTGAAGCCTGAAACTATGGATCACTCCACACAAACAGAGAGCATTGAGGAGGAAGAGAAATCTGAGGAAACTGCCCCTGTGCTGTGCTGTTGGGGTTGGCCTGCAGTGGTTACTTTATTGCCAAGGAAAGGAGAAAAGGAACTTTGTGTGTACTTGTGCAATCTTGAAGAAGAATCTCCAAGGGCTTGAACAGAGCTTGCCTCCTGCCTGAAGTCTCGGTGATACAAGACTTCACCCCCAGCTCCCCTGAGTTCCCTTGCTGTGGAATTCTGCCTGCAGAGAGGTGCCTACTGTTGTTTGGGCACTCTGATGAGACTGTGAGTCGCTGCGAGCAGCAATCGCAACGCAACGAGAAGCGTGTCATCGCCGCATCAGTTGCTGTCGCATCACAGAAGAAGAGTGTCGCCGCTGCAGCTCTTCGTCGTCGCATCATCGACAAAGCGCGTCGCATCACCGGAGAAGCGTATTGCCGCTTCAGAGGTCGCTGTCGCATCACCGGAGAAACGTGACGCAGGGCCTGTCGCGGCTCAGAAGTTACCGAGTTCGCCGCATGGCCGTCGAGCGTGCACGCATCACATCAAACGTTGTCGCATCGCAATGCCGTTTTGTTGCATCGCACCGGGTCGTCGCATCGCATCAAGACGCCATCCTGTCGCATCGCACCGGATCACAGTAAGAAACCAACACATCACCTCCTCTCCGTTAAGGAACCAATGCATCACCTCCCCTGCGCTGCAGTAAGGAACCGACGCATCACCTCCCCGAAGCAAGGAACCAACGCATCACCTTCCCTGCGACCCTTTTATCTGTATTGCGTGACGCATCCAAGGTACTTTGAGAGTAAAGTGTTGCATTTACCATATACATTGAACTAAGTTATTTCTACCATTTTAAAGCCTATTTTTGATTACAGTATTGTGGATTTTTGTTGTTTGGTCTTGTCTTAAGTCTAGTAAAGATTACTTATTTTTCTAAACTGGTGTGGTGTCCATTTGTAGTGTTTTCACTGTATTACTGCATGTGTTCACAAATGCTTTACACACTGCCTCTGAGATAAGCCTGTCTGCTCATGCCAAGCTACCAAGGGGGTGAGTAGGGGTTATTTTAAAAGTGTACCCCCTTACCCTTACTAGAAGCAAGGTTCCCTATTTGGTCAAAGGTACCTCCCTCTGCCAACTAGAGACCCCCAGTTCTAACACTTTGTGACCATTAAAAAAATGTATACGTTGAACGTCAGACTGCTGTTCATGACTCTGTCCCTTGTGAATCCACCCCCTTTTTGTAGCCCACTATGATCCCAAATGTATGGGTTCTCAGAGTGACGTTAGTCCAATTCCAGCACTGATGCCTGATAGCCTTGACTAGCTTTTTAGTGGACAACATAGGTCTACAAAAGGAACTGAGATAGGACCCAAAGATGATGTGATGATGGGCATACGGAATTTCATGCACACCAACATTGTCAAACACACTGCCCAAAAATGCACGGGTGTCAAGAAAAGTGAAACAGCACAGAAATGTGTTAGTTATGGTGAGACTGAGTTACACTAAAACCTATACCCCTAATTTGTTGCTGGGATGTAGACCATTACTTTACAACAAAAGAGTGTTTTAAACTGTGCTTGGAAAATTGTGCAGCACTCATTTTTTGGGTAGGAGAGTGAGTTGTTTAAGTGTTTGAAAAGGAGCATTGTTTGAGGTGTAGGTTAGGCCCTTCTCTGCAGAACTCCAGTCTGTGGATTGAGCCTGTCTGTCTCCAAGGAGATTCTGAATTGAGGAGTAGTTCCCAGCCCCCTGTCCAGCAGTATGAGCTTGCTGATTGGCTCTCTAGCCCCTAGGCAACCCTGAACTCTCCTCCCACACATGCCCAGGCCCCTTAAGGTTTATTGGGTGAAACCCAAGACATTCACCTTTATTTTGTGAACTGCAGCTTCCCTGTGCTCAACATTGCAGTGAACCAAGAAGCATGAAGTAGTAAGAAGACAGGCTATGTGCTGTCTGTTTCCTGAAACCTGAAAAGCAATTTTCCCCTACCTGGGACTGCCTCATTTTCACCTGTTTGTGGGCTATATACTTTAAAATTTGAGGTATTTCTTGCTACTGACTGCTTCAATTACCTGTTGCATTGTGGGCTTTCGAGGTCAAAATCTATTGGTTTTAACCTGCCTGTGACTGCCTCAATTTTGCTAGTTTGTGGGCTCTTTAGTTCAAAGCCTGTTGGTTTTTCACCTGCCCGTGACTGCCTGATTTTGCCTCCTAGTTTCTCCCCTAATCTGTGCTCAGACCTGTATGTAAGCAATCCACCCCCAACTGCCTCCTGTCTTAGCAAATGAGTGAAACAAGATTAACCCCTACCCCCAAAGTACCAGAAATATTATACCTCAAAGGCTAAGCAGAGTGTGCTCTGAGACTGCAGTAATCTTCTCTTAGCGTTTTAAACTATGTTGGAAAGTGATTATAGCACTCATTTTTTGGCTAGGAGAGTGAGTTGTTTAAGTGTTGAAAAAGCAGTATTGTTGTAGGCCTAGTTTAGTCCTTACCTGCAAAACTCCAGAGAGTGGATTGAGGCTGTGTGTCTCCAAGGAGATTCTGATTTTTATTTTATTTTTTTAATTTAAAAAACGTTGTTAGTTTATGTAACATATACAACAACACCCAATTGACATCGCTACAACACATGTATACAGTTCGACAACCTCATTATGGCACTTAGGAACATAGGTATCATCCAAAAAGGTACGGACACGTGAGAAACAACAGACTAGCAGGCAAATAAATAACATTGTGAGGAACCAGTCAAGCACAGCACAACTCCCAATGACAGCCAACTCTAGTGGTCCCCCCTCCCTCCCCATCAGATCCCAACCCCACTGGTGAATACAACACGCCACTTGTACCAACAGACTCACACTGTGACGACTGCCCCCTCTCCGTCAGCCCCGCGGCACACATGACTCGCCAGGCGAGTAAATCGGACTGCAATTTCTCGTCTCGCCGAGTGAGGTGCATGTGAGTTTCCTCAGCCAAGGACCACTCCCTCACATCCTTAAACCAGGTGGGCACCTCCGGAGCCCTCTGCCCCATCCAGGTGATCACCACCCTGCGCCGGGCAAGCACCAACATCAGTTGTAAAAGTTTATAGGAGATCTTCCTTTTCTTGGGCCTGGGGACTAACGCCAGTAAACAATGCAAGGGGTTCATGTCTATCTGAAGGCCTGTAGTGGTGATTATACAATCTACCACCCCACCCAGAAACTTCTGACCAAAGGGCAGTCCCAGGCTAAGTGTAAAAAGCCCGCTCCCTCTGCAGTACATCTGGGGCAGCTGTCTCCCTTGTCCCAAGAGATGCGCTTCAACGAGACCAGAGTCAGGTAGGTGCTGTGTAGGAAGTTAAAGTTTATCAATTTGAACCTTGCATTGCACGATACCTTGCTCGTGAGGGAACCTGTACGCTTCCGCTGCCCCTGTTCCAACGCAGTACCAAGATCTGCCTCCCATGCCACCCAGGACGGCGGCACTGGAGGGTTGGAGTCCTGTTTCATAGCTTTATGCAGCGGAGAGATCAGTTTACGTCCCCTGCCGCAGAACAGAAGAATGTCTAAGGTGTGGGTCATTGGTGGTGTGTCCGGGCACTGAGGCCAGGTAACAGTCACTACATCCCGAAGTCCCCGATAGTGCAGGTAGTGCCCACTCCCAAGGTCGAAGGCCTCCTCCGCCTGCTCATAAGTCAGAAGGACTCATTGGGGTAGAGATCAGCTAGCACCTCGCATCCACCCTCCCGCCAAGAGCAGAAAGACATGTGCTTCTCCATGGCAACAAAAGGGGCCAGTATCCAGACCGGTAACTCCCTATGGAAGGGCACCCTCCGCAAAACCCTCTCAATAAACTGCTGCCTGCCGTGTGATGCACAACATAAGGAAGAGCCTCGTCCGCTCCCCTGCCCTGCATCAGTGCGACCTGTAGCCCCTGGATGTCTGCCCTGCCATCCAAGAGGCGCGTCTCCCAGTTATCTACGCCTGAGAACCACCGGGCCGCAGGCTGTAGTAGCGCAACATAATAATATAAGACCTCCCTCCTCGTAGCTGCGAACAACAGTGTGGAGAGCTACCCAGTAGAGACTTTAGCAACATGTTAAGAGTGCAAAAAGCTCATGGAGGAAGAGGACACAGTGAATTCTGGAGGACATATAGCGTCCTGGGAAGCATTACCGTCTTGGGGACAGCCAGTCATCCCATCAAAGAGAGTAGCAAAGAATTCCAAAAGGACACCGACTGCTGTAAGGACTTGAGTATCCGATCCATATTCCGGAGCAGCAGTTGAGGGTCCGTCGGGGCCACCTGTATTCCGAGATAACGGAATCCCTCCTGTTCCCAACGCAGCCTGAGGTCTGGTAAGTCTCCCAGTGGCACCGAGTCAAACCCTGCAAGCGGGAAAATCAAAGACTTGCCGCAGTTAAGTATCAACCCCGACGCCTCGCCAAACCGATCCAGGTGGCGCAGCAATATCGGCAGTGGCTCCCGCGGAGCTGTCAAATAGAACAAGGAGCCATCGGCGTACAAAGAGATGACATTGCATGTGTCCCCCACCGTAATACCCCACTGCACCATCTCCGTTCGGACTTGGACAGCAAAGGGCTCTATGGCCAGGGCAAACAGGAGTGGCGAGAGGGGACACCCCTGGCGTGTACCCCGTCCCAGTCGCAACTCCTCGGACTGTGCAGCTCCAAGTCTCTCCCTGGCACGAGGGGCCATATATAAGATGCAAATCCAGCGACAAAAGTTAGGGCCCAACCCCATCGCCTGGAGGACCTCTAGTAGATACCCCCAATCGACGGTATCAAACGCTTTAGCGAGGTCAACCGTCACCAGAACCATCTGCTCCTCCCTACCACGTACCTCATGCATAATGTGATTCAATCGCCGCAGGTTCATGGCTGTGTTGCGCCCTGGAATAAACCCGCACTGGTCTTCATGGACCAGGTGAGACATATATGGAGCCAAGCGCGTGGCTAGTAGCTTGGACAAAATCTTCACATCCGTGTTGATCATCGTAATCGGTCATGCCCGTTGCCCCCCGGTTTCAGGAGCATGTATATTTCCCCCTGTGTCATACTCAGTGGAAGAGTCTTATGTTCAAACGCCTCGAGGAATACTTGCAAGAGGAGGTGGGAAAGTGTACCCTCGAATGCCTGATAAAATTCAGGAGGGAACCCATTGCTCCCGGGGGACTTAGCTCTCGGTAGGCGGCACAATGCAGAACGCACCTCACCCAGCGTCGGGGCTTCATCGAACTCCTCCCGTGCTGCTTTGGGAAGCGACTGCAGGGTCAACCCTTGAAGGTAAGGGAGATAAGAGGCCTCGGTAATGGCAGGGTCTGCGGCATATACCTGCTGTAAGTGAGACTGGAGAACTCGTAGGATGCCCACTTCTGTGTGGACCATGCCACCTGTAGGCTTCCGCAGGGCCACAATTCTCCTCGGAGTCTGCTCCCGACGAAGGATCAAGGCCAATAGGCTACCTGATATATCTCCCTCCCTGTGAAGGCGCTGTCTATATTAGCCGAGGGTATATCTGTCAAGCCGTTCTAGGATATCATGATGCGAGACCGAGCATTCTGTTCCTCCTCCTGCAGTGAAGCATCAGGAGTCGTTGAGGTTTGCAAGTCTAAAAGACTACCCTCCGCATCTCGTAATTCCCGGTGGAGCTGTCTCCGAACCCCGTAAGTGAAGCCCATACACGCCCGTCTCACCACTGTCTTCAAGGCGTCCCATCTAGTGGCCAAAGTAAGCTCTCCCCCTCCCAGTTAAGGTCCACGTAGTCATTGAGAGCAGTCTCTATATGACATTTCCCCACCTGGTCCTGAAGGATTTCTGTCGGCAACCTCCAGGTCCGGGGGCGGGAGACCGGAGCCTCCCAATTCACCACACATGCCACCAGGGAGTGATCAGACAAGAAACGCTCCTGATGGGTGACCTCAAGTGACATGTTTGACTTCGTCTTTGCTACTAGTACCCTATCCAAGCGACTGTGTATTGTGAGTGGAAGAAAAACAGGTACACACCTTCTTGGTCAGGTTTCTCTGGCGCCAAACATCAAGAGCTCCTATATTCCCCATGACCTCCCTAAGCTTCGCTGTCATTCGTGGTTTTGTGGCAGCTCGGGCGGGAACCTGTCTAGACTGGGATCAAGGACACAGTTAAAATCCCCAAACCAAAGCACTGGCGCCTCCAGGTCTGGGACCAGAACCTCCTGAAGAGTCTGGGAAAAGACTGGGTCGTCTGTGTTGGGTGTATACGAGTTTAGTATGGTGATGTCCCTACCATCTAGTTTTGCCCGGAGGAGCAGGTACCTCCTGTGTATGTCCGCTTCTACATATTGGACAGCAAACGGGACCCCAGATGCCACCCATACTAGGACCCCCCTGGCCTACGTGGAAAACGAAGAGTGGAACACCTGACCCCACCACTTTCTCCCCAATTTTTGGGCCTCATCATCAGGTGAGTTTCCTGGAGGCATGCAATTGAAACCCCGTGCCTGCAAAGGAAGGTCAGGACCATATATCTTTTGGTGCATGTACCTAGCCCCCTCACGTTCCAACTCAAAAACTTATAACCCATGCCTGGTGACGTGTCCGAACAAGCCATAGTTTCCTACCCATATCGCCACCCGATCACGTGCCCGAAGTGTAATACATACGATGCCTGTAACATTCCCCCCAACAACCCCTCCCAAAACATTAACCAGCCCCCTCTCACGAGCAATATACTTGCAACAACAAAACATTCTGATATGCCCTTCCCCTGCTGGTGCCAGGACGTGCACAGCCACCCCATACGCCCAAACGGACTGAACCACCCTACAGGTGAAGAAGAGGACCTCCCTCCCTCCACCCAAGTAAGCTTCCCTCCCTCCACCCAGCTCCCGACACAACTAACTGACTCAACCCCGGATGTAAGGACTCACACCGCCAGAGGATGTCTATGTTCAACTCTCAAGAACCCTCCCACCACCGGTATCAGCACCCCCCGATTCAAACACCCCTAAAATACTCCCATGATCGTGAATAGCACCAGATAGGCCGACCAAAGCCCACGGTTCCCTGCAGTCCAGGACACAGCAGGATACGTCCCTCAGGGCGGAACTGTGGAGGTAGCAACCGAGCCCCTGACTGTTTCAGGGACTCTATCAGCGGTAGGCGGAAGAGTGTCAGTGGTGGGCTGAAGAGTTTCCGGGACCAGTCCTTCATCTTGGGGATGAACCACAGTCAGCGCAGGAAGGCCCTCGGTCCCCGACAACTCCAGGCGAAGGGCCCCATCGTCCCCCACTGCGATGTGCTGTCACTCCTCCCGAACAGCAGCTGCTGATGAATTTCTGCGCCTGGTGCCTCGCCTCCTCGACGGCCGCATCCCCCACGTGCTCTGGCCCACTACTTGTTCGCCCGGCGGGAGGTCCTACCCCCTGATCTCCAGCCACTCCCACACCTCCTCCGGGGCTTCAAAGAAGTGCGCTTTCCCCTGGGAAATGACCTTGAGCTTAGCAGGGTACATGAGCATGTACTGTAAGTGTAACCCCCAGAGCTTCCGTTTAACTGCTAGAAAGGACTTCCGCTGTTCCTGCACGTGGTGGGTATAATCCGGATATATAGAAACCCTGGTGTTTTCAAAGGTGAGGTTCGCCGTTTCCCTAGCCGCCCTCAGGATGCAGTCCCTTTCCCAATAGTTCAGGACCGTAGCAATGAGGGCTCGCAGTGGGGCGCCCGGCCTCGGCAGCGGGACCATCGCCCTGTGGGCCCGCTCAATCACAAAGACCTCAGACAGACCCGTGGGGCAGAGTGTTGTGCGGATCCAATGCTCCAGGAAACGCTCCGCATTACCCGTCTCCGAGCGTTCCGGAATGCCAAGGACCCTGATGTTACTGCGACATGCCCTCCCTTCCGCATCCTTTACCCTGTGCTCCAGCGCCCCCGTTGTGGCAGTGAGCTGCAAGACTGTCTTCTTCAGGGAGGCCACCTCTCCCTTCAGCTGGACAATGTCCCCCTCCGCAGTAGAGACCTTATCTGCCACTTTCCGCAGATCCGCCTGTAGCAAATTCACATCAATGAAGACAGTTTCAATTTGCTTCTCCAGAGCGGAAAGAGACCCCTGGATCGCCTGCAAAAGTTCTGCCCGGGAGGGCTCGTTAGCCGCATCACTCTCCCCCTCCTGTTCCGACTGACACGTGAACCTCTGCGAAGGGAGTCTCTGGGTGGTGTACTGCGTGATAGTGTTGGGTTGAGAGGTGTGTGGCAGCCTGTCCTTCCCTGTCCCAGTAGCTTGAACGGAGCGCACCGGGGCCCTTGGGCGTCAGAGGCGTTTCTAGGCAGTTCTCCCCCAATGGCCCGGAGAAATGTGAGGAGTTTGGGGTCATTCCTCTGGCCCCGCGCAGCTTCAGCCTCAAGCGCCACCACTCCTCACTTACCTCTGCGTTTTCCGGAGAGGTCCCGATGGATGCAGGAGAGGACCCCCGGTCTAAGGTCACGGAGTCCGAGCTGCATGTCCCAACGGCCTGAGGAGGACAGACGCAGTGCAGAGGCTCAACCCCCCGCAGGGAGCCCCCAAGGACAGCGGGCTCCACGCCGGGACAGTAGATGTGCTGGATCCAGCGCCCAGAACCACTGAAACTCAACAGCGCAATTTCAATCACCAAGAGTCAAGCGGGGGGCTCAAACCTCCGCCCCCTCAGCAAATAGTCCGAAGCTTGTCCCCAGAGCTCTCCCAGCTGTCCGCCTCCTCCTTTGCCTACAGGCAGGTGTCAGGATCAAGATGAGGGCACAACCCCAAAGGGAGTCCCATGATGGCCATAGGCGCTCCCCGCGCCACCACCACGCGTCCAGCGCAGCCCGTAGCAGGCTCCAGCTACAGGCCTCTTCACTACAAGGTAGGCCGCTGCCCCGGCCTCGCGTAGGTTCGGTATCTCAGCCACTGAGGCCTAGCTTCACAGCAGGCAGCCGCCGGCCACCGGCCCGGCCCAACACTGCTCCGGGCACACCTCTCGTCCTCAAAGTCCAGAGCTCACCTCCCGGGCCGATCCGGATGACACCGCAGGCGGGCCCAGCTCCCGCGCCGACCTACGAGGATCTCGCCGCACTCCTCCTTGCCAGTCCTACGCCCGCAGGGTCCAGATGCCCCGCCGGAGTCCGATTCCTCTCGGGAGGCCCCTGATGGCAACGGGTGCCTTCCCCACAGAGACACCTCACTCAGGGCAGGCCGCGACTGGTGCCAGGATCAGGTTACTGCCCACGCTGCTATAGGCTGCAGCCCCGGCCTCGCGTGAATCTGGCCCGGCAGTCCCGCAGCTCGGAGCCTCGACAGCTGTCCACACAACACCGGGTGGGGGAAATCGCCGATCAGGATGTGCCCCTCGGTTACAGAGGCCCCCAGACCCCCGCAAATCCGGTCCGAGCCCCCTTCTAAAGGATCAATTATAGGATTTCAGGGCTGGCCTGTCGGGAGCCGAAGGAGCTCACCTCCTGTCGGCCATGCTGCTTGGCCACGCCCCCCGGAGATTCTGAATTTAGGAGTGTTCGACCTGGCATCCTTGGTATGTTTTCCCTGACTTTTGACTCTACCCCCCTATGTTTTTGATGCTATGCTGGATTTAGTTTTTGCTGGTTTAGATGCTTCGGGCACTTTACCACTGCTGATCAGTGTCAATGTGCAAATGCTCCCTGTATAAATTATTATGATTGATTATCCATGATTGGCATATTTGTCTTACCAGTAGGTCTCTAATAAAGTGCAATAAGGGCGCCAGAGCTGGTATGTCAAATGCTACTAGTGGGCCTGCAGCACTGATTGTGCCACCCACATGAGTTGCCCCAAATAAATGTCTCAGGCCTGCCTGCGCGCAGTTGCTAACTGCCATTTTGACCTGACAAGTGCACCCACTAGCCAGGCCATACCTTTCCCTTTCTATGCACATAGGACACCCCTATAGCAGGCCCAAGGTACCCCCCCTGGGTAGGGTGCAGTGTATGTGAAAGGTAGGACATGAACCGATGTGTGTACCATGTTGTGATAATGAAATACTGCCAATTTCGTGTTTCACTATTGAAAGGCTATCTTGCCCATAGGAGGAGAATGGGGAATGCTGTGTAACATGTTTACCTGCATATCTTCCAGTAGGAGTGAGATAGATAATTGGAGTCCGGTATCCCTGAACTCAGAATTTAATAACACATCTTTTAGTAAAGATTGGTTTTAAATTCTGAGTTTGAAAATAGCACTTTTAGAAAGTGTCTGTTTTCTTGTTCAACCTTTTGTGTGCCTCTGCTTGTTTGTGGATTGACTGTCTTGCTTGAGAGTGCCAGGGGCTGGGGTGGCTCAAGGAGTCTGGGTGAGTCAGCACTAGGCTAAATAGATCGATCTGCATTTGGAGTGGTGGGAGTAGTAGCACCTGGGTCTGAATAGGGCTGTGCCTGCCTTCCACAATGCTGGCTCCACCTCCTGCGGTGCGTCTGAAGACCCTGGCCCACATTCACAAAGGAAGAAGTTGTGCACTGGCAAAGTGCACCCAGAACTGGTTTAAACTGGGTCTAGGACCCCTAACACATAGAGGACAAACACTTTTGGGGGATACAAGTAAGAGCTGAAACCCTTGTAAAATCCGACTACTTCGTGATCAAGAGGAACGTCTGCCAAAGAAGAACAGCTGAAGAGACTGAGGAGAAGTACTGCCCTTGCTGTGTGCTCTGGGGCTGGCCTGCAGTTTTCTGAATTGATTGAGGAGAGGACAAGGGACTTTGCTGTGTCCTGTGTCCCCCTGATTGCAAGAAAGGACTTTGCTGTGTGCTGTCTCTTGAAGTGAAACGTCTCCAAGGGCCTGAGGAGAGCAGGCCTCCTGTTATAGAAACTCAGGGATATAAAAGTTTCCAAAGAGCATCTTGTCTCTGCTGTGTGCATGTGCTTGCACTCAGCTTGTGTCCTGCGAGGAGCCCGTGTGGAGTGTTAGGATTCCTTTGTTGTTTCCCTATTTCCTTGTCCTGTCTCTGTGTCTATGCATGTTGTAGTCCCTGGATTGTGTCTGGCCCTTTAAAAGGAACCGGAAGCCTGAGTCAGGTGCTTGGTTTCTATTCGTGTCCCTGCTTCCCCTCCTTGTACCTTGCCTGTTTGGTTGCTGCCCTGTTTCTCTTCACGTCGGTGGAATTCCTGTCAGCTGTATCTCCCGTTTTGGGTGCCAGGTCGTTGCGGTGCTTTGCGCCATACTTTTGGCGGTGTTTGGGACACGGGACTTCTATTTTGTACTGCACGGACGTGTTAGTCCGAAAAATGCCTTGATGACCTTCTCAACACTAAACACAAGGAAGACGAGAAAACGCGCTGCCGCGCGTTTCTTATCGGGCGCATTTCCGGGATTTCGGTAACCTCTCCGCATCGTTATGCGGTTTTTCGGGTTGAATCACGGACCTTCAGGAGAATAGCGTTTTTTGGGTTTTCTCCCCCCGCGAGTTGGCGGAAGAGTGGCCACTATTGTTTAGATTAGGTGTATATTGTTTCCTCTGAGGGTTTTTTGTGCTTGAAGCTTTTTCCCTCATCTAAGAAAAGAAGAAGGAGAGAGACGCTTAATGTCCAGTGGATTATTGGATGCTTAGGTTCCAGGAGAACACGGCTCCATGAACTGGTAAGAGGTCGTTTCACAATGTCATTTGGGATTTGTGTATGCATGCATGTATGGGCACAGAGACTTGGACCCCTTTAATATGGTATAGTTATATGTGGTTTCTCTGTTGTGTTTTATAGGTGCTGTGATACAACACATATCAATTCAGACGTCCCTATATGTTAGTATGAATTTGTAGAGCGCACGTTCACCCCAGGGTTTCTTGGCGCTGTGTGCCGCTGGGGAACCCGTCCTGGCTTTCCCTGTGAGATGATCCCTATTGGGCATCCCCAAGGTGAAGCCAGGCATCCCCAGCAGCAAGGGGGCCATTGTGGAGATTAAGCAAGCTATTGCCAAGAGTTGCAGCGTGGGACCCATGGTTAGAGAGGCACCGAGGCGATATTTATCTGCCCGCTGACATTGGCTCCGTACCCTGCCGCCTTCGGGAATTGAACCCTGGTCCCGGGCCAACCTCTGCTTCTGGGTCTGCCGCCTCTAACCGGTGAGCCACACTTCTCCACCAATAGGAGCCGAGGGGGTGCTGTGTTTTCTTTTTCTCTCTCTCTCCCCCACCTTCTCCTGGTGCTCGTGTGGCAAGTTCACTGGTATATCTACGGTGGGTGCTGCAGGGGCATTGGGGGAGGACTGGGACTGTCGACGTTCCTGCAGTGTTGGGTTTTGTGTACAGGAGTGTACATTGTGACAGAAAACCAAGCCCACGTTTTTCATACACTGCCTGGGCGCCGATGGAAGAGATGGAGAATGGAGGGGCTGGAGGGGGTGGCCCTACCTTATGTGACTTAATGGAGGCGATTAATTCTTTACAAACACAGATGCAGGATTTAAGGCAGGAAAATGCAGGACTTCGTCAGGAGGTGGGGGCAATGAGAACTAGGGAGCAGACGAGAGGTGTAGGGCAGGTTCCTCTCTTACAACCAGCTACGTTCCAATTCGATAGAGGGGGGTCGGGACAGGGTGCAGTAGGGGGTACACCCATAGCCATTAATGTTACCACACCTGTGTCAGTTCCTTTGGCAGTACCTGAACGTTTCATGGGGGATTGTAATAAATACAGTACCTTCATGAATCAATGCCATTTACATTTCATGTGCCGTTCGTCAGCTTTCCCGGACGATTCTGCTAAGGTGGCTTTTGTAATTTCATATCTATCTGGTACAGCTGCGCAGTGGGCAGGTCCACTGGTTGAAAATGATGATCCAGTATTGTATAACTACCAGGCCTTTAAGGAACAGATGCGTTGCCTGTTTGCGAAGCATGCCTTTATGCAGGCAAGTGATGCCGAGTTGATTAAGTTGAGGCACGGTAAGCAAGATCTGATGACATATGTCTCGTCTTTTAATCGCCTGGTGTCTGAGACGCAGTGGCCTATGGCTAAAAGAACTTCCTTATTTTATCAGGGGTTGTGTGAGGAATTAAAGGATGTCGTATCACAAGTGGTAGATCCTCCTGATGATTGTGTGGCCTTTATCGACCTGGTAGTGAAACTTAACCATCGGTTGTTGGAAAGAAGAGGTGGAAGACACCGGTTTAAGGTAGCTCGGGTATCGGAGCCGGTAAGACATGATTTGAAAACGCCCGAGCCGAAGGGGAGTTCATCTGAACCAATGGAGATTGGGGGTGTCAGAGGGCCTCTTACTAGAGAAGAGAAAGATAGGAGGAGCAGTCAGAACTTGTGTCTTTACTGTGGAAAGGGCAGGCATTTTGCTCATGAGTGTCCTGTCAAGTCGTCTAGTTTTGCTCCGCGTAAGACAGTGGCATTGGTGGAGACACCAGGTGACAGGGAGGGGGTTATGGATCACGTTACCTCGTATGAGGTGGAGGGAGCAGTCCAGAGGGCCCCAAGACATTTCACGATTACAGCATGTTTAGTGGTTTCCAGTACTCATAGAACCACCTTGTCTGTGTTATTAGACTCGGGGGCCACTGGGAATTTTATGGACATCCAATTAGCAGAAAGGCTGATGGTTCCCTGTGTAAAGAAAGTGCAACCAGAACCAGTGCGTGCTATTGATGGGTCAGAGCTATCGTCAGGAGCGATCACATGCCAAACAGAACCCTTGTGTTTGTTGTGTGACAATGGACACTCTGAATATGTCAGTTTCGATTTAATCGATGCCCCTTCTTTTGGTGTGGTCCTTGGGGTTCCTTGGCTCCAGAGACATAATCCCCGAATTGATTGGGTGAGAAGAACGGTGACCTTAGATTCGGTTCACTGTTTACAACATTGTTACCAGGTTGCCACTGATTGGGTTACTCCCTTGACTTGTGCTGTGAGTGATATGGGAGAAGGCGGAGATATTCCAGCTCCCTATGTGATGTATAGTGACATTTTTGATAAAGAGCAGGTGAAGTGTCTTCCACCTCACAGATCATTTGATTGCCGGATAGATTTGGTTCCGGGTGCTACATTACCGTGTAGCCGTATTTATGCTCTGTCCGAGCCAGAGGAACGGCATTTGAAGGAGTACTTGGATGATATGTTGTCTCAGGGCTTTATCTGTCCTTCTTCTTCTCCTGTGTCTTCTGCCATCTTTTTTATTCCTAAAAAGGAGGGGAGTCTGCGTTCATGCGTAGACTATAGGATGCTAAATAAGGTTACCATCAAGAATAAGTATCCTCTCCCCTTGATCCCTGTCTTGTTGGATCAGCTGAAAACAGCCACTGTTTTTACCAAGTTAGACTTGCGAGGAGCATACCATCTCATTCGTGTTCGCTCTGGAGACGAGTGGAAGACTGCTTTTAAGACTAAGTTTGGTTTATTTGAGTATTGCGTTATGCCTTTTGGTTTGTGCAATGCTCCAGCGGCTTTTCAGTTTTTTATTACTGAGGTACTGAGGGAATTTTTGGATTTGAATGTTATAGTTTACATCGACGATATTTTGTTTTTTTCTGACAGCATGGAAGAACATGCATTACATGTGGTACGGGTGCTGCAGAAATTGAAGGAACATAGCTTGTACGTCAAGTTGGAGAAATGCCAGTTTCAAGTTCCTAGTGTGGAGTTTTGGGGTTTTGTAATTTCTGCCGATGGTATCAAGATGGATGCATGTAAGATTGAGGCCATTACCACCTGGCCCATCCCTACCTGTGTGAAGGAGATTCAGGTCTTGTTGGGTTTCGCCAATTTGAACAGTTAATCGACAGATTCACCTCGGCCCCTGTGTTGGCGCATCCTGATCCCACATTGCCCTTTTTTGTGGAAACTGATGCATCTTTGTGTGCAGTGGGAGGTGTTCTATCACAGAGAGATGTGGAATCGGGGTTTCTGCATCCAATTGCATTTTTCTCTAAGACCTTATTGCCGGCTGAGAGAAATTATACTGTGGCGGAAAGGGAATTGTTGGCCATTAAGTTGTCATTTGAAGAGTGGCGCCATTATTTATGGGGGGCTCGTCATACAGTGACTATCTATACTGATCATAAGAATTTGGAGTTCTTCCGTTCTGCTAGAGCCTTAACGCCGCGGCAGATGCGGTGGGTGCTGTTTTTTAATGAATATGATTATGTCATAACATACAGGCCCGCTGCACAACAGGTAAAATCGGATGCTCTGTCACAAATTCATGTGGATTTAAAGGATAGAGAGTCTGGGAAGGAGGTGAGGCGGATGATTGCAGATGACAGGATTGTGGGAAGTATCGCTGCTGGGGATTTCTTGACCACTGTGGAGGGCAAATTGAGGAAAATGGATCTTACTCCGTGGCTCAAGAGTCCTGACTTTGTAATGCGGAATGGGGTGTTGTATCGGGAAGACCGACTGTTTATTCCACCTGAATTAAGGGACACTGTTCTGGCATGGTGTCATTCATCTTCTTTGGTGGCGCATCCGGGAATTACTGAAACCCAGGAGATGTGTTTGCGCTGGTTCTGGTGGGAGACATTGACTCGTGATGTACAGGTGTTTGTTGCATCCTGCCCGGTTTGTGCTATAAACAAACCATCGCATTCTAGTCCTTATGGCCTTTTGCTCCCATTACCTGTTCCGCCTGCCCCGTGGCATACCATAAGCATGGACTTTGTAACAGATCTACCTATGATGTCCGGATATACTGCTATTCTGGTAGTAGTGGATCTGTTTACAAAGATAGCCCATTTTGTTCCTCTACAAAAGATCCCCACAGCTAGGAAGTTGGCCTCTGTGTTCATGAGTAATGTGGTAAGACTACATGGATTGCCTACAGCAGTGGTGACAGATAGGGGGGCCCAGTTTGTGTCCCACTTCCGGACCGAATTGTGCACCTCGCTGAAGATGGACGTACGTCTGTCCTCTGCATATCATCCACAATCGGATGGACGGACGGAACGTACCAACCAGACGATGGAGCAGTATCTTCGGTGTTTATTAACATCTTTGACCAGTAATTGGGTAGAAGCCCTCCCTGTCGCAGAATTCGCATACAACAATAGCTTGCACTCTGCGTTGGGAATGACTCCCTTCTTTTGTTCCATGTGCCACCATCCTAAGGCTATTCCTATCCAGCCTACTGAGCATGTGCCTGCTGTGAACACTCTTAGTAAGAACTTAACGCACACCTGGAAGATAGCTAGAGAGCATTTACAGAAGGCAAAGGATGCTATGAAAAGACAGGCAGATCGACATAGACGCCCTGCTCCAGTATATGCAGTAGGGGATCAAGTTTGGTTGGCTTCTAAGAATTTGAGGATAGCAGGGTCCAGAAAGTTGCAACCTAGATATTTGGGGCCTTTTGCTGTGAGTCAGGTGGTTAACCCTGTAGCCATGAAGTTGGAGTTGCCTGCAGATTATGGGGTTCACCCTGTGTTCCACACATCCCTTTTAAAGCCATATATCAGGACGACTCAGAAGTTGCCCCCCCCCTCCTCCCTTGATGGTTGATGGGCATGAAGAATTTGAAGTACGGGCGGTATTGGATTCTCGTAGGTGAAGGGGAAGGTTGTATTACCTTGTTGATTGGAAGGGGTATACCTCTGAAGATCATACGTGGGAGCCTGCGAGTGCAGTGCATGCTCCCCTTTTGGTGCGTTCCTTTCATTTACATCATCCCTCTAAGCCCCGACCTGTGGGGAGGTCCTTTGGGGGAGGGTCCTGTTAGGATTCCTTTGCTGTTTCCCTATTTCCTTGTCCTGTCTCTGTGTCTATGCATGTTGTAGTCCCTGGATTGTGTCTGGCCCCTTAAAAGGAACCGGAAGCCTGAGTCAGGTGCTTGGTTTCTATTCGTGTCCCTGTTTCCCCTCCTTGTACCTTGCCTGTTTGGTTGCTGCCCTGTTTCTCTTCACGTCGGTGGAATTCCTGTCAGCTGTATCTCCCGTTTTGGGTGCCAGGTCGTTGCGGTGCTTTGCGCCGTCCTTTTGGCGGTGTTTGTGACACGGGACTTCTATTTTGTACTGCACGGACGTGTTAGTCCGAAAAATGCCTTGATGACCTTCTCAACACTAAACAAAAGGAAGACGAGAAAACGCGCGGCCGCGCGTTTCTTATCGGGTGCATTTCCGGGATTTTGGTAACCTCTCCGCATCGTTATGCGGTTTTTCGGGTTGAATCACGGACCTTCAGGAGAATAACGTTTTTTGGGTTTTCTCCCCCCGCGAGTTGGCGGAAGAGTGGCCACTATTTTTTAGATTAGGTGTATATTGTTTCCTCTGAGGGTTTTTTGTACTTGAAGCTTTTTCCCTCCTCTACGAAAAGAAGAAGGAGAGAGACGCTTAATATCCAGTGGATTATTGGATGCTTTTAGTATGGTATAGTTATATGTGGTTTCTCTGTTGTGTTTTATAGGTGCTGTGATACAACACATATCAATTCAGACGTCCCTATAGGAGCCGAGGGGGTGCTGTGTTTTCTTTTTCTCTCTCTCTCTCCCACCTTCTCCTGGTGCTCGTGTGGCAAGTTCACTGGTATATCTACGGTGGTTGCTGCAGGGGCATTGGGGGAGGACTGGGACTGTCGACGTTCCTGCAGTGTTGGGTTTTGTGTACAGGAGTGTACATTGTGACATGGAGAGGAGCTTTTCTTGTGATCGCCTCTGCCCGTGGTCGTGAGGAATCCGAGAAGTGCTGCTTGGCCGCTTTCACTGCCGCCGCCGGCCTATGATCTGCGAGAGCTCTGAGTGCCTGCTCTCGCCACCACCAGCCTGTGATTCACCAGGGCGCTGTATGCCTGTTTTCACTGCCGCCGACCCGTGGGCCCCGAAAGTGTTGTGCATTTTCACCGCCGCCAGTCCAAGTCTGCTGACATTAGGGGAGAAGCAGCGCTGAGATTGACGCCAACGCAGGGTGTTGCCTAGCAACGAGGGTCTCATCACGAGAAGGAGCTGCACTGCAAGCAGGAAGAGCAGAGCGTCACCTAAGCAACAAGGGGCTCGTAGGCACTAGTCGCACCCTGCCCAGCCGGCCCACGAGAACGGAAGAGCAAGTGGAACTCTCCCCTTGGACCGGGAGCCTGCCCTATCAAGTCAGGAGGTGCTAGAGAGAACGAACAACCCCCAAGGTAACGCGTGGGCTGAAGTCCACTGCCGCCGCGTGTGTCGCTGCCTGGGGAGGGTTGTGGGGGCTGCAGGGAGTTGTGGTAATATCGGAGGCCTGCTATCCCTCATTCATACTGAAAGGGTGGCCAGGAGCATTCTTATCCAAGAGGTTGATGACGGAGTCAGAGAACAAAACTACTGCCTAGATCTAATAATTATAAGGGCTCTATTTGAGTCCCCAAATTTATAAAGTAAATCTGAAGCAAACTGGTACAAACAATTTACATTAGACGGCCACAAAGATGATAGAAAAAAGTATTCATTTTTATTATTTTCAGTTTTTCAATTCAGACATTTTGGTACAAAAATACTTCTACATCCGTAATAAATAATCACAACACTGCTGCCCCGGTATTAGGCAACCATCGGTGCGGTACCTGCCAAGCTTGTCCCAGTGCGATTGTGGGACAATATCTTGAGGTTAATAACCGAACAATCACCCTGTGCGAAATGAGTAACTGTTGCTCGTCCAACGTAATATATATCATCTTCTGCCCGTGTGTGCTTATATACATTGGCGAGACGGGCCGGGAGTGTAGAACGCGGATTGGAGAGCACAAATCAAACATTCGAACCAGAAGGAATGGTGCCCCATAGGTCCAACATTGGTTAGACAACAACCATGATGAATCTGACGTCAAGTGGTCCATTTTTGAAAAAGTGCGAGCAGTCCCTGGAAAAGATCCTACTAACATAAGAAAGAAAAGAGAGGTGTTTTGGATCTTTTTCCTCAATGCTGTACGCAATGGACTAAATGAACATTGCCCGTGGGAAAATGCCAGCACATGAACAGTAGTGCATTTTTTCCTCTTAGGTCCTACTAATAGGCTTATTAGTTGGCCTGCCTGCGAGGGATGTATGACATTACAACGCATGCTTTTACCACGCATGCTGTTACAACGCAGTTTTTACAATGCATGCTGTTACAAAGCATAGCGCTTTGGGGTGCTGGATAGTGAATAGTTTAATTTACTATTCCAACTCCAGTCCCCGTGGATAGTAGGGAAGGTGTTGGATAGTAAATTAAAACTATTCCCTATCCTAGAGCGCCCCCCAGTGCAATGCGTTGTAATGGTTTTCGTTATAAAACCTGCGTTGTAAAAGCACTGCGTTGTAAAAGTTCCGTTGTAAAGGATGTTTCCCGCCTGCGAGTATAGCAGTTCACCTGTCTCTCCCTCTTGTTGTGTTGACGGTTGAATGAATGGTGTGTGATCTCAAGCATATGTTTCATTGAGCAGTGCTTTACTGCCCTCCCTACCTGCCCTGTTTATTATTTCTATCTCTGGGCAATATCTACAGCACCTTCGGGACATGCGCTGTCTATCTATTTCCTAGCGATTTAGCCTTTGTACTGACTTTCCGGCGTTTGATCCCTCCGATTCTGCCTCCTAGATTGTTCAGGGAACATGAATAGCGATCGTCACCAGTTGGGATAAGAGATATGCATAGTGACAATTGACTTTAACATTCATTGTATGTGGTCCTTTGCTTGTTTCGGCATCCCCCTCTTGCCGTCCGTGCCGAAGTCCCTCCCCCGGCAGGGCGGTCTAATATCCATGCGGTTCTCGTGGGACCTTTAAACAGCGCCCGCACTCACTCGCTGTTTCCGAGAGCCTAAAGCTTATCAGAACCCGGCGGGAGACATGAAAGCTGTCGACTCCGTAGTGTTAACTTAGGAACGAAGGTAATTGATGCAGGCCAGGGCTCTGGCCACGTTTGTGTGGTTAAGGGTCGAGAATATAGCGCAAGGTTATTTCGGGGACAGGGGGTGCTATGAGTACTCGCGCCCGCTTGTTCTTTTGCGCCATGCCTGCCCTTCTAAAATGAATGCATTAGTGTCGTGTCCCCTGTAATGTCCGGCGCGTGAGGAGGCGTTCTAGCCTACCCGCGCTGCCGGAGTGCACTAGCGCTGACGCGTGACGTCAGACGCTGGCGGATATAAATAAAGAGGCGTGGCCTCAGCGCGGCATTTGGAGCCGCGTGTGTAACCAAAATTACCGGCTCCTGTGGTTATTAGCGCGAGCGTGCTAGTTGCATGTATAGCAGCATTTAAAACGCTACACTGGCGACGAGGGAGTGGTTTTGAACCCACCATGGCTGATTCCCGCCCACTGCTAAGCTGAGTGATTTTCTGCCCTGCAGTGTGGCCAAGGAGCGCAGGAACACTCATGAAGACCCAACAGAGGTCACCGGTGCTGCGCCTGAGGTTTGAGGTATGACTCCTTCCCTCTGGGCCCCAGAGACATTACCCCACGCCAGCCCAAGAGCAGGAGAGGCGCATTGCCCTCTTGGACATCCAGTGCCAGGTGGCAGACCCATGCCTGATTGCAGTGCCGAGGCCTGTCCCACTGGGCAGGGACGCTCTGGATAAACACCCTCGGTAAGGAGGGGGGAAGGAAAAGTACCCAAAGGAGCTGAGACTGCCAAGAAAAAGGGGTAGAACACGGCCTACGCAGCATGCTGAGCACGTGCCAAGATGGCGTCGATCCCCGCCCTTGAGCCGTTTATCGTCGATGGTGCCCCGTCATCCCTTGCCCCGCGCTGGAGGGATTGGACCGATCGCCTTCAAATTTACTTCGAGGGGGCAGGCATATCCAGAGAAAGGCGCAGGGCTCTACTGCTCCACCTAGGAGGCAAAGTTATCCACCGCATATATAAAACCATCGTGGAGGCAACGCCGAAGACGTACCTCACGCTACTGACCGCTCTAAATGCCCACTTCGAGCCTATGGCAAACAGAGACTACGAAAGATTTATCTTTCGCCAAGCCAAGCAAGAGGCCGAAGAGTCTTTGGATGCATTCCATGGCAGACTAAAGGAGCTAGCTAGCACGTGTGGGTTCCGTGACGAGCAGGAGGAGATCCGAGGTCAGATCATCCAAGGGTGTTACTCATCCAAGCTCCGAGTAACCATCCTCCAGGAAGACGGCAAGCCCCTGGCGGACATCCTCACACTAGGCCGCTCGAAGGAGCTGTCGCTGGTGAGGGCATCGCACATGGAAGCAGCCCTACACCGCCCCATCAAGACGGAACAGGTCCACGTGGAAGAGAAGGTGAACGCGTTGAAGTCCAAAGCGAGAAAAAACGGAGGAAAGAGACAACCGGACACCAAGAAGAAGGAATGTGGATATTGCGGAGGCCAGCCCCACCGCATGCAGGATTGCCCAGCAAAAGGGAAGAAATGCAGCGCATGCGGGTGGATGAACCACTTTGCGGCGGTGTGCAGATCCACCAGAGTCAAGAAAGAAGCCTCACAGGCGGTGCGAGAAGAGCCGGACAGCGAGGACATGGATGATGACACCGAAGAGTACCCAGTCCACTATGTGTTCGCAATTAACCAGCCACACAGACAGAAGCGCCGCCTCCCGAAATGTCGCATCAGGATCCACCAACAGGAGGTAAAAGCGACCATCGATACGCGGGCATCAATTGAGCTAATGGTTGCCAACGTCTACCACCAACTACGCACTAAGCCTCCGCTGCGAGAGGCGAAGATCCGAGTATTTGCATATGGACAAAAGACGCCCATCCCACTGATCGGGTGTTTCATAACAGAACTGCAACACGGAAAAAAGAAGATAGGCACCACCATCTATGTTACTGAGGAAGGCAGCGGCATGCTGTTGAGCGGGCAATCAGCCGAAGAGCTGAAACTGATATCGTTTGCTGCGGCAGTACTAGAGGAGGAGTTAGACACCATCATGGAGGAGTTCGGCGAAGTGTTCAAAGGAATCGGGTGTTTGAAAGGAAAAGGGGTGTCCTTACACATCGATCCGTCTGTCCAACCAGTGGCGCTGAAACACAGGCGAATCGCATTCCATCTGAGGCTGAAAGTTGAAGAGGAGCTGGAGGCTCTAGAAAAACAAGGCATCATAGAGCGAGTCAGCGGACCAACCCCATGGGTATCCCCGATCGTCATTGCCAGGAAGCCAAAACAGCCCGGACAGGTCCGCATCTGTGTGGATATGCGCCTCCCCAACGCCGCCATAAAAAGGGAACGACACCTAACGCCCACCATCGATGATATCTTAGGGGAGCTGAATGGGGCAAAGTGGTTCTCCAAGATGGACCTCCGATCAGGCTATCACCTGCTGCCACTCCATCCAGACTCGAGATACATAACCACCTTCTCTACACATGTAGGCCTCAGACGGTATCGGCGCCTGAATTTCGGTATCTCAAGTGCAGCCGAGGTATTCCAGAATACCATTAGAGAAGTCCTCAGCGGTCTCCCCGGAGTACTAAATGTGAGCCATGATCTGCTGATCTACGCGTCGACAATTGAAGAACACCACCAGAGACTGAGGGGAGTCCTCAAGAGAATCAAAGAGTCAGGCCTTACTCTGCACCGTGAAAAGTGTCAATTCCTGCAGAACAAAATCAGTTTCTTTGGGTACACGTTCTCTGATCAGGGAGTGGCCCCGGATCCAGACAAAGTGAAGGACGTCCAAGAGGCCCCGGCCCCGACATCTCAGAAGCGAGAAGCTTCCTGGGCATGGTAAACTTCTGCGGACGCTTCATCCCGGACCTCTCCAACCTTACCAAGCCTCTCAGAGAACTGACAAAGTCTACGGCCACATGGCAGTGGGGCCCCAAACAAGAGCAAGCTTTCTGAGCAACAAAAGCAGCCCTGTCGGCAGACACCACTTTGTCGTACTTTGACCCTGCAAAGCCCACAAACGTGGCCCTGGGAGCGGTATTGGCTCAACTTCAGAACAATGGAGAGTGGGCACCCATCGCCTACGCCAGCCGGTCCCTAACCGAAACGGAGCAAAGATAAAAGGAAAAAAGCGGCATATCTTCCTAATTATCCGGAGGGAAAAAAAACAAGAGGAAACCACCGAACTGACCTGGGGGTTTACAGATAGTTGGGAATTAAGAAAGATCCCGAGGGTTTTGACTTTAGGAACTGGGAGGGGGGGGCACTAAGTGAAAGGGGCCAGAACGAGGGGGACCAGGGACTACAACCACCTCCTGTCAAGACCAACTCTGTCTTGTCAGGGTTGAGTTTAAGGTGGTTGCAGTTCATCCAGTCTTGGATGAATAACATAACGGTTTGAAAATTCTGAACAGAGGAGGGGGAGTGAGAGAGGTTAAAGATAAGCTGGAGGCCATCGGCGTAATTAAACACCGTGACCTCGAGCTGCTGCAATGAAGAAATAAGGGGATAGATGTATAAATTAAACAAAAGAGGGGATAAGGAAGAGTCCTGGGGGACGCCGAACTCCACCTTTCGTGAGGAGGCAGTGAAACCAGCGAGATGAACGGCCTGTGCCCTATCGCACAGGAAGGAATTGAGCCAGGAGAGGGCAGAGCCCTCTATGCCCGCCGCTCTGACACGAGTGAGAAGAATGGAGTGATCCACCGTGTCAAAAGCGGTGGACAGGTCCAAGAGAACAAGGGCTTGCGGAAGGTTGGTGTCAATACCCTCGCGGAGTCCATCCATCACTGAGATCACTACCTTCTCTGTGGAGTGTAGAGGTCGGAAGCCCGTCTGGCAAGGGGAGAGGCAGTGATTTGCCTCCACATAAGTGCTCAGGGTAGTCGTGACATGGGTTTCTAAGACCTTTCCCAAATAGGGCAAGAGGGAAATGGGACGGTAATTAGCTGGGGACAAGGGATCAGCGCCAGTTTTTTTTAAGATCGGGATGATGACTGCTGATTTGTGAAAAGAGGGAACCACACCATTACTTAGTGAGTCGTTAAGAAGCGTGAGGGGAGGGATAGGACAGGCCGAGAAGATCTCTCTTAAAACATGGGCGGGACCAAAATCCAAGGGGGAGCCCGACTTCACCCGCCGGAGCAGAGGGAGGAGTGAATCCTTGGTCAGCAGGGGGATGCTAGCCAGTTTGGAAGTAGAGGAAGGAGGGGACGGGTTAGCAAAGGTAAGCGAGGGAGGAGGTATATTAATTTTAATCTGTGAGACTTTCTCAATGAAAAATTCATTTAGCGAATCGCAGAGATGTTGAGAGGGAGGGACTGTTGTCGTAACTCTATCGGATGCTGCCAATTCGTGGACGGTGGCAAAGATCTCTTTGGATTGGGACTCTGCCGCTAAAATCCTTCCTGAGTAGTATTCTGTTTTAGCCTCAAGAGTGCCTTTTTTATAAGTGTGTAAGGCAGTATGGTATGCGGATTTCAGTAAAGGGCTGTAGGCTCTCCTCCAGGCTCTCTCAGCTCTCCGTGCAGCTAGTTTTTTCACCTTAAGGTCAGAGTGGAACCACCTATTGGCTGCATGGGCTCGCTTAACCGTAATCCGCCTCAAAGGAGCGAATTTGTCGCCCGATTGAATCAGCCAATTATTGATGGATTCCAATTGGACTGGGGCTGCAAGGCCTGAGAGATCAGGGCTGGACTCGGACAAGGACGAGCAAAGGGAGGGCATATCGGCTTTGCCCCATTTCCTGATCCAGGTGTTCTTGGGGAGCGGGGGCTTAACCTCAGGAGATAGTGCAAGGGAAAAGGAAATGAGGGAATGGTCCGACCAAGGGCAGGGAGAGATGGTGGGGGGAGTTGTGGGAACATTTAGGGCCCAGATTTGGTCCAGAGTATGACCATAAGTGTGAGTGGGGCTATGGATGTGAGGTACAAAATTGAGGCTAATCATGAGGTCAGTGAAATCTTTAGAATGAGAAGTTTCGGCAGGGTCGTTAGGCCAATAATTAAAGTCCCCTAGGACTAAGACTGACGAGTTATTTATTGCCAGAGTAGCCAGGAGATCTTGGAAGCTAGAAATGAAAGATGAAGTAAGTTGAGGGGGGCGGTAGACAAGGACACAGGTCAAAGGGGTTTGGTATGAGGTCGAACGCGCTACCAAGTAGTCAACCTCAGGGATTATAGGAAAGGGAAGGATCTGAAAGTGCAAGTCAGCACGAGCTATCAAGGCTACTCCTCCGCCCGTCTTGCCCTCAGGCCGATCCGCTCGGATGGCAGAGTGTGAAGGGGGCAGTGCAGCTAGAACATTGGGCAGGGAGTCCGCTCTGAACCAGGTCTCGGTTAAAAACAGGAGATCAGGTTCATGCGTGTCGATATAGTCAAATAGCTCGTACTGGTGTTGGACAGCTGACCGGGTGTTAAGTAGGGCAGCCGAGATGTTAAATACCAACGGTTGAGGATTAAAGGAAGGGGGTGGGGTGGGGGGTAGGGTAGAAGGCAGAAGTGTCAGCTGGGTAACAATCTCCGGGGGAGGGCAAAAAGGTGTAGTAAACAATCCAAGAGAGGTCACGCGATTGGATACGGCGAGAGGAATGGTACCAGGGGCCCAGTAGGAGCAAAGCTGTGATGGAGTATATCTGATCAGCTGAGCAGAGTGGGGTGCCCCTAGCCCCGGTCGGCAGCGGACGGGCGCAGACGGGCTCGACTTTGGCGCAACTTCGGCGCGAAGTCGGCGCTCCCGCTGCGCTCGTCCGCTGCGCTTCCACCAGGTCACCATTTTATCCAATAGGGAAGTGAACCACTAGACCGCTGACCTGCGCGAGGGAGAGGCAGGGTGGAAGTGGGGTAGGGCAGGAAGTGGTGCTCGATGTATCGACCCTCCGCGCAAACGGCACAATGCCGGGGCGGAACGGGGGCCAGAGCAAAGGAGACAGGTAAGACAAACCCCAGCCCAATAGTTATAAAATACAAATACACAAATGCGCGTTAGCGCTGAGTAACAGTTTCCAAGATTAAAAACAATGCAGCTAGTAATCAGCTGTCAAAAGGAGTTTAAAACAGACTACAGCGCTGTGACACGCCAGCAGCCTCAATCGCCGCGCTAGGTAAATTGTGGCAGAAGTGATGCGCTAAATATAAGCTCAGGGCAGCAGCCACTAGACTGCTGACCTGCGCGAGGGAGAGGCAGGGTGGAAGTGGGGTAGAGCAGGAAGTGGTGCTCGATGTATCGACCCTCCGCGCAAACGGCACAATGCCGGGGCGGAACGGGGTCCAGAGCAAAGGAGACAGGTAAGACAAACCCCAGCCCAATAGTTATAAAATACAAATACACAAATGCGCGTTAGCGCTGAGTAACAGTTTCCAAGATTAAAAACAATGCAGCTAGTAATCAGCTGTCAAAAGGAGTTTAAAACGGACTACAGCGCCGTGACACGCCAGCAGCCTCAATCACCGCGCTAGGTAAATTGTGGCAGAAGTGATGCGCTAAATATAAGCTCAGGGCAGCAGCCACTAGACCGCTGACCTGTGCGAGGGAGAGGCAGGGCGGAAGTGGGGTAGGGCAGGAAGTGGTGCTCGATGTATCGACCCTCCACGCAAACGGCACAATGCCGGGGCGGAACGGGGTCCAGAGCAAAGGAGACAGGTAAGACAAACCCCAGCCCAATAGTTATAAAATACAAATACACAAATGCGCGTTAGCGCTGAGTAACAGTTTCCAAGATTAAAAACAATGCAGCTAGTAATCAGCTGTCAAAAGAAGTTTAAAACGGACTACAGCGCCGTGACACGCCAACAGCCTCAATCGCCGCGCTAGGCGCGGCGATTGAAGCAAAACAGGGTGTTCAATTTCACTGAACTTTGTGGGCCTTGGCACTCCCCATATGTTGGCCGGTCGGCCAAAGACTATCTCATATGGACTAAGTCCCACTCGCGAATGCACAGTCATTCTGGTTGATAGGAGTGCTAAAGGGAGAGCGTCAGGCCATTTAAGACCTGTGCTCGCTTGAATTTTGGCTAGTTTTAACTTAAGCGTGCCATTGTAACATTCTACTAGTCCAGCTGATTGGGGGTGATTTGCAGCGTGGAACTTCTGCTGAATGCCTAGCCCTTCACATACTTTCTTCATCACACGACCCACAAATTCACTTCCATTGTCACTCCAGACCATTCTAGGCATTCCAAATCTGGGGAAGAACTCTTCCACAAGGGCTTTCGCTGTGGATAAGGCAGTATTGTCTTTTAGGGGATATGCTTCTACCCATCTTGAGAAGGCACAAACAACAACGAGTACGTATTTTAAGTTGTTGCACCTCTCCATGTGGATGAAATCTAGCTGCAAAACCTCAAACGGATACGTAGGAGGTGCAAAATGACCAGCTGGAGTTGGGGTTCCCCTACCAGGATTGTGTTTCAGACACACCATGCAATTCTTGACCACATTCTCTGTACACTTAGGAATTCCTGCATTTTGCCATACTGGAGCCAACAACTTGCAAATCCCTTTCAAGCTGATGTGAGCCATTCCATGAGCCATTGTAACCACTGCAAGCACGTACGCATTGGGTAGCAACCATCTCTGATGCTCTGACAATTCAACCCAACAACCATTTGCATCCATTCTACCCGTACTTTCTCTCCACATGTTCAACTCTTTTTCTGTAGCCTCAGCTTGAATAGACTTCACACTCTCTATCGTGTCTTCACACATTCCAACATCACCAGTCCATCCTGCAGGGCCTGCAACATACATTCGGCTCATTACATTCTTTGCCGTTTCTTTCGCGGTCTCATCAGCAAATGCATTTCCACGACCAACATCATCAGTCACCTTCTTGTGAGCACTACATTTCACAATCGCCATTTGCAGGGGCAAGGTCAGTGATTCAAGAAGCTCATTCACCAACTGACCATGCTAAATCTTAGCTCCATGCGAAGTCAGGAACCCACGTTCTTTCCACAATCGTCCAAAACTGTGAGCCACACCAAACGCATACTGACTATCGGTGTAGACATTCACTTTCATTCCTTTCGACAACACACATGCTCTCGTGAGTGCAATCAATTCTGCTGCTTGAGCTGAATTATGTGGAATACGTGCAGCTTCAACAATCGTATGCAAAGTCGTGACAGCATATGCTGCAGTCGTATCTCCATTTGGGAGCTTGAAACATGAACCATCCACCCATAAGGTACCATCACATTCAGCAAGAGGAGTGTCCTGGAGGTCTATTCTCCCTTTCGTTTCTTCTTCTGTTCTAAGAAAACAATCATGCTGTTCTGAAGCATCTAATTCCTCTACAATTGGCAACAACGTAGCTGGGTTTAGAGTGTTACATCTTTTTATGTGCACATGACTTGCTAACAATGTTAATTCGTAACCTGACAATCGAGCACTAGTTAAGTGCTGTGTCTTGGTTCTGTTTAACAACGTGTCTACTGCATGTGGGACCATCACAACTAGCATGTTATTCATTACTAGACCAGCAGACTGTCGAATAGAAACAGCTGCTGCCGCTGTTGCTCTTAAACAACTGGCAATGCTTTAGCTACCGGATCTAAAGTCGACGAAAAATATGCACATGGACGCTGCTTGTCTCCAAACAACTGTGTCAACACTGATAATGCACAACCCTCTTTCTCATGAACATATAATGTAAAGGGCTTACTGTAGTTGGGGGCACCCAACACAGGAGCCGAACATAATGCTGTGCGCAATTCAGAAAAACTTTTCTGACACTCTTCAGACCATGGAACAGGATTGGGTGTATCTTTACACGTTAATGCCACCAAGGGTTTGGCCAATAACGAAAAATGTGGAATCCATTGCCTGCAATATGATGTAATGCCCAAGAAAGCACGCACTTCTCTCTGTGTTCTTGGCACACTCAATTTCGCTATTGCCTGAATTCTTTCTGGGGTCAGTTTCCTTCCCTCCTTCGATAAGAGATGACCTAAGTAGGTCACTTCTTGTCGACAATATTGCAATTTGGAAAGTGACACCTTGTGATGCAAATCACACAGATGACGCAACAAAGACAACGTGGCTTTTCTACATATTTCCTCAGTATCTGCAGCAACAAGCAAATCATCAACGTACTGTACAAGAGTAGCACCTTCAGGTAAAACAATTGTATCAAGCTGTGTCTTTAGAGCTTGACTATATATTGATGGACTTTCACAGTAGCCCTGGGGAGCGCGTTTAAAGCGGAAGCTTCGTCCTCCTAAACTGAAGCCAAAAATATCCCTGCTCTCGGGATGCTGAAGAAAGCATTCTTCAAGTCAATCACCGAAAACCAGGTTGCAGAAGCTGGAATCATAGTCAATAGGGCAGTAATGTCAGGAACAACTGGAAATTGCGGCACAACTATTTTATTGACCTCTCTAAGATCAATCACAAATCTGTACACAGGTGGCTGAGAAGGATCAGTTCGTTTCAAAACAGGCAGAACAGGACTATTGCAAACGTTGCCTCTTGTCTCTTCAATCACATCTTTTTCAATCAGATCGTAAACGATCGCTAACAACGCTTTTTCACCTTCACTAGAGATTTTATATTGGGGAATGAGTGGCATTTTAACGTTGGCTTTCAATGTTACAACATATGGTGGTATTTCCAAAAGACCCACATCATTAGGACCAGTAGCCCAAAGAATATCAGGAAGAAACGACAATTCTGTTGGAAGTTTATCCCTTGACAAATACATTGGAGAAACCACTTTCTTACCTAAAGTAAGTTGTACTCCTGAAGGAGAACAGTACAAAGTCGCATACAATCTTTTTAACAGATCCAGTCCTAACAAGTTTTCACCACAACCTGTTGTCAGAATAAGGGGTGCTTCTAATTCACAAGGACCAACAGAAAGAGACAAAGGGTCAGAAATCGGATTTCTAACCGGGGCGCCAGAAAAACCTACTGATACATTCGTTTCGCCAGACAAAGGTGCGCCAGGGAGTTTGGAGTGCATAATAGAACTCTTTGTAGCACCAGTATCCAACAGAAAAGGCTCTGACACACCTGATGTAATCACCTCAACGTATGGTCCACTCTGATCTACTGGAACTGAAACAACTCCCTCTCTTTGTCTACGGCTGTCCTAGCAATCATTACCTTCCCAATGCTCATCTTCTGTATAGTAATCATCAGCATAGTACTGAGCTGTCCTACCAGATGCATTATTCTGTTGATCGAACCTATTCATAGAATTTTGAGGTGGAAGGGGACGTGCGTTCTGGGGGACGTTTCCACGTCCTCTACCTCTAGGCGCTTGCTGAGCACCTCTACCTCTTGTGTTTGGCACACCATTTGCACGCTGTAACAGAATAGGGCAACTATACTTAAAATGACTCTCTTCCTTGCAATATGAACACTGATTGGGGCCTACAGGGACACGTGGTTGAGTATACTCGACTCTTTGCGAGTTCCTCTGATACTGTTGAGGCTGCTGATAATTACTCTGATAGTTATTCTGACCACCATTATTCTGACCACCACCACCACGTGGCGGATACGCTTGCTGTAACAGAACTTTCATTTTCAACTCTTTGGTTTTCTTTTCTGCTCTATCCTTCTCATCTTTGTCTCGATTTTCATAATATTGTGCAGTAGCCAATATTTGTGCTGAAGAGGAAACTGCCCAAGAACTCTCTGAATCTTTCAACTTCTTACACAACTCTGGAAGCAGATTGTGCACGAATTTATCGACGAACAATCGCTGACCACCTTCTGTGCTCATATCTTGACCACTGTGGTCAACAAACGTTTCATCAAACCTGGTGAAGAAATCTGACACCGTTTCATCTTTCTTCTGCTTACATGCAGACAATTTATCCCAATTTACACGCATCGCAGGCATTATAGTTTTCATGTAATCAATTATTTTACCAGGAAGTTCAGCTACTAAAGGCTCAGGCTTCGCACCACCAACTTGTCGGCCATCTGCAGCAGTAATATTAGCCCATGAGTCACCTAACTCCTGATCATGAGCTGCATGACGAATCTTTCCCCATAAAGACTGTGGAACAACGTTACCAAACAACATATCGATATCGGCTAAATTCATAATGCATGACGCAGCAGTCTGTGACAACTCCTTGTAATACCCTGCAGGATTCTTACGGGGATCAGGCAATGTCTGTTTAAGGACCAAAACTTCAGCTCGCTTCCATGGGACATGTACCCACACACGCTGAAAGTGTGCTGGTATGGCTGGGGGGTTATTGTTAGGACCAGCTGCTACTTCTTCCTTCCATACCGGAGGAACTTCTCTCATGGGATATTGTCTCGCCTTCCTCTTAGCAGAGGAATCTGACTCAAACAATGAACGAGAAACACCTTCAGTCCTAAGTGACAACAACGTTGCAACTGCTTTCCTAACGTCTGAACCCACAATTGCGCCTTTTGAAAACTCGAACCGTACATGGCTCAACTCAGGAGGATTAGAGTCCAAATCATTTTCCTCTAAATCTTCACACAGAAAAGCACACATTTTTTTCAAAAACGTATCTCTGCTTTGATGCTTCCCACTGATGGAAGACATCCATAACCGAATTTAGATCATATATTGTCGGGTCAGTCATACATCTATGTGCCAAATGATTTAACGTTTCTTTCTCCCTAGAATCAGGCTGTTGACTACGCAACTGCTTACGCTCTGTGTCAGGAGTTACACTTGTTGCACCAAAGAAAGGATACAAAATACTAGTAACAGTACTAGCCACTCTCTGACAAACAGAAGGAGAAGTCGAGGAAAAGACAAGAGGGAAAGCAGAGTGAGACGAGGTAGATGTAGAGGCAGTGTCAGGAGAAGTACCAGGAGTGGTAGTCGATATAGTAGTCAAAGTTGTAACAGGTAAAGGCAGAGCAGATGTCAAAGTCGGTGGCCCTTGAGGAGGCTGCACCGGAGGAGCAGGAGCCAGCTGAAGAGTAGCTGGTGGGTGCTGTGGAGGAGCAGGAGGCAATGCAACCACAGGTTGCGCAGCTAAAGGTTGCGGAGGTGCTGTAGCAATCTGCGCATAGGGGGGTGGCGAACTTAACAAATGCGCCATTAACGGATCTTTTCAAGCTCTTTTGCTGCATCTTGCTGAAGAGGCGGCAAAACTGGATAGCATTTATCTATCACCATTTTACGTTGCCTGTGCAACTGCTCACTCATCTGTTCTTCTTCATTGTCTTTAAACTGCATAGCAGCTGCATTATCGAAATACCCCTTTCTCTCTTATTTTTCTTCGCTAATTTAATTTCCTTCTGTTTGGCTTCCTTACGCCATAGGCGGAAAGAGTCAAACATCGCCGGCCGGGCTTTCTTCTTAAAAAGTTTAACTTCAAGGTTATCTAAGATTTCTGTGTCAAAGCTACCGTATTGGGGCCATTTCAAAACACCATCTTTTCTGGTGTATTTGATCCACACTTCATTATATGTGATAGGGCCTACTCCATGTTTCACGTACAATTCATAAGTTGGAGTTCCAATCGGAGGAACCGGACACGAGTCCTCCAATCGGGAGTCCCTATTATTACAACCAAGACAAAACAAATTTCCAAGTCTGCTAAGACCAGGCATCTTCGCTCTCTAGTCTAGCTCCAAACTTCAAAGGATTATCGATTACGATATTCTCGTGAATACACGAGTCCTTTGGCTTTGGCACTTGCAAGTTCCAAACAAAGCGATCCCAAAGGATACCCAAAACTAAGAACCAACTAAGGACTGGGAGACGCTCCACTTATACTTAACTGAGATATTGATGACGTCACCAGAAGACTCGTCTTATCGTTTCGCTCTACCAAACTTCAAGGGTCCAAATCAGGGCGATAGCCAGGGCAGCAGTCCTTCGTAGCCGTCGGGAAGCGGGGAACCTCGCAGCAAAGACTTTCGGACCACGTCGACATGCAGGGGTCGATGAAGTGGTTGGCCTTCCTCCACAATTTTCACATGAAGCTCCTCACGAACCTCTGGCTGGACCGGTACCGCTGGTATCACCCTGCGTTGGGCGCCAACTGAGGTACTGGGTTTTTCAGAACCGGTACCGAACCAGTAACCCAGTGGTGTCAGGGAACACACCCAAAGACCTCGAGTACTTTCCTGATTCAGACCACAGAAACTCAGAGTCTTCTAGGTGAAGTCAAGGATCGATTTTATTGGCTGCAACCAAGTAACAGGCGTCCTAGAAGTACAACAACACGGGATGTATATTCTCAGGAGACTGCTCAAACTTACAAAGTCAGGCTTTTCTTTTTATACGAAATATTGTGCTTTAGGCAAACATTCTTCACATTTTAGTATGCCATTGAAATGTTTCCACTACAAAGGAAAAGCAGAGTCATGGTGACAAGCCCACATTACAGTTCGTCCAGCCCACAACAAATTAGCCGGCAAGGCCCAACATTTCCATCAGATATCGGTGGACCCCCAATAAAAACGGGCACCTCCCCATCATAAAGCAAGTGAGAGAGAAAAGAGCAGGGACAGGTGTGAGCAAGATTCGGCAGGGTGTGTGTGCGATGAAAAGGGTTTATGGCATGTTGTGCCTTGATGCTATCTCGTTCGGCCACTGGGAGAGGAACTGACCAAACAGGTTCGGCCTGGGGCAATGGTTCCAACTTGCCCAGGTCACAGGAAAGTCAATTAAGGTGTACGTGTCCTTTGGAATCGAATTTGGCTTAATTTGTCTGCCTATGTGAGGGCAACTCACAAAATGCTGCCATACACAAAATGGAAGCCAAAGGGTTCAGGACGAAAATGACGATTTCGAGGTGAAATCGTCACTCGAATATGGCGAAAATGCTTGTACATAGTGTACTAGCCATTCTCGGTCTTTTGATATAAAAAAGGCATGCTATGATGAAGTTTAATTCTCGAGTCCCGAATTTTCAGAACTACAATGAACAAAGGCTGCAGGCACGGGGACGGAGATTCTTCAGGAGCGACCAACACTTTGAAGGGTAACTTGGGATCTTGGAGGATAGGTAGGTACCCAGGAGTTGGGCACAGGGGGCCGTGGGGTGCCGGGTGCAGGGGTGTCTTTTGACATCAGGAAATCTTACCCTCTGCTGGTTGCGGTTGGAGGGGTCCCTGGTTGTGAGGCTGCAGGCATCGTCTGGGTTGTCGAGGAGGGTCCTTGGGCACTGGATTTCAGGTCCAAATCGCCGGGGGGACGTCCTCATGGTCTTTGTCCACTCAGGCACAGGCCGGGCTCGGCGGGTGCAGAGTGTGCTGGATTCACGGTTCCTGGATGGCACCAGGGGTGTTGCTTTTTTAGCAGAACCACTTCTCGTGGGAGTCCCAGTCTTGGTAGAGTCTCAAGGCGGTCAGGTCCTCCGGGGTTTTTGAGGTTGCTGACCACGGAAGGTGCCGGAGTTTCGCAGGAGCAGGTTCAAGGAGCAACAGGCCGGTAGAGCTGGTTGGTGTCATCCTCTTGTTAGCAGCTGCACGGCAGGTCTTCTGGGTTATTGATCTTCTTGCTTGTTTCAAATCCGGATCTGAGGAAGGAAGGTTCAGGGTGCCCCTAAATACTAATTTTAGGGGCGTTGCAGGTAGGGTGAGGGCAGGGACCAATGGGTCCCTGTCCTGGGGTGAGTACACCACTTATCCTGCTCCTCTCCTGTGGGAGGGGGGCAGGAGCCTATCTCTGATTGGGCGGGGCTCCCCAACCTCAAGATGGCGAGAGCCCAGAGATGTGCTTCACCTCGCCTCCCCCACCTGAAGGATGGGGTGTGCAGAGGCTGACACAACACCCCTTTCCTTCCTTGGGGTTTCCCACCAGTCTTCTCTCCAGAGTGGGGGTCAGAACTGGTGGGGGCCAGTGTCTGAGTACAGCAAGTGGCCTGGAGAAGCTCACAAAGGCAGCATGCCTTTGCAGCTTCCCCTGCCCATCCTGGGGTAGGAGACCTAGCACCTCGCCCAGGACGTGAATTGTTGCAGGCACAGGAGAGCGGATGGCTCTCTACCCAGGGGTCCAGCAACATGTCTGCTGTGTGGCAGCCTAGGCAGCCTCTCAGACAAGACCTTGATTGTAGGTTAAGTTCAGGGGGCAACTCTAAGTTGCCCCCTGTAGTGCATTTGGCATTAAATCCCACACTGGCATCAGTGTGGGTTTAATGTGCTGAGAAGTTTGATATCAAACTTCTCAGTCTTTAGTGTAGCCATCATGGTGCTGTGGAGTTCGTAATGACAACCTCCAGCACCATACACTCTTAATGGCATCACTGCACGTACAATGCCCAGGAATGGCCCTGGGTACTGTAGGGGCACAGGGCTCATGCACTTGTGCCCACACCACTGGCATAGCTCACCCAGCTAGAGGGGTGACTGATGTATGCCAGGGCAGTGTGTTTGTTGGCATGGCACACAGGGATGTGTGCCATGTCGACTCTTTGTTTAGCCCTGCACCAGAACACTCAGCCTACAAAGGCAGTGTGTGTGTGTGTGTCAGGGTACAGGGCCCCTAAGGGTGGCACAATAAGTGCTGCAGCCCGTAGTGGTCTCCTCTGGTCACAATGCCCTGGGTACCATTTACCAGGGGCTGACATGTGGCCAGAGATGCCAATTGGGTGTAGACTTTAGTACAGTTTTTAGGGAAGGAACACAGGCCCCTGGGTATCTGATTGGCAGGGACCCAGGGCACACCAAGGAAAAGTGCATCAGTTATCAGGCAAAAAGTGGGGGGGTTACTGCAAAAGAAACCCACTTCCTTATACAAGGGTCCCTATTAGGTCAAAGGTACCTATCTCTGCCAACTAGAGACCCCCATTTCTAACAAGGAGCATCTCCGAGCCCCCTACCCAGCAGCTTGAACTTGTTGTCACACTCCCTTTATATAAGCTGCTATTGGGCATTACATCTGTGCTCAGATTGGCTACAGTATTGGATGATTCTTTTGGGCTTAGGGTTAGTGTTCTTATTGGCTAATAGGTCTAGGCTTCTTATTGGTCCTAGGGTTAGTGATTCTATTGTAGGTATGGCTTAGGGTTAGTTTTCTGATTGGCGGATAGGCCTAGGGCTTTTGATTGGTTCCTGAGGCTAGGGTTTCTATTGAACCTAGGGCTTAGGGTTTGGTTTCTGATTGGCTTCTAGGACTAGGCCTGTGATTGGCTGTAAAATCCTGGTGTCCTATTGGTCCTAGGGATTAGGTCTAGTTTTGGGATGGGTTGGGGCTAGGATTCCCATTGGCTGAAGGGGTCACCTGACCAATAGGGCTATTTAAGGTCAGGGTTCTGGGTGTCGGGGTTAAGGGTGGAGAGGACAAGGGCAGCTGCATGTTTGGGTCTGTTCAGAATCGGTCAGGCCTAGGGCCAGAGATGCTGCCCATTTTCTCATTCACCAGTACCCACCCTACCCTGTCCACATCCACAACCCGATAAACACACTCACAGCAGATGTACTCTACTCATTTACTACAAACTAACTCTACACAAATTTCAATGCATCAGCACCCACTACAAAACCACACAAACCATACCCTTACCCCCTTCTACCAAACTAACACACATTTGTACCTTCACTTACACACAAAACACCACTCTATCCTATACAATTAACCAAGCCACTCATCACAAACACAACCCAAATTCACACCATACCTACCTATATCCAATCCAGACACATACTCCCTGCTCTAGTTACTCCTAACGGACCCCTTTCTGTCACCAACAAACCTATTCTCAGCCTTCCATCGTTTCATCTACCAACATCCTCCTCTTTTTAGCACAATACCAAAACACACTTACACTCAGATGTACCACACATATGACTTCTTTTAGCAAACCAATGACACGCACTCTTATCTCTTGTTCATCACATCTCACACACATCACATCTTACACACCACATAGACTCTTTTCCAAAAAACATCTCCACCCCCTTTATCTCGCCGCTTCAATTCAGCAACAATAATTTACATACAATTTCTTCTCAAACAAATACACCATCACCTCCTTTCACTAAAACAAACATAACGCACACACTAGTACAACAAAATTTCGCACACACATCTCATAATACTTTACGTCACAAACAACCAACATAAACCCACTCCCACCTTCCTGACTTCACAAATAATACACACCATAAACGAACTCCAATGGTAAGCTTTCTGTCTTCCCCCACACCTAAGAAAGGTACAGAAAGACCACAACTCTCTTTTAACATCCTCTTATCCATTGAACACTTTAGAACCTTACAACATGACCCTCATGCTGGGGCGCTAGGTGGCGCTGGACCAAGATGGCTGCGCGTCTGTGTGGCTCCGGCCCATCTGAGCTCTTCATCCTCCTTCATACCATCCTGATGTACATATACTTGGCCAAACTTCTCACCGTTGTTACCGAGAAGGTGTGCGGACTCCGCCCATACCACAAAAGCTGTGCTGTCTGATTGGATTACAGTGCCACGCTCGCCTGAATCTGCCCGAGGACTTCGCCCTGTGTCACTGGAGTCCTGGACCCGGCTGCTGCCCTCACGCGGGTCCGTGGCATTCGGGCCTATCCGTACTTATAGATACTGCCTGGGCGGGCGGCCCGAGGCGGGAGGGGAGGCGTGCCTGCATCGCCTGCGGGGGCTGCCTGCAACCTGCCCGAATACCGAAGTGAGGAGCCCGCCTACACTCTCCCCACACCTGCTGTCCTCCGCGCCTGCAGAGAGGCGCCCCGCTGGGCCTGCCCTCCTGACCGGCTGCAGCCACCACTCGAGGCCGGGGACTTAGGCCTTCTTCTCATCACCCTCCACTTTTTGCGCTCGCCGCTTTCTGTCTGACGCGGGACGCCCCTGGCTCCACAGTGACTCTGCAGACACCATTCTGAGGCTGCCGCGGGGCCCTGCTGACACCTCGCCACCTCGACCACCTGCTATGCTGGGCCCGCCGCGTTTGCCACCGGCGGTGCGGCCTTCCTAACGCATGCCACCTCCTCTTAAGCCTCTCCCCGGTGCAGGTAGTCCGCCTCTTTGGGACACTACCACTTTGGGCGTCAGCACTTCTTTACTGGCCCGCGGTGCCCTGAGCGATTGCCAGACTTCCAGTGGCCCTCTCTCTACTGGCCAATTGGGCCTCTATACCTTGCCCGAACCCTGCCAGTGCGGCTGTTGTTGTGCGTGGGGCTGAGGTACTGTTTTGCTGCTGCCACTCTCGGGGCGTACTCTCCCCCCGGGTGCTGTGTCCGGGTAAGTGCCGCCTAAGCTATATCCAGCCTCTGTGTTGAAAGCGGGGGAGGTTGACTCTGGTGCCGCCCTTTTACTCTGCCTGCCACCTTGCGGCCCTACCCCCCTCCTGCAGTTACGCCTGGCTGGACTGCTAGCCCCTGGGCGCCCTACAGTGGATGGATCTCCTGTGCCGCCCCCACGTTGGATTTGCTCCGCACCCCCACTTGTTCGCTGTCCGGTCACCCCTTCCACTTGCTTCGCTTTGAGGGAGGCCAAGCCGAGATCACTGCCTCTCTTCCTCTACTGCACTCCACTGGCCGCAGCTTGCCTCGCTGGGCGCCTGCCTTGACATCTGGGCCTAGCGTATCCTGCTGCTTGAACATTCTCCGCCTTCACTTCACTGATGGTACTTCGGGCCCACCCTGGTCGTTGCAGTTCACCGCTCCATCCTGCTGTTCCTGACGCCCTCTGCAGTACGGCTTCGCTGTCTCCGTTCTACTTCGGACAGCTCCCATCGTAATTACTCTGTATCTGGCTCCACGATGGGGTGGAGCGACACCCGACAATCTAAACTGCCCTTCGAGGCCCGGAAAAACCCTGAATCCCAGCCTGCGGAGCAGGATGGCTCTGGGGCTGCAGCCCCACCTGACGAGGACTGGAAATCGCTCCTTCTGTGCATGAAACAAAGCCTCACTTCGATCGACTCCAAAATAGATGCGCTCAACACCAGAATGGACACCGTGGTGGCTAAACTGACCAGCATGACACCCGCCTGAAGGAAGCCGAGAGCAGAATTTCTGATCTGGAAGACACTGCTACAGCTAACGGCCGTCAGGTCACTCAGATGGACAAGCTGCTAAAAATTATAGCGGACAAAAACGAGGACCTTGAAGCCAGGTCTCGAAGGAATAACGTGCGAATCTTGGGCCTTGCGGAGACAACCAACATGGGACGTATGGAGGACTTCATAGAAAAGCTGGTGTCCGACCTTTTTGGCAGAGACTCCCTCTCTGCACACCTCATAGTGGAGAGAGCTCACCTATCCCTTGCAGCCCGCCCTCCTCCTGGTGCCTCACCCAGGCCTATCATTGCTCGCTTTCTCAACTACCGGGACCGGGATGCGGTTCTCCGGCTGGCCCGGGAAAAACAACACGTCCCATACAAGAACACTACGCTGTCCTTTTACCTGGACTTCACACCAACGGTGCAGGAGGCACAACGTAAATTTACAGGAGTGAAGAATAAGCTGCAATCTCTGGAAATTCCCTATGCCATGCTTTACCCTGCCAAACTTAAAATCACACTTCGCGGGAAGCAACACCTCTTCGCTTCCCCGCAGCAAGCTGAAGAACATCTCAAGCGCCACAGAACTACACCCTCCAGGGCGGCTGACTCCGGGAGCCGCTCCAGATCACCCTCTCCACTTTCCCAGCAGGACTGACTTCCTATGGCTTTGACGACTTCCGGCGGAGTACCTTGCCACCTCGATATGGGTAAACAGTCAAAATATCGACTTCAAAATATCGAATGGACATAATATCGAGTTTTAAATATCGAATGGACAAAATATCGACAGGACAGAATATAGACATCAAAAATATCGTTTTTAAGGTAAGTAATGTAATATCGAATGTTAAAAATATAGACAGTTAAAATATCGAAGTATATAATATAGGTTATTAAAATTATCGAATTTTTAATAATATTGAATTTTTTATAGTGTTTTTTATGTTAATATATGTGTGAAAAGTGTGTATTTATGTTATAATTTATTTTAATTAATGAAATTTGTTGTTTTAATTTTTGCGTAATTTAATTCTGTAGCGGGTTGTGGGTTTATAGGGGAATAGGGTGGGAAGTAATTTAAATATAATTAATTAAATATGTAAATTTATTTATTGGTATTCATTTTTAATTAATTGTTAATTAATTTTTGGTAATTAATTAAAATTTAATTGCCAATTAATTTTAATTTTTGATTAATTGTTAATTATTTTAATTTTACTAATTTATTTTCTGTAGTGGGTTGTGGGTGTATAGGGGAATAGGGTGGGAAGTAATTTAATTCTAATTAATTAAATATGTCAATCTAATTATTGGTATTCATTTTCATTAATTGTTAATTAATTGATATTTGGTAATTATTTAAATTTTAATTGGCAATTAATTTTAATTAATTGATTAATTGCTAATTATGTTAATTTTACTAATTTATTTTCTGTAGCGAGTTGTGGGTTTATAGGGGAATTGGGTGGGAAGTAATTTATTTATAATTAATTAAATAAATCAATGTATTTAATTGTAGTTAAATTGAATTAATTGTTAATTAATTTTTAAATGTTAAATTATTAATTGTTAATTTGTAATTAATTTGTATTAATAGGTAAATAATTGTAATAATTAATTTTAATTTGTAATTTTAATTGATTAATTATTATATTATATTAAATTGGTAATTACTTTTAGTTAATTTTTTCTAGATATTTATTTATATTTATAGAAATATTATATGAAGTATTTCATATCCCTACTTTTGCACTCTTTGGAGTGGGAATAGTAATTTTAACCCCTACGCTATCCAACGCTTTCCCTACTGTTGCACCCACTGGAGTGGGAATAGTAATTTTTACCCCTACGCTATCCAACGCTTTCCCTACTGTTGCACTCACTGGAGTGGGAATAGTAATTTTTACCCCTATGTTATCCAACGCTTTCCCAACTGTTGCACTCACTGGAGTGGGAATAGTAATTTTTACCCCTACGCTATCCAACGCTTTCCCTACTGTTGCACTCTTTGGAGTGGGAATAGTAATTTTAACCCCTACGCTATCCAACGCTTTCTCTACTGTAGCACCCACTGGAGTGAGAATAGTAATTTTTACCCCTACGCTATCCAACGCTTTCCCTACTGTTGCACTCACTGGAGTGGGAATAGTAATTTTTACCCCTACGATATCCAACGCTTTCCCTACTGTTGCACTCTTTGGAGTGGGAATAGTAATTTTAACCCCCACGCTATCCAACGCTTTCCCTACTGTAGTACCCACTGGAGTGGGAATAGTAATTTTAACCCCTATGCTATCCAACGCTTTCCCTACTGTTGCACTCACTGGAGTGGGAATAGTAATTTTTACCCCTACGCTATCCAACACTTTCTCTACTGTTGCACCCACTGGAGTGGGAATAGTAATTTTTACCCCTACGCTATCCAAAGCTTTCCCTACTGTTGCACCCACTGGAGTGGGAATAGTGATTTTAACCCCTACGCTATCCAACGCTTTCCCTACTGTTGCACCCACTGTAGTGGGAATAGTAATTTTTACCCCTACGCTATCCAACGCTTTCCCTACTGTTGCACCCACTGGAGTGGGAATAGTAATTTTTACCCCCACGCTATCCAACGCTTTCTCTACTGTTGCACCCACTCGAGTGGGATTAGTAATTTTTACCCCTACGCTATCCAACGCTTTCCCTACTGTTGCACCCACTGGAGTGGGAATAGTAACTTTAACCCCTACGCTATCCAACACTTTCCCTACTGTGTCAACCACTGGAGTGGGAATAGTAAATTTAACCCCTACGCTACCCAACACTTTCCCTACTGTTGCACCCACTGGAGTGGGAATAGTAATTTTTACCCCTACGCTATCCAACGCTTTCCCTACTGTTGCACTCTCTGGAGTGGGAATAGTATTTTTTACACTTTTGCTATTGTACGGTAATAATATTGGATATTATTTCATTATATTATGTTACTATATATATATGTTTTTACAAATGTGATTGTAATTTTTTTTTTACTTTCATTAATTATTTAATTTTTATAAGCTAATTTTTGTATTTTTAAGTATATTTTAATAATTAATTTTTACTATTAATTTAATTTAACACTGTTTTTAATAAAGTCGATATTTTTAAAAACTATATTTTTGTAAACGATATTTTGTACTCAATATGTACTTACCTGTTTGTAGATACAAACTCGATATTCTGTCTGTCGATATTTTGTCAACGATATTTTTGATAGTCGATATTCTGTCCGTCGATATTATGTCAGTGATCCCTCGATATGATATGGACCTCTGAACGGTCTTGGTGATGTATATGACTGCTTAACTCTGTTCTAATATGCACTCACGGTACTGCTCAGGTACTCATCTCCGTCCCACGCTTGTGTACCTAGCCTTTGGCTGCGGTATCTGTGGGTGAAAGAAGGGAGATGTATGGGCAGGTCTAGTGCCCCCAGTGACTTCCCCCCTCTACAGGGCGAACCCCTGATCCCCCTTCACGTTTGCTCGGGAAGGGGGACACTGTTCTTTGATGGGTCTTAGTTTTGTGGGAGGGTATATAATACCCGGCAAGTTGGGGATGCCGGAGTGGGAGGTGGGAGGGGTAACTGGACAACTTGTTTTTATGCATGCTGAAGTATTGTCTATATCAGGACCGCACTCTGAATCTGGCACAAAAGGCCTTTTGATATTTCTACCCGGACTTTCTGCTCATCCTTGCCAAATACTATATGATGAGTGTCACAATGGGCTCCCCTGACGCGAATAAGACACTCCAAACCATTAAGCTGACCTCTTGGAATACTCGAGGCCTCAACGACCCCAGAAAGCGCAGGCAGATATTGGGGTATCTAGACATACATGGGATAACCATTGCCCTCCTGCAGGAGACGCACCTAGCACCCAGCAGTACTGCGCAGTTTGCATCTCGGTGGGCCACTAGCCACACGTTTTCTTCCTATTCCAGCTATTCCAGAGGCGTCACTATTCTAATCAAGCGTGGGGTGGCATTCACGCCCAAAGTTATAGACAATGATACAGAGGGCAGGTTTTGTTTGGTGTGGGAGCGCCTACATGCACATGACGTTCTATTCGCCAATTACTATAGGCCCAAATGTCGACAATCCTAATGCTTTGCTTATACTGTGGGGGAAAATACAGATGCTGGGAATTACGTATGTCGTCTGGGGAGGGGACTTTAACACAGCGCTGAGGCCTCTCATGGACAGATCACGACCACTCCCCTCTCACTACACTATCACGCAAAGAACTCTCAGTGATATAGTTGACGATAATAACTTGATAGACGCTTGGAAGCACGCCCATCCCACCCTAAAGGAAGGCACACACTACTCTACCATACATTCCACTTGGGCTCACCTCGACTATGTCTTCATGTCGGCGGGCATGACACCCTGGCTACTACATGCATCACACTTATCTCGCACGTACTCGGACAACTCTCCTGTCCTCTTGGAACTTCGAATTCCTCTTGACTGCTCCCCATACCTGAGTTGGCAGCTTAACCCGGCACATCTCAGAGATGCTGTGTTTAAGGCTGAAATGGAACAAGACATTCGGGATTTTTTTGATCGTAACATGTCCTCTGTCTCTAGTGTCACGAGTGTCTGGGAGGCCTTCAAAGTCACAGTTAGAGGCTGGTGTATAGACAAAGGTGGTGGCATCCTGAAATCCCTTCGTACAGACCTACACAATTTAGAAACTGAGCTGCGCGAGCTCGAGAGTTCCATTGCTCAGCGCCCCGGCGACTGTGCAGTTCAGGCCCGCATGCGCGACAAGCTCACAGAATACACAATGGTAGCAGATAGGGAATGTAAATTTCTGGGACGACCACACATGGCCCGCATTTATGGGGAGGGAGACAGGCCCGGGAGAGCGTCGGCGAACTTGATTAAACCCCCTAGATTTGGCAACTATATCACCGAAATACACGACGCTCATGGCAACGCATATAGGAACCTCCCTGACCAGCTCCCCACTTTCCAGGAACACTATCGTACACTGTACTCCTCGCACAGGGTGGAACCTCTTGACCTCCCGGCCTATTTTGACGACGTTGCACTGGCCTGGCTAGGCGACACTCAGCAGAAATTCCTCCATCTAGAATTGGAACTTGATGAGATAACTGAGGCCATCATGAAGATGCGGTCTGGCAAGGTCCCTGGGTCCGATGGCCTACCCATCAATTTTTTTATAAACTTTTTGCTCCTATTTTAGTCCCCATTTTAAAACAAGTATTTTATGCAGCACTCGACGAGGGCAGTTTCCCCCGGACAATGCGTGAAGCGCTCATAACCTCTCTGCTCAAATCTGGCAAGCCCCCCACCCAATGTGACTCCTACCGCCCCCTGTCGCTTTTAAACTGCGACACCAAGATCTTGGCCAAAGTATTGGCAACACGCCTCAACCTCCTTATGGAGCGCTTAGTCCTGCCAGACCATACTGGCTTTGTCCCGAATCGATCGACCTCACACAATCTCCGCACCCTCCATGTGGTACTCCAGGACATTGACCCAAGGTGCGAGGCCGTGGCGGTATTCTTGGATGCCACCAAGGCTTTTGATTCGCTAGAGTGGGACTACCTGCTGGGCACACTGCAACACATGGGGATACCTTTCAGTTTCATGGACTGGGTGCGGCTATTATATCAGCAGCCGACGGCCACTGTGCTGTTCAATGGAGCCAGATCCTCCCCTTTTACCATTCATAGAGGCACACGCCAAGGATGCCCTCTATCCCCTATCATTTTTGCGATCGCTATTGAGCCCTTAGCTGCGAAACTCCGTCAAAAGCACAATCACCGCTCCCTCATTTAACCTGCCCGGCAATTGCTTGTCTCGCTCTACAAGGATGACATTACTCTGTACATTAAGAAGCCACAGGATAACTTAAATCCAGTGCTGCGCGAAATCACAAAATGTGGTGGCATTGCTGGCGTGCAAATCAACTGGGCCAAATCCTCAATATTCCCGTTACCCGACAATACACACCCGCACCAACTCGATTACCCTCTCGTGTGGGAACTAGATGAACTGAAGTATCTAGGTATTCGTATCACCAGACAGAAGGAGATCATAATGCGTCCTTCCCTCTTTTATCACTCCACTATCCTTTTCAATCCCAATAACAGACTAACATGTCCACTGCTCAAATTAATTTCATATTTCCCTATACTAATTCACCACTAATTGTTTTTGGGTTCTGGATTAGCACTATATAATGCAATTACAATTACAAGAGATGTACGGCTGTCTACGGTCACTCTTATCTTCCCAGGGAGAGGCTATTGGCGTAAGGTATGTAGAAACGCTACGCCCAGAGAAGACACCGACAGCAAAGAGAACGTAGGAGAAAAGTTAAGTCAGCAAAACGGAAATCATAGATCTAGAAAACAGACAGGTGAGGCCTTGTCCCTCCCAACCCCAGCTTTAACTCTGGGGCCATCATGTAAAGATGTATATCAATAAGAGTAAAATAAGTGGATATTTTCACACAAGTTATCATTTAAAATTCATACAGCTGATGATGCTCATCTTTACAAATATGAAATTAGCCACCTTTATGGAACAAATATATATAGTTAGGCAGTTTTATACGATGCACATACCCAGAATGCAAACTCAATTTTTATTTGTGCTTAGATTTCCTATAAAGAAAGTAGATGGTGAGGATCATCTGCTAACTTACATTAGTGCAGCAACATATACATATATATTTTTTAAATGTCTCATTATGTAGACACATGTCGCTCTTCTATGTATATCACAAGGTCTTTATAAGCTTTCAGACCGAAAGCAAGCTGTCTGCCTGAGATTACTCATGAGGGCGATGTTACAGCAGGTTAGAATCAGGCAAACATCTAGTTAAATACACTCAGCCAAATGAAGAAATAAAAATTCTATCCAAATTGGTTCGCTTAAAGTTGCTGCTAATGTGTTCGAGCGGATGTTCGCTAACAGTACACTCGGTTTGGAGCAAACAAGCCACTTTAGTATTAATGGGATGTGAGGCACATTTTGAGATGTAAAATAAAACAATGTCCCCATCAGTCACTGCCTCAGGCTGTGAGGACAGGGTGACCAGCAGCCACAAGCTGGAGTGGGAGGGGCTGCAAGAAATATATATATATATATATATATGTATATATATATGTATATATATATATATATATATATATATATATATATATATATATATATATATATATATTACCTACTGGCGGTCGCCAGTAGGTATATATAGTTAGGATTTTTTCTCTATGGGTTTTTTGAAAATTCTATGTCTAATAACTTTGGCGTTTGTGGACGGAATCGGCTGAAATTTTCAGGAAAATGGCACATTTTGTTTCTGAGCAGCCCTTGAAAATTTGGGGGGGGTTCGTCCAGTGGGGGCCGAGAAAAAAGGGGGGTCCCAAAACGTGTTTTTAACATTGAGTTTTCCATAGGGCGGTTGGCCTCACTTTTAGCCCGAACGGCTGAATGGATTTGCACGAAACTTGGCAAAATTGTAGGGACTGGTAGCCCGATGTGCCTTTTGTAGGTCTCAATATATGTGCTCCAGTGGATTTTGAGAAATTAACGTTTAAAAAAAGATATATATCTGTAACAGCGGACCGGTTAGCGCTCTGGTTCGCGGACTTTTCGCGCAACGGAGCTTTGTGAAGCGAAGCTGATTGGTTCTCCGGCGTCTGTCAACATTCCAAACAGTCCGTAGCGGCCGCCATCTTGTCTCTCGGTAGGATCGAGAGACAAGAGGAGGTCAAAACAAAGGGGGAAATAACTATAAGGGGGCATAGTAGATCCTCGCTGACCCCCTAGGTTTGATGTGGAGGTTTTAAAAGGGCCCCGCGGGGCAAAAAAAAATAATAATAATAATAATCGAACGGCTGAATGGATTTGCACGAAACTTGGCAAAATTGTAGGGACTGGTAGCCCGATGTGCCTTTGCTAGGTCTCAATATATGTGCTTCAGTGGATTTTGAGAAATTAACGTTCAAAAAAAGATATATATCTGTAACAGCGCACCGCTTCGCGTACTTTTCGCGTTACGGAGCTTTGCGAAGCGAAGCTGATTGGCTCTCCGGTGTCTGTAAACATTCCAAACAGTACGTAGCGGCCGCCATCTTGTCTCTCGGTAGGATCGAGAGACAAGAGGAGGCCAAAGCGAAGGGGCAAATGACCATAAGGGGGCATAGTAGATCCTCGCTGACCCCCTAGGTTTGATGTGGAGGTTTTAAAAGGGCCCCGCGGGGCAAAAAAAAAAATAATAATAATAATCGAACGGCTGATGACCATAAGGGGGCATAGTAGATCCTCGCTGACCCCCTAGGTTTGATGTGGAGGTTTTAAAAGGGCCCCGCGGGGCAAAAAAAAATAATAATAATAATAATCGAACGGCTGAATGGATTTGCACGAAACTTGGTAAAATATTAGGGACTGGTAGCCCGATGTGCCTTTGCTATGTCTCAATATATGTGCTTCAGTGCATTTTGAGAAATTAACGTTCAAAAACAAGATATATATCTGTAACAGCGCTCCGCTTCGCGGAGATAAAATTATATGTGTATTACCTAGCTGTTGCTAACACCAGTTAGCGACGGCTAGTAGGAGATAGCGACCATCTTGGGTCCCACTTTGCATGTGAGTGATATTTATCACTAATGACATGCAAAGTGGGCATGCCAAGATATTAGCGACTGGAAACAGTCGCTAACATCGCTATCTCCTATTATCAACTTTTGGAAATATTCGAGATAAGCGCGAATATCTCCAAAAAGTAACAGCTGCCCTGAGCAGTTCTTAGCCATGTTATCCAATGGGAGGTGGATAACATGGCTAAGAGCATTAGCTCGGTAATGCATGAATATCGCGGAGTTTTCAGCGACATTAATGCATTGCGCTCGTTTTTTATCGTATTTGCGATAAACCTTGATAATAGCAAGGTTTATCTGCGATAATTTCTGACGGTAAAAAAATCTTTGCAATGCATCGTTAGGGATAAATATCGCTTAACTTTGGTAATATGCCCCAACGTCTGTTAACGTTCGATTCGAAGGAAATCAGGAATTGTTGAAAAACATTGTGTGCGCCATCTTGTCTTTTTTCAAATGCCACACTTTTGTCGTGCACGGCAGCCATTTTAGATGCCTTGACCAGATCCACTCTGTGAACGCTGTCGATCCTTAGCATGGCTCCCCACCCTCGCAAGCATCTCCCCCAGGCAGTGGTCACCTCCGCTCTCTGTTTTATGCATGGGTAATAAACCTCCCCCCATCTGCGCTGTTCTTCCCTGAGAATCACACCCTGTGCCCGCCCGACACCTCCCTTTCGCCCTATTCACTACCGCACCCTCTGACACTCCTTTTCCTCTGTGTCCGATTGTCCAGGCCGGTCCTAGGCTATCAGCTAGCCCTGCAGATGTAGTTTATGGCCACAGCTGTAAAGAATCACCCGTCTTCAAAGGAGTTATAGTAGATCAAGGCCCACACTCGATGAGATCCGTCACAGCAGAAGCGTTGCTATTATCTGAAAACCATTCTGTATTGTGATTGGGGAGGGGACCGAGCGTGAAGCGGAAGATTCCAGGGATGACTCTTTGTACATCAAAGTTTTTACAATTATGTGTCACATTAAAAATATATAGCACTCCGACAAAGTAGTAAGATTATAAAACTTTAATAATTTATAAATATATACAAGAAAACAAAAATAGTAATAACATATAAACATTTTTAGAGAAAAACAACGAAGTAGCGGTCGGCTGTGCGAATAGTCCCAACGCAGCACAACGTCCAGATTTCCGGCGTGGGGCGTCGCGGGGGGTGGGTGATCAGTAGCAAACTGTTGTGCGAATAGTTCCAAGGCAGCAGAACGCGCCGAAATCTAGATGACACAAAAGTGATGTCTAGTAAGTTGCCACCCAGCAAATAACGGCGTGGGGCGTCGCGGGGGGTGGGTCATCAGTAGCAAACTGTTGTGCGAATAGTTCCAAGGCAGCAGAACGATGGCACCAAGGTGATGTCCAGTAAGTTGCCGCACTGGTTTTGGTATCCTACAATGCTGCTCCGAATAACGGCGTGGAGCGCCCCGGGGGAGGCGGCGTGAACGGGCCTCTCCAGGTGGAGTCTCGTCTGTTGTAGTGGGGCGCCCCTTTACCGTTTCAGTTGCCATTCCGTCCGCTTTTGGTCCACTGTGTCAAAATCCGCCATTCAGCTGAGTTGCGCCCACTCTTGCGGTGCAGCGATAGGCGGCTGTCACAGGACTCTCAAAATGGCGGCAGGCTGTTTCCTTTTTGGGCCTGGTCCACTGAAATGGCCCTGGGACACCTTGGAAATCGGACGCTTGTCTGCTAGGTCTTGGACCCCATTCTCGAAAGCGTCCCCTCCGCCTTGAGAATTCATCAAAAGTTTTGGGGGCCCCGACTCCTGCAGGCTTCTGGTGGGGAGCGGCTGCCATGATTGCTCGCGGAATGACCACGACGGAGCTACGAGATGGTGGTGCTCTCATGGTGACGCCAGCTTCAGTCTGAAACATCCAGAAACAAGGTGGGGCTTTCATCGTTTGGGGGAAAAAAAAGTTTTCATCCAATGAAAAGTGTTGTTTTTAGGTCATATGATCAAGCCTTCCATCATTAGGAAACCAAAAGTAAAATGAACCAATGAAAAGTTTTATAAACAAGTCACATGACCTGTTATGCGGCATAGGGTATAAAATGCGGAGAAAATACGTTGGCACGTGAGGCGGCGTCAGTAGCGGACCGATGTGCGAATAGGCCGAAGGCAATACAACGCGCCAAGATCCGGATGGCATCGAGGTGGTGTCATAGTTGAGAGTTCTGAGCAGCGGTTGTAACACTGTCTGAAGCTTATTTGCAGCTGCTGCAGCTTCACTACGCGCCAAGATCCGGATGGCACCGAGGTGGTGTGTAGGAAGTTGCCGCACTGGTGTGGCCATCCTACAATGCTGAAAGTCGGCGTGGGGCGCCCCGTTGGCCTGTGAGTTTGCGTCAGTAGCGGACCGATGTGCGAATAGGCCGAAGGCAGCACAACGCGCCAAGATCCGGATGGCACCGAGGTGGTGTCTAGTAAGTTGTCGCACTTCTGTGGCCATCCTACAATGTTGAAAGTCGGCGTGGGGCGCCCCGTTGGCCTGTGAGATGGTGTCAGTAGCGGACTGATGTGTGAATGGGGCCAAAGGCAGCGCAACAATATTTTCTACTATATTTCCGGTGTAGAAGAGACCACAAGGCGCTGAGATGCCAAGATCCGGATGGCACCGAGGTGGTGTGTAGCAAGTTGCCGCACTGGTGTGGCCATCCTACAATGCTGAAAGTCGGCGTGGGGCGCCCCGTTGGCCTGTGAGATGGCGTCAGTAGCGGACCGATGTGCGAATAGGCCGAAGGCAGCACAACAATATTTTCTGACTGACACCACAAGGCGCTGAGATGCCAAGATCCGGATGGCACCGAGGTGATGTCTAAGTTGCGGACTGATGTGCGAATGGGGCCAAAGGCAGCGTAACAATATTTTTTGTATGGAAGATACCACTAGGCGTTGAGATGCCAAGATTCGGATGGCACTGAGGTGATGTCTAGCAAGTTGGTGTGGTCATCCTACAATGCTGAAACTCGGCGTGGGTCACCCCATTAGCCTGTGAGATGGCGTCAGTAGCGGACCGATGTGCGAATAGGCCGAAGGCAGCACAACGCGCCAAGATCCGGATGTCACCGTGGTGGTTTCATAGTTGAGAGGCACTTCATCTGCAGTGGGGCGCCGAGATCCGGATGGCACCGAGGTGATGTCTAGCAAGTTGCTGTACTGGTGTGGTCATCCTACAATGCTGAAACTCGGCGTGGGTCGCCCCATTAGCCTGTGAGATGGCGTCAGTAGCGGACCGATGTGCGAATAGGCCGAAGGCAGCACAACGCGCCAAGATCCGGATGTCACCGTGGTGGTTTCATAGTTGAGAGGCACTTCATCTGCAGTGGGGCGCCGAGATCCGGATGGCACCGAGGTGATGTCTAGCAAGTTGCTGTACTGGTGTGGTCATCCTACAATGCTGAAACTCGGCGTGGGTCGCCCCATTAGCCTGTGAGATGGCGTCAGTAGCGGACCGATGTGCGAATAGGCCGAAGGCAGCACAACGCGCCAAGATCCGGATGTCACCGTGGTGGTTTCATAGTTGAGAGGCACTTCATCTGCAGTGGGGCGCCGAGATCCGGATGGCACCGAGGTGATGTCTAGCAAGTTGATGTACTTGTGTGGTCATCCTACAATGCTGAAACTCGGCGTGGGTCGCCCCATTAGCCTGTGAGATAGCTGTTCTTTGGATTTGGGCCTGGCTCGTCTGCTGTAGTGGGGCGCCCCTTTACCGTTTCAGTTGCCATTCAGCTGAGTTTCGGCTGCTCTTGATGCTACAGCGACAGGCGGCTGCAACAGGACTCTCAAAATGGCGGCCTGTTCTTTGGATTTGGGCCTGGTCCACTAAAATGGCCCTGGGACACCTTAGAACTCGGACGCTCGATTTTTTTTTCCTTTCCTGTACATGCAAAAAAAGGTAAATGCCCGGTACGTTACACGCTTCATCTGCCACGATGAACTCTCTAGAGGAACCGAAAAAAAATATAGTTGTGGTAACTATACCATGCATCGTCATATGGAGAGGTGGCACCAATTAATTATAGTGCTGCATAAAAGAGAGATTTGGAGGAGAACCCCTGACCTGCTAGTACATTCATCAAAGAAGTGGCACTGAGAGCTTCAGAGGCAAGGGAAACGGTCCCAAATATTTAGAAGAACTTTGGAAAGATTAAAATGACATGTTTAGATTGTGGCAAATTTATTTCATGTGGACATCTGAGTGTTACTCTAATAAATACAGCATATGAACATCATCATAGTCGATGGTTGGTAGAGACATTTTGACTATATCCTGGACCTGCCCGTCCTCGCCCAAAATGGCGCCAGAATAAATGGGACTCGTAACTCCTTGTTGTGTACTGGTTGCAGAACCTTGAAATCACGAGATACGTATGCAGTTTTGAAGCACATGGCGGGCGGGGACGAGAATTGATTGAATATTTCGACATCCCTATTGATATTAAGTTCTGATGTGTTATTGATTACTGTACTGTTGAAAGTTCGAATTAACGTCACCCATGGTACTTGCCCGCAAATGTATATCTAGATAATTTTATTGTAACTGGCCCTGTCGTATTTTAATTATAAAATGTACGTCCACCGATTCCGTAACTGTTAGACACCTTAGTTCTTGCAACCTAATGGCCCGCCCGTTACGTTCCTCTACAGTGTAAATGTCTATTCATCATATACGATTACAGTTTGCTCCGTGGCCGGCCCACGTGGTTATAGGCTCGTATTTGTATAATGAAATTTTCACAATAAAGGTTTTTAAAAGAAAACATGGTAGTAGTATATACATTGGTAAAGTTTTTAATAATAGTCACTGTTTTAGAATCATTAAAAGGCAAGTGAAATAAAGCAGACCAATTACATGAAGGGTAAAAGGTATAATACGAAGGAACGCAGTAAAGATAAATGGTCAAGGGCTGTTGTGTTTTCTATTCCTGCAACATAAAGTGATCGATAAGAATCTCATATTCAGGCGTATCGGCGACTAAGACAGCAGGTCGACCCTCTTTTGCTCAACGGCTCCGTCATGGGACGAAGAAACGCTCTTTTTCTCGAAAAAAGAATATATTTTACTTGCAGGACAGTTGTAAAATTTCCGGGAAAGTACATTAGCCTGGAACATTATAACATATATTTAAGAAAAAATAATGTTCGGAAGTAATGAAAAGCGTAATTTTTAGGTCATATGACCAAGCCTTTCATCATTACAATAAGAAAAGTAAAATGAACCAATGAAAAGTTTTATTAACAAGTCACATGACTTGTTATGCTTACGTTACGCGCTGCGCGCCCCGGATGACTTCCGGATGCGCTAACGCGGCGCGTCATATGACGCATTACGCGACAACGCAGGTACAGAATATAGTCAAAATGTCTCCACCAACCAGCGGTCGGAACACAACCCCTTTCAGCAGGCTAAATAGTTCTGTTAAATGACAACAGAAGGGACAGGCAACAAGAACCATCAGTCAAAGAGGGGAGGGCTAGTTCTTCTCTACCGGGTTACATTGGGGCGCTACCGGAACTGATCGAATTGGTAGTCTACAGTGTTTCTGGATGTTTCAGACTGAAGCTGGGGTTAGCATGAGAGCAGCACCATTTCGTAGCTCCGTCGTGGTCATTCCGCAACCAATCATGGCAGCCGTTCTTTATCGTTATTTTGGGCGGGGTGGGTGGCGGAGCAGAGCTGTTTTGCAGCCATCATTGTGTGGAGTTCAGTTCATCTCACTAGTTTTGTATTTGTCATGAGGGGTTGTTCCTAATGTTTCTATTTTAGCGAGGTCAAAAAGAGATCCCATTAGTGGCCTACTGATTTTGCTCGATTCCTTTTCTTTTTTTTTACACGATTTTTCGTTATCTGCAAAGACTAAACAGAGTATTGCGACTCTGTGTTTGTTTGTAAATAGAGAATGAACCAAAGAGAACTAATTCTAAAACAGTAAATACTTGGATAACAATGAATCAAATGGAGAGAGAAGCAGGCACGACGGATTACAATGGGGGCAAAGACCTGCGTTAACTACCTTTCACTATCTGCAAAGAGAGAGTACTCCTAATAGAAATGAGGGGGGGGGGGCACCATTCAAAGCAGATCAGTGTGCATAAACACGAAAATGTTTTCACTTACCACGTACTTGACATTCGACAGCTTATGATATTTGCTATTAAAAAACCATTGAAATTCACTGAAAAAACCATAGGTTATAGACCATATATAGTTAGGAATTAGCATTTACAAAACCTTGAAAATTCACTGAAAAAACCATAGGTTATAGACCATATATAGTTAGGAATTAGCATTTAAAAAACCTTATTTTACTCACACAAAACCATTGAAATTCCATATATAGTTAGTTGCACTAACTATATATCGCGCACCTGCAATCCACTGCTGATGATGTCACATATTACATCATTCATGACATGGTCAGTGACATCACTGATGACATCACTGATGACATCTCAAATGACATCACTGATGACATCACTGATGACAACATCCAGTGACTGTATGTTTCTGTAAAGTTAAAATGTGTCTTACATATTTAGAATGAGTGGAAGTATAAGTGTCTGGACAAAGGATTTAGTAGGTGCATGACTGAATGCATGAGTGAGTGATTAAATGTGTCTCACTGAGTGCATGGGTTAGTGACTAAAGTGTCTTAATTTGTGCATCATTATGTCTGTTGTTCTGTAAACTGCTGCATGTTTTGATCAGTAGCTATATGATTAACTATATGGGTTACTGATTGATTGTCCAAGTATTTGTATGGGAGACTGAGTGTGTGTGTGGCTGGCTGGGAGGTGTGTGACTCTGTGCAGATCAATGTGTACTTGTATCAATGATTGTATAACAAGGTAAGTATGTGTTAGTATATGTTTGAAAATGTAAGGTGCTCTATGTTTAACTGTATAGACAAGAAAATGGAAGTGTCATTGATTCTTTACAGGACTGACTAGGTGTGTGAGTAACTCCATGGATGAGTGGCAGACTGTGAGTGTCTGTATAGGTGTATGAGTGCATATGATAGTGTTGTAAAGATGAGTGATTGTATGTATGAATGATAGTATGGGTGAATGAGTGAAGGTGTGTGTAGACGTAGGAATCAGTGAGTGCGTATGTAGTAACTAGTATTGGTGTGTCAATGGTTTCAAAAATTATATTCTGTATTTAACACTGGGTGAAACAGAGGTTATATTAAAATGTGAGGAGATGCATTGTATTGTCACATGAATGATATCATCAGTGATGTGGTCATTGATGTCAAATGAGATGTCATCAGTGATGTCATCAGTGATGTCATTTGAGATGTCATCAGTGATGTCATCAGTGATGTCACTGACCATGTCATGAATGATGTAATATGTGACATCATCAGCAGTGGATTGCAGGTGCGCGATATATAGTTAGTGCAACTAACTATATATGGAATTTCAATGGTTTTGTGTGAGTAAAATAAGGTTTTTTAAATGCTAATTCCTAACTATATATGGTCTATAACCTATGGTTTTTTCAGTGAATTTTCAAGGTTTTGTAAATGCTAATTCCTAACTATATATGGTCTATAACCTATGGTTTTTTCAGTGAATATATATATAAATGGAATGGTTTATATATAGAGTAAATGCTTATTCGCCATTTGATTAACCCTTTGTGTGCTCGTGACGGAACCGTTCCGTCACGAGCCTCGGGTGGGCTGTGCTGGTGACGGAACGGTTCCGTCACGGTCCGCTCGCCGCACCTGCGCGGCGCGAATTCCGCACCTGCGCTGACGTTCTAAAGAGCGGGCGGGGCCGTGACGGAACCGTTCCGTCACAAGCACAGCCCACCCGAGGGCCGTGACGGAGCGGTTCCGTCATTAGTTCGCCGCAGCTAAGGGGTTAAGGGAAACGCTGTGTTTGTGTTGGGTCATGGACAGAAGCAGCGACCGGTATGCTGTCTGATTAAGGGAAACAATACATTTGTGTTGGAGGGTGATGGGAAGAGTGGAAGCAGCAACAGGCGTAAAGAAACGTTTTAAAAAAAAAGTTCCCCAAAACAACAGATAAAGAAAGTAATTGTAAGGAGATTGTGCTTGGCCGATGCACCTTAGCCTTGATTGGAAGTGAAGTCTCGGCTGCGTGAACGTCTTAGGCGGCAGCAAAGAAAAGCGATGTAGGAGTGAACCAATGCTAAGTAGCAGGTCTTGCAGAGCGCATGCGTGCTGCCCAGGCTCGGCAGAAACAAAAGGAGACAAAATACAGTTGGGTAAGCAAAATACTATCTCTTCTAAGATGGCCTAACAAGGATTCCCACTGAACAAACCTTCTATATACACGGTTTGTCACAATCAATGACCAACACCAAAACCATTGCCTACTATAGTAATCTGCAAGACTACATGTAACAAAAATATCTGTTTCAGTGGCGTAGCTCAAAATGATGGGGCCCCCATGCAGAATCTGTTGAGGGGCCACTGAATCTTGCATATTTCACGGTTGTACGACGGTACTTATGCCTTTACCATGCATTTTGTACCACGCATGTTTTTACCACAAATATTCTGTTATAAAGCATGCCATTACCATGCATTGTTTTTATATATAAAAACAATGTAATTGTGGGGGTTGAAAAGGCATGCATGTGGTAAAAATAAGCATGCAAAAAATGTGTGGTAAAGGCACAAAGAGGTAAAAACCTTGTTGTAAAGGCTATTTCCCTTATTTCACAGATATTAATTGGCCTATGGCTGAATGGGGCCCCTTAAGGATTGGGGCTAAAGAGTCAGCGTTACGCTCGTGACCTATCACTAGGCTTTAATATAGAGTAATAACAATCCAACCCTAAATGCCTATTGATATTAACATAGGCTTTGCACAATAAATGTCAGTCCAAGTGCCTTTATCATAGCGTTTCATAATAAGCAGATCAAACCTGTTGTCATGATCACTGGCATGCCACTATAACCAACTGTACAGAGTATAAACTTTGCCGCAAGCCAAAAACTGCAAAACAAGTAGACTTTTTAGTTGAAGCACACAAATTCGGCCCAATGAAATCCTATAGTCAGGGAATCAAAATTATGGAGCCTAAGCACCTCTCTCTGAAAGCTCTTGTTGTTGATCACATAAGGTCAGGCGACAGTTGCACAGTCAGACAGTCTTGTGAATCCATGTAGATTAATACAGCCCAGGCTCTCAAACACAAAAATAAATTCTGAAGTCTAAAGTTAATGACTACCCTCCTGCCATCTGTGCTGCCGCCAGCTCCTGCCAGCTCCTGCCATATGTGCTGCTGCCAGAGAAAAACAAACAGCACAATTTATCTAAATCACACTTACATAGGATTACAAGTTCTTGTGTGTGTTCTCGTAAGTTCGGGCAGCTGGATAAATAAACTAAATAACATAGCTGCGTTAAGGAAAGGCACTATACTTTTTTTGTAGAAGTACACAACGTCCGCCCAATCAAAACAGGTACCACTGGAAATCAACATGTGAGCAAACAAAGCCCCTCTCCTGGTAGTGCTTCTTAAAGCCTTTTTTTCTGGCGACAGGTGCACTGTCAAGGCAGACCTAAAAACTGGATTCTCCTCCAATGGGAGCCCTGGAAAGCCGTGGCAACTGGCGCAACTTCTGCAAGATAGCTCTTCACTAAGGATTTGTTGAATACCTCCATATAAACGTTTAAAGGGAGAGAGGCTAAATATCACAGTCAGAATCCTAGAGAACACCTACTACACATGATCATTAGTAGTTAATCTATCATTGATAAATACAACGCTAAATGTTTTATAGAAATACCCTCTCTAAATGTAGGTCATCACTTTTCTACGTAATGGTAAATTACGTTTGTCAAATAAATTCATGTTTTGACAACATTAATATTCATTCTGTTTGCACTGCAGTATTTTTATGAAGATTCCATTTGTCATTGAAGCTCAATGAGTGTACGTGCAAAGATGACTAGATCTCCCACATGAAGCGTAGCATTGTGTTTATCTGTTTTTCGCACCCAGTTCTCCTTGTGTTTCGTATCTGCTTTCCTCACATTCAGTCACTCGACTGCTTCAGTTTTATCTATTGTCTCTCCTTTCACTTCATTAGATCTCACAATTTCATATCTTCTCATTATATCTCAAACTATCTCAAAATACTATGTCCAATACTGCTGTAACCTCTCATATTATTAATATAATATTTTTCCCCTCCGGTCTTTTCAAACCCTTAAACAATATATTCTGTCAACTTTCATTTGGTATTCAACTGTTGTGCTATATAATTGATCTCAGTTCTCATTTTCCCACTAAAATGCAATATCGTATACTACTGAAATAATTTTCATAAGGCCTAGTTTACCTTTTGGTGGTGGTGTCGTTTCTGCCCAAGCTGACAGATCAAGTTCATTTAAAGACTTGCAGCTCACAAAGCCCTGTGGGTATTCACTGCCAATGAAGACATCTCTTGGGACTTCTGTGAGACCACTGTTGTCACAGATGATCCGTGAAAGGGAGATGGTACTGAGAGCCGAGCGCTGCTTCTTGCTGAACACACCAGGATTCTGCCACCATAATCTGCAAAGTATTTGGAAGAGATCATTGATAAACGGTTCAGATTACTTATGCGTGACCTTTATTACAATAAATTCTACATTTATTTGAACCCGTACTTATCATCCCCAATACATGATCGTTTAAAGACTAGACCATGTACTGGTAAGAAAGGGAATGGAAGGACTCTAATGGGAAAGAATCAGACTCAGTATAAAGCAATCTCCCTTCAATTAATTTGTGCTTTACCACCTGATGAAATATAAAATGTGTGAACTGATTACACTCTACAGTGCCATGCATGAGTAAACAAAGAGCCACTGGAGAAAACTATGAGTTTATTGGGCAAATTTAGTCATCCAGAGAAAAACTACATCTAAAATATCTCGAGCAAATGCACAATACAGACAATGAAGAAAATCCCTCAGTTGCAGATCATGTTGAACAATGTTTGTGTTGGTGCATACAATTCGGTATTGCCATGTTTGCCAAGGAGACACCTTGCTTTTCAACACAAAATGCAAATATTAGTGCTGCTTATATGGTACTGAACGTGACCTCCTGAATAATTCTATTCTGCAGAAATATGAACTGCAACCAAGAAGCTCAGTTTCACAGTGGTGGTGACTGGGAAGATGGCAGCATTACCATTACCATAGTGGCCAAGGGATGCCCATTAGAGAGTAGCTTGAAAACCAGACGAATCACAGCAGTCGAAAAACCCTTCAGATAATAGGACATGTTTGCAACCTACATATTACAAGCCTGTGAAGTGAAATGTCCTTGCAAACCAAGGACCCGCTTAAAGCATTCTCACAGTCTGAATTAAAACGTTAGTTCCTGCACCTGAATTTGAAAGGTAATTCCTAGTGTTCATGCACTAATCCTTCCCCTAACGCTTCATATCTGCCTACCGGATGGCGTTTCGACAGTAGTGAAAGGTAATTGTTCTAACTTTTTTATGTACAACATGGCATACTTTGCATCTCTACATGCCATTAATATCTGTCTCTCAGAGAGATCGTATGAAGAAAACAGATTAGATGTGTTAATATAACGCCACAGCATGTGGCCTGAATGCAAGGTTTGAAGTGTCCAGCTTAACAAAACAATTGACCAAAGGTGAGACTGTCCGTGTTGTAAAATGGACATGTCTTGTTGTATTATGTCAATTGCAGATGATACAATGTTGCCCAATGAATATATCCTAGAGGGTAATGTGGTCATGCCATTGTCAACCACTGACAAAGCCTTTTCTGCATTAATCCAATCAATCTGACGCAACCTTTCAGCAGCTTCTTGTTGAGAAACTTTCCATGTATATTGCATACAAGAAGCGCTTTTGACATGGTTTCCGGGGACCTAACAAAAAATCCCTGAGTTCAATGTCATCAGACAGAAGGGACAGGTGTTGCTTCACCTGAGATAGTGTTGAGGTTTTTAGCCAATCAAGGCACAACTTCCCAATACTATGACATCACCATTCCTGAATGTTCTGATTGCACATAACATTGATCAGACCTATTGATCTTAAACCCCTAGGCATTACTCAGGAATCTGGACTGACATCCATTAGTGTCTGAAGGCTAAACCAACCATACCTTCCAATTCGGGTCTAAGGAATTGTAGGAGCCATTGCTTATCATGAAAAATAGTGTACCCTCAGTGTATAGTGTGAACTGCTGCCAGTTTTCAAAACATGCGATTGTGGGAATATGTGGTCTGTTCAAATTCATCTTGGCTATTCTAAGACAGGAAGTTTGTTGCACAGTTTTGCTCAGGAAAATCATTTGATGTGGTATAAGGCATCCTCTAAACAAAGCTTTGGTTCCCCGACTCTGCCAATCTTTCGTTCACCAAACATACTTAGTATCTATTGTATCTTTCCACAATTCTAAGCCCTGTACAGACAGCTGGGATAGAAAAGAAACAGAGTATATCATCTTAGTGCTTGTCAACATATTTTTCTTTGTAGTTGGTAGGTGCAAGCCTGTAGAAGTATGAAGCTGGGTCTTATGTGTCAAAACCAGAAAAATAAGCAAACTGCTGTGAAAATGTTTATGAATTACTTTTTGGTGGTGTTGGACAGTGTTCCCATTGGGAGTAACAGCATCTGGGATACTTTCTTTATGCAGAAAGTGATGAGCATAATGTTGGTAACAAAACAGAGGGGAATCTTCATTAGTTAGTGAATTTCCTGTACTGTAGCGAGGGGAGAGCAATGGCTGCCCAGGATGCCACTTGGCCAACTGTTGAGAATCAGATACATAATGTGGTTTGATCAGATCAATGGAGACAAACCTTTTGTCTCATCAACTGGCAAGAGGCGGAAGAAGTACAGTTCTGGTACCTTCAACAGCCATGACAGGTGCTCCATACGATGGAACACATTTATTTTTTTAACTCGCCAGTTTTGATGTGCTTTTTCCGTCCTGGAAATCATTTCATTCCTGTAAAACAGCCAAACGCTCATTGATGTCAAATGGTCTGTCGGCCGCCACTATGTCGACATTGTCGAGGTCTGGGACCCAAATTCTCACCCCAAACAGGACTTCATATGGAGTACGACCACCCAGGGATGTTCTTGGCATGTTGTTAAGTGACCTCACGTGCAGCTAGTATTAATCCCAATCTGCGATCAGTGGTTGGTATAACTCTATCTCCAATCCTGGAATTTGAGTACACGGCATGTTTTGTGCATCGAACTTGTAGGAGTACTTGAATAAAATAAGCATTTAGGCTGGTGTGTGTTGTTGCGTGCAACATTGACAGCCGCCATGATGTCTCTGTCTCTTCTCATACAAGAACAAGTGATTGCAGCAATGGTAGCAGTACGAACTGTTGCCTTATAGGCTTCATCAGCCATGGAATTCCCGCAACGTAAATACCAAAACGTTGATAACTCAACATATGTATTACATGAGTCTGTGGCAAGCAGTCTTTCAGCTTTGCCACAGTTCACAAAGTATCTTGTACTTTATTATGCAACCCTTGGATTCTCGAAAACCATTCTGGTCCCAGTAATAGAGGTATTCATTATATGACTGTACATGATAATATGAATCACACACTATAAGTGTGGGGAATCCGTATTCTGCAGTGCCAGTATCAGGGCCTTGAGTTCTGCCACCTGCGCTGTACAGTCCCTTACGGACTGTGTATGCATTTTTTTCCAGGATGGAACTTGAAAATCATGAATGCACCCCTTTTCAATTGTGCATGCTGTGGAATATTGGTGCTTAGTCCCTAAGACTGCACAGGAACTGCACCCTAAAGGATGATTTTTTTAGGCAGGGCACCATCCTAAGCACAAAACTCAGTGAAAGAGGCTATCCCTAACACCTGGTTAGAAACTCTAAGAAGAGAGCCTGGTATAGCCCAAGGGAACAGATCTTGCAGACATAGGCCAAACCCACAATGGACAAAATTGTATGTGTCACCACGTTCTGTCCAGACTCTGAGATAGTGAAAATTATCAAGAAACATTGGCCGACACTCTTTATGCCCTCATATCATCTCTATCCACATCCACAAGTTCTCAAACCTCTTGTCATCCATCATGTCACCACCCACGCCTAATTGCCTTAACTCTACTCATTCCAACATCATTGACCTTACACACACCTTACACACAATTGCCCCCTGTCTACAACAAACACTATCGACTTTCTCTCACCCTCCCCTTTAGAGATCCCCCTCTCCCCTATAACCCTGACCCTATACAACATCGAACGCAACCTCTCTTTATTGACAAAAGAAGTCTCCCAACTTAGAGAACATACCTCAGCTCGGGAACCCGACTCTCGCATGCAAATGCCCCTCACCCCAACCGTAAAATCCCGGCCAACTTCAATCGCCACCATTGGAATACTTCCCCCTCCACAACCGTATGTCTAGGCCTCGCCGCACCTCAAACCACCTTTCCTCATCTGACCTCTCCGACCTATGCTATTCCTACCATCCTAGTACTTCAGTCAACAACCCACCCCCCCGTATTCCTACATCCCTGTGATTCTAGGGACCAACAGAATTCCCTCCATTCCGGCCTCCCCGAGACCCCCTCCTCAACTCACCTCCATCCACTCCTGCCCTCCCTCCCACAATAACCCCAATCCACTCGCCTGCATGCTTGTTAACTGCTGATCCGCTGTCCAACACGCCACTGAAATCTACAAATCTATCCTTAGTGAATCCATTGACATTGCGTTCCTCTTGGAAACTTGGCTTAATGAACACTCAATGAGTATGCTTGATCTACTCACCCCCGGATACTCTATCCTCAGAATAGACAGACTTGACAGAATAGGAGTTTGTCTGGCCTTAATCTTCAACAACGAACTTCAGCTCTCCCTTGTTAATAACACTGGCCACTCCACCTTCGAATACCTTGAAGCTGAACTTAAAATTCTAGGCGCCCACTCTATTTGTTTACATACTATCTACCACCCTCCTGCTGATCCACACCCCTTTATTGATTAACTTTCTGACTTGATTACACAATCCTCATTATCCAACTCAAAAAATCTCTTCCTTGGGGACCTCAACCTCTACTTGAATGACACCAATGATTCCACTACCACCCTCTTCACCAACCTTCTCGAGATCAATGACCTCAAACAACTTTGTCCGTCCCACACCAAAGGAGCCATCCTGGATGCCATCATTACCTACAAAGACTTAGCCTTCCTGACCAACATCATCCCCATTGACTGGTCCGACCACCACCTCATACTGCTCACCATTTCCATCACGCCGCCTACCCTCACCTCAAAACAAATTAAAACTATGAACTGGGCCAGAAAAAAAAAATGTATCCCTCTTGGCGAATTTTAGTCCAAACTGCAAGCTCAACTGGTCCTCATTCCTCGCTCACAAAACATAAATGAGCTTACTGATCACTTTAATAAAGCTGTCACGGATGTCCAAGACCAATTGGCCCCTCCTAAACTTTAAATCTCTAAGAAACATCCCTTCCAAATCTTGGTTTAACCTCAAACTTAACAACGAAAGACGCTCATTAAGACTAATGGATAGAACCTGGAGACAGCATCCCTCCCACTCTAACTTGACACTCCTCAGATTAGCTAGATCTACATACAAAAAACAAATTTTTATCGAAAAGGCATCCTTCTTCCGTACACAACTCCAGTGGGCCAAAAACAGACCTAGAGAACTATTCAACGTTATCCAGCAGCAAACCTCCTCAGCCCGCCTAACCCGACGGCCTCAACCACTAGATGTGAAGAAATTGCCCACTTCTTCTCGAAATAAAATCGCCCAAATAGATCAATCCTTCCACTCAACGCAGATACCAACCAACCCCCTACATTCTCCTGACGTCTCCTCTAATTCACATTCTACACTCCTGACACCCCTCCCCCTCATACTCTCCCCCTACCTTACCTCACCCTAACCCCTCATCACACATTCCTTCTCCTATTCCCTCCCTAAACTGCCCCCCACACCTTCCCACCCCTACTCCTCTCGTACCCAACCCCCCAAACTCACGACCAAAAAACAATCCCTCCTGACATAATTTAATCCCTGTAACTGAGCACGAAGTCCACAGCATTATTACTAAACTAAAACCATACACCCATACCAAAGACCCCCTCCCTTTTAACCTTGTCCAAGACCTAAAGCACATCATCGTCCCATCCCGGACCACAATCATCAATACCTCCCTTGCTAGGGGAAGTGTCCTTAGCTCCCTCCAACTTGGTAAAATCTCCCCCATTATCAAAAGCGCTAATGCTGATCCTAATGACTTAAACAACCTCCGCCCCATCACTAACGTCCCCCTTCTTTCTAAAGCCCTCAAAAATTGTGTCTTGCTCCAATTAGACAAACACATCGAAAAATTCAACCTTCAGAACTCCTTACAATTAGGCTTCAGAGAAGGCTGCGGCACTGAAACTACCATACTAAACACTTGATAATGGTGAGACATGTCTTCTTATCCTCCTTGATCTCTCAGTAGATTTTGACACTGTTAACCACTCTGCCCTACTTAATGTGCTCAATGATCGCTTCGCCCTCAATGGTACTACCCACAAATGGTTTGTCTCCTATTATCAACATCGAACCCAACAAATTAAAATTCAAGACTCAAGCACAATACTGGATTACACCGTAGTCTCTCTTCCACTCCTCGGATTAATCAAAAAGTATCAAATCATATACTCTCCAGACAGTGACCACTCGGCTCAGTATATAGAAATTAATTTAACTCCACCAAAACATCTACATGCCCCAATACTAGCAGGGGAAACATCAACAATAAATCTGAAACGCTTAAGGTGGACGAGCGCAACACTACCGCAAATAGCACTAGATGCAAAGAATCTAATGCAAAGGCTCTCCACGGGAAATGAAATGACAGTTGAAACATGGACTGATTTCACAAACAAATTACCAAAGACCGGCACCAACGTCAAAACAAGGCCCAATAAACAAAACTGTAACCACCTCAGCCAGACAACTCGCTCTTTGAGAAGGAGTTTACGGCAGTCTGTGAGGAGAGCGCAAGGTCACAGTCTGCATTCCAAGCTATGGCAGGATGTCCGTCTCATCAAGAAATCATATCAGAAACAAATCTGGATTGAGAAAAAAAATAAGGTTACCACCTTCTGGGCAAAAATATTATACAACGTAAAAAAAAAACGACTCCAGAGTATTTTGGCTGCAGGTAAACTCTCTAAATAGACCTGCAAATGTTATAAGCACGACATGCATCACAGAAATCGCATGGGTGCAATATTTACATGACACCTTTTCAATAAATTCCAGGATATACTCACCATCAAAAGCAGTCTCAGTATTTAAAACCTCTAACGCTAAGACACAATTGACTACAGCCTCTGATTTGACAAACATCGCGGATAACAAACAGAAAGGTCCAGACGATATACCCGGAACATATGACGATTTAGATATATTACAAATAATAAAGAAAAGCAGGCGAGACAGCGCACCAGGATCGAATGGCATTCCCCAGCAATTTATAAAGTAGATCCCCATTATTGGGCCAGCAACTTCAACAAACTGTTCCGGACAATACACATCACCAGTCGGATCCCAGAAAGCTGGAGAGGGGCAGTCATCAACCCAATATACAAAAGCGGTGATCGGAAAAACCCTGCTAATTAACGCCTAATATCGCTTATTGACGCCGAGGCCAAATATTATGCCTCACTGGTATTAGCTGACCTTATGAAATGGTCAGATGACAACAACCAAATTCCTGTGAATCAGTCCGGGTTCCGCCGCGGTACAGGTACCATGGTGAATGCCATAGCAATAAGTCTGATAGCCGAGAAAAGCTTGCAAAATCATCAAACTCTATATCTATATTTGGCGGATTTCAAGGCGGCATTTGATCGTGTATGCCGACAGTTACTCTGGGCCAAACTAAAGCAGCAGGGTCTTCCAAACGCGATCCTAAACCCAATAATGGAACTATATGCTAATACCTGGATGCAGGCAAAGATTGATAACGGTCATCGGCTTACACAGAAAATCAGTACGTACGCAGGACTAAAGCAAGGCTGTGTCTTGGCCCCTCATTTGTTCAACTTATTCATGGCTGATTTGTCACCAAGGCTAGATGGGGTCCACGCACATCCTCCACAGCTAGGAACATTGCCCATCACACATCTTTCCTACGCCGATGACGTCGTACTCCTTAGCCACACCAAAATAGGACTGCAACGCCTCATGCAGGAACTGGAGGACTACACCGAACAGAATCTCTAGGAAATAAACTTCAAGAAAACAAAGGTCATGATAACAACCCAGCGCCGTATAAAACAGTCAAATTTTACCATCAACAATAAGAAACTGGAAGTAGTAGAAAGCTACAAGTATCTGGGGATACTTTTGGGCAGACGGTTCACCTTTTGCACGCACCTCGACGCAATAGAGAAGAAAGGGTCAGCCCTACTACATGCATTCAGCACTTTATCCAAGAAGTTAAAAGGTCCCTTGTTCACTCCCCTTTTAACAGTTTTCAAAACGAAGCTAATTCCAACAATAGCCTACGGTAGCGTGCTATATTGCGGAAGGAGTGCCCCACTCTTAGATAAAATCCAAATAAGAGTGTACAAACGCATATTCGGAGTACCATGTGATGCCTTTCCCGCGCAGGTACGGCTCGAATTTGGCTTGCAGTTACAAACACTGCACAAAAATTATGAGCCAGTCAAATTTTGGTACGGCATCTGGTTGAACCGTGAAACCGAAATCAACGTTGCAATTTGGGAAGTCATCCAAAATAATCCCAACTCCAAGTATGCGAAGTACCTAAAATCTTCCCTTGAAATCACAGAGTTGGCAACATTGTGGAACAGGAAGTTACCTTTATCCTTATTTAAGAAGGTAACAAAAAAGTCAGCCAACATGCATTCCTTGAACAATGATAAAGCAACCCTGAGACATCGATCACACGCATGGATGGTATTACATTCTTACAAAAAGCTGGCACCCGCAGCCTATTTCAGGCTTGCGTTCCCATCGCACTTCAAACATAAATATTTAACTCTACGTATGGGAAAATTACCCACAAATGCAGACCCACCTGGCTGGAGAACATCAGGTCTAAAGGGGTGCAACTTATGTGGTGCCGCTGTGCAAGATATGATCCACCTGATTTGCATTTGTCCAGCATTGGATAGTGAACGCCGATGCTTACTAAAGGCAAAAGTTAAGGAAAAAGGAATTCGCACATGCCGGTCAGCGATCCTACAAATGCTGGACTCAGTGGACCCTCAATTTATTTGTAGAGCAATCAAGTATGTTAATAATTTTGTAAACAGAAGAAACGATCATACAAATTAGAAATCTCGAAATGTTTTAATCTGTATTTTACAATAGTTTTGAACGAGTACAAGAATCATTTGGACTTACAGAACCGCCAATGTTCTTTCCTCTTTTATCAATAGTGTTTTATATGAGTACTCAAAGCACTCTTTTTCTCTTTATAAGTACATATTTTTTTTCTTTTTTTTAACTAATACAGCATGTAACATTGTAATGGTTTTTATTAACTATACAATAAAGAATTTTCATTCATTCATTCAAGACTGTCTATCTAAACCCACTACGGTCAACCTAGGAGTCCCCCAGGGATCTATGCTCTCACCCTCACTCTTTAACCTCTTTTTGGAACCCCTCACCCTCATTCTAAATCAAGCTGGTATCAACTACCATCTTATGCCGATGACACTCAACTCTATTACAAGATCGAAACCCACGCTGACATCATACACCTTATTAACACCCTCACTAAAATCCAATCCTGGTTCCACCTTAATCATCTCAAACTCAACCCCAAGAAAACTGAAATCACCTCTTCTCCCCCAAAACAACCATCTCCCCATACAAACTTTGATCTCCGACCTCAATGCCCTTAACTGCTCTCTCTCCTTGTCCAACTGAGTAAAATCTCTTGGTATCTCCATCGATATTAATCTAAACCTCAAAAATTCGGCTAAAGGGGCCCTCTTCACTCTCCGTCATCTCAAGACAATCAAACGCTTTCTCCCAACTGAAGATTTTAAATTAGTGGTTCAATCTCTGGTCCTTTTACGAATCGATTACGGCAATGCCATCCTCACCGGAATCGCAAGGTCCACCTAGCTCCACTCAAATCTGTACTCAACCTTGCAGCCAGGCTCATCACCGACTGCAAACGGTTCAACCGCATTTCCCCAGCTCTCAAAACTCTAAAATGGCTCCCCTTTGAAGGCAGATCCGCCTACAAAAACACATGCATCACACACAAATGAATGTACGTCATTACGACGCACACTTTTACAACGCGTTCCATTACAACGCGGTTGTAACAACGCAAGTCGTTACAACGACTTGCGTTGGGGGGGGGGCGCAAATTAAAAAAATTTAATTTACTATTCCAACACCAGTCCCCGTGGATAGTAGGGAAGGTGTTGGGATAGTAAATTAAATGATTTACTATCCTTGAGCGCCCCCCAGCGCAATTCATTGTAACAACTTTCGTTGTTATGACCGCGTCGTAATGGAACGGCGTTGTAATGGTCGCGTTGTTCTGAGACAGATTCAAAATGAATATGGTCCAGAACCGGCCTTAAATCTTGGTATGAAATTACTGAAAGATTTAAAACCGGTCTCGGCTATACTATTAGCCAACATTAAAGGTGAAGCAGCATCTGTGACAATCCGCCAAAAGCTAAAATAAACAGATATTACTGAGCAACCAAATGAACTTGCCAGAATTATTGAAAAATCTTATGAAGAACTAGGTAGAGATAGTTTGGGAGGGAAACCTGTAAAGCCCGAACTAACAGAAAATCCTGAAAAAGTTTTTATCAAAAATAATCTCACTACTCCTAAAAAGAAGTGGGAGAACACTAAACAGACACTAAACAGACACTTCCTAAAAAGAAGTGTTCTCAGTCCAGAGGAAGGTCTCCTCAGAAGGAGCCCTCGGAGAAGAGATATAACCTTAGAAATAGGTATCAAGATACTGATACACGATCCTCTCGTTCCTTTCAGACTTCCTTGTAGAAATCCGAAAGAAGAGGACGATCAGAACAAAAATAGGAACGTGTGAAGTCCAAAGACGATCAACACGTTCCGAAAAAAAAGAAAAACCCAATTCACCAAAAAGAAGGTAGCAAGTCTAAAAATCAGACATGCCGAGGATCTTGAGGACACAACTCAAGAACGGGGAGTGGGCCCAGATAATGCTGGACAGCGCAGCCAACGGTCACCATAGCTCGCAGGATCCTGAAGGATCACCTGGAGACAGTGGATCTGAATGAATACATTCAGGTTGAAATTGCCGATACCAGGTTTAGTGTACCCCATAAGTTATATGAAGTAACACTTCGAATAGAGGGGGATATAACTAGGAAAATAAAAGCACTTTTTTGGGGAAAAACTATCTAAGGGCTATGACATACTTCTGGCTGAAAAAGACTGGCGACCTGAATTTGTCAGGGAGTGCCCACATGGCGAAGAAATCATTATGCTAGCCTTCTCTAATCATATTCCTATTACTAAAAAAATACACCAATGCCAGAAAAAGGGCTGTGGCCCAGGCTCCAGCATTATATAAAAGTCATGTGGGATGGGATGAGGATTCTCCTCACCATAAAATCCAGTAAAAAAATCAACATACTGCTCAGTGGCAGTATCGAGTAAAGCAGGAAGCTAAAAAGCAAGTCAGGGAGATCTTATATCAACTTGAATACCAAGGGGTGATTGAAACATGCACCTCGTCAATGAACAATCCTTTGTTTCCTGTCTCCAAACCAGACAATACATATCATCTAGTTTTGGATTACAGAAATTTAAACTCTTGTTGCAAAACTTTTGCAGAACAAAAGTCACACAGTGCAGCACTGATGAATAACATCGTTCGAAAGAAATATAAAACTACTTTATATATTTCAAACGGTTTCTTCTGTCAAAACATTGCACCTGAAAGCAGACATTTGATGGCTTTCTCAATAATGGAGACACAACAGCACTTCTGTCGTCTCCCCCAGGGGTTCAAGAACAGTCTAGGGTTATTTTCAGCCAGAGTAACAGAGTTACTACAAACGTATGATGATGAGGCATTATCTTATGTCGATGACATCTTTCTTACAGATGATGATTTGAACAGGCACTTGAACAGGGTGAACACCATAATGGTATGCACCCGTTACAACGCAACTTTTACAACGCATGACTTTTACAACGCAATTTTTACAACGCATGATCCATTACAACGAATACCATTACTACACATTTTTTTACAACGCATATACTTTTACAACGCATACCATTACAACGTAAGTATAGGTAAGTATATAATTTTTTTTTAAATGTAAGTTACTAAATTTAATATAATTTAAGTGTGGGGAATTCGCGATCGGTATTTTCCAGCGCCATCTTAAAAGCCTGTAGGGTAAAGGGGTATTTTTAGGGTTCAGGGCTAGGTATGGGTTTTTGGGTAAAGGGGTATTTTTAGGGTTCAGGGCTAGGTTTGGGTTTTTGGGTAAAGGGGTATTTTTAGGGTTCAGGGCTAGGTTTGGGTTTTTGGGTAAAGGGGTATTTTTAGGGTTCAGGGCTAGGTATGGGTTTTTGGGTAAAGGGGTATTTTTAGGGTTCAGGGCTAGGTTTGGGTTTTTGGTTAAAGGGGTATTTTTAGGGTTCAGGGCTAGGTATGGGTTTTTGGGTAAAGGGGTATTTTTAGGGTTCAGGGCTAGGTATGGGTTTTTGGGTAAAGGGGTATTTTTAGGGTTCAGGGCTAGGTTTGGGTTTTTGGGTAAAGGGGTATTTTTAGGGTTCAGGGCTAGGTTTGGGTTTTTGGGTAAAGGGGTATTTTTAAAAATTAAATTAAATTAAAAAAAATTAAATTAAATTAAAATTAAATTAAATTAAATGATATTAAATTTAGTAACTTACATTTAAAAAAAAAATTATATACTTACCTATACTTACGTTGTAATGGTATGCGTTGTAAAGGTATATGCGTTGTAAAAAAATGCGTTGTAATGGTATTCGTTGTAATGGATCCTGCGTTGTAAAAGTTGCGTTGTAAAAGCATGCGTTGTAATAGTATGCGTTATAACGTCATACATCCCACCATAACACTTGGGTTCGCCTCAGAAGGGTATAAATTCAATTTTAAGAAATCACGAATTGCCCACCTCATTGTCCTATTCTTAGGATACAAACTTTCGAGTGAAGGCAAAAGCCTGGCAGCAAACTTTTGGGAAAAATGTGCGCTGCTCCAAACTCCCAAAACGCTGAAAAACCTACAATCAATTCTAGGATTCCGAAACTTTGGAAGAACTTACATTCTGAATTACGGAGAAAGGGTTAAACCTCTCTACGAACTAATCAAACCTGATTTCAAACCTACTAATTGGACTCAAAAACACACAGAAATTTTGCGTTCAGTGCAAACAGACATGTTGGCAACAACACACTTACAAACGCGCAACAATATACGCAACCTTGTAATCCGAATCATCCCAGGGAGAAGCGGGTTCACATACCTAACCTTTAACGAAGGTGAAAAGGTACCAATAGCTTACAAGTCACACTTGTACACACAAGCTGAAATGAAATTCACTTCAACAGAAAAGATTCTGACACCGGTTCAGACTGCTGTAGCAAAGGAGAGAGCCCTCGCACAGGGTAAACTCAATAAAATCGTTACACCTGTACCTGCCTTAGAGGCAGTAACAAAGGCTAGCATTCAGAATGTAAAAGCTCTACATCCTAGATGGATACAATGGGTTAATTCTCTTGCTGCAACAGATGTTGAATACGTGTTTGACCCTAACTTGAAGACACAAGAATTTCTCCAATACGAACAAGAATATCCTCTGCCGACTGAAATTCTACCTCTAGAACATTATGGCTGTATAATATACATGGACGGATCAGCACAACCCGCGATTGGGGGTAAACAAGCTTATAGTGCTGTGTGCGCGATTGTTAAAGGTCGTTGGCACAATGGTAAATTCAGACCTATGGTCACAAAAACTCAATCTCTTGGGGACTGTATAGCTCAATGAGCTGAACTACAGGCTTTTAAGATGGCGCTGGAAAATACTGATCGCGAATTCCCCACACTCATAGTGTGCGATTCGTATAACTGCGTCAGGAATTACAATGAATATACGCAGACCTGGGTTCAAAATGGTTTTAAAAATACAAAAGGTGGCACAATCAAGCATAAAAAGCTTTGGGAACAAGTAGTTCTTTTGCAGAAAGAACTACAAAAGACTCAAGTGATTCATACACTGAGTCATCAGCGTGATGGCGTTCACGTTGAATGGAATTAATTGGCTGATGCAGCCGCAAAGGCAGCTGTGCAAACGGCTTCCGTAACTACAATCACTCGTTCAAAAACAACGATAGACGGTGAAACTATGCTCGCTGCCAATGTGATGAGAAAAGGCAGTGGAGCAGCGTTACCTCTAAACTATCGACTTGAATATAAATACATAATTGTTGCAAACTCTGCTCCTTTTGCTCGAATCCCTGGAGTGGGGGATAGGGTAATTCCAAACAGGAACAGGTGAGGTGCTCTCATTTTCGAAGCACATATAGGAGAGGGTCTGATACATCAAGGGATCTTTATCTCTACTAGAATTAGAAGAGTTGTACTGGTGGCCAGGGATGAAAGCTCATGTATACAAATTCGGAATTAATTGTGATGACTGTTACAAATACCACAGCTTTGAACACCACCAGATTCCTGACTACAGAGTAGCCAGCCCAGTACAGAAACCACTGTTAGACAGCATAAGGCTATCTACATGCGGACGTCTGAATAGACTGATGCAGTCCCACAAATATTAAGACAAGATTCATTTGGATGTGGCCCCAGCGCTCAGCTGATGCTCGAACTGTTATAAAAGATTTGCGAGTCTTTATCGGCACATACGCAATCGACACGCTACATTCTGACCAGGGTCCTGCGTTTAGCTCTAGGGCTTACAAGGAGGCCATGGCCTGCTTGGTGGTTGCATTGCGATTTTCGAGTCCATTCCATCCTGAGGAAAATTCGGTTGTGGAGAGAAAAAAACGTGACATAAAGCAATCTATAACAGCTAGGGTATTAGGTTCGGATGATGGGTGGGTCAAACATCTAATAAATGCCCAACGTAGTCTTAATAACCTGCCAAGAAATTCCCTGGGTGGAATCACTCCATACGAAATCCTTTTTGGCACTAGAATGTTGGTCGAAGATCTCGATCGTCACACTTCAGTGGTAGACAAAAACCCTTTGATATCAAAGATCGTTTGGCTGTTTTACAGGACTTAAATGAAAAAAGAAGTCTAAGCAATACCAGCGAAAAGCAAACGACCACTGAAAAACCACCTGTCCCAGCAAGACCTGTCTGGATTCCAAAGATTGGGGATCTGGTCAGGGAGAAAATAGCAGACAAGAAGGAATTTGGGCCTTCTTACAGAAAACCTGTACCTGTACTTGCAATCCACAGTTCAAGAACAGTACTACTGCCGCCCGTTGCTGGAAAAAAGGAGAACCGGTCTGTGTCAATTGACCTGGTAAAACCACACCATGTGGCCGATAATAAGTAGTAGGGCAGTGGACTCCCAAGATGTAGCAGACGACCAAATCTTGCTACAATCCAAGAGGTTCAAACTGAAAGAATTATCACCTTTGATAAACCTGCAGTGAGAAAAGAAGGACTATGCAACAAAGCCATGGAACTTTTGCCTCTTGATACCCAAATAAAAATTCGTCAATAATCTCCAGTCAACAATGATGTAGCATCTGACTATACAAACATGTCAAGGGAACAAGCAACTCCAGCGATTTCGAAAAATCCGGATGCGATACCAACAATTGACAGAACTGCCTTTGGCTATTTTATCATCTTTCTGTGGATCCGGGTGAACCTGAAACTATGCCAGCAAGCAAATCTTTCAAGGAAAAAGTAAAGGAACTTGGTCAAGAGCTTACAAATACATATCTGGTTTCACCATGGATTGAACTTTGGATTGTGTTAGGTGTACTTTATCTCCTGCTATGGCTCATTCTTGTGTTAAGTGTGGGAAAGCTGATAGATGGAAAGCACATTAAAATGGACACAGCAAGTAAGAACATCAACCTGCTCCTGAAGCCACACAAATCACCTAATCGTGAACAACAAGACCTGTCATCAGTGAACATCACAGCAGTCCCACTACCTGGTGGAATAGCATGGGATACAACTGAGTATGACATTTTACGGCCCTGTTGAGCTGCTAAAGATTCCTCATCAATTTAAGGTTTCCTTGAGTGATATCGTCTCACCCAGCACATTTTGTGATGATTTTGAGACTGTTAATAACATGATGGCAGACTTAGAAATGTCAGCAAAGTTTACAAAACATGAATACTTAGAAGGTTCATCAAATTATGAAGAAATGTATTGCTTTAATCATTTTGGCCATCATTACTTGCATACATCTGCAAATCCTAGAAATGTTTAACTTATGATCAATGGGACATTGTCCAACACCTCCAAAAGGTAGTTCTAAAACGTTTCTTGGAAAATGTCCATATTTTAAAGGTTTTAATGTTACAAACCCAGAAAGTTTTTACTTTAAACATGTGAATAAGACAGTCATGAAAAGTATGTTGACGAATACTAAACAAATTTATTCTGCTGCCTTTTATGCTCAGTTGTCCACCTTAAGCTTTGACTTTTGGAAAGACAACATTGAAACAAAAACTGTTTGGGGCACAAAAGACTGGCAGGTACAAGGGTTAGAAGCATTGTTTAGAGCCTGCATCATCCCAGAACAAATTATGTTTCTAAATGACACTGTTCAACCGACACCTTGTCTTTGCATTGCTAAGATAAAAGATTTAAACAAACCGTCCATACCTAAGCCCGCACCTGTTAGTAACTTAACTTCAGGTGAGGAGGTAGACGTAAATTATATTTTACAACAGAATAGAACAAATCCTGAGTGGAAAAAATGGTTAATCTGACCCACGGACACAAATAACTGTCAAGATAGATTCCTGAACAAGACACAAGGGTTCACAGTAACTTGGCCAGATCCAAGATATATCCAAAGACAACATCCAGGGATAATAACAACTTATAGTGTAGGGAAACTATGCCTTGAGTGGCTACAGAAATCCACACTTCCAGAAATAAAACAACACTTATCTTTGCTTAAAGATGGCATTGATTTGCGAGAATTCTTACTCCACGCCATAAACGCTTCATATTCGCTGGTATATACGCTTCTTACAATGAAGCTTGGAAAGTCACGCAAATGGAAACAGCTGAAAGAATACGAGAAATTGATTGTATCAATGTAGAGAAATCACTCTCTGTAGTTGACAATGGGTTAACAACTCTGTCGTCCAGAATTTATTCTTTGGACAGCATTGTATCCTCTGCCATAGACATAATGGAACAGGACTTGCTAATGTTACAACATGGCCAGTCTCAATTACATTCGATAATGCTGTTGGGCTGGACGTTGCAAAACCTTCGTTCTGGCTATGTGCCTTGGTGTCTCATCAACACTACGTCACTGTTTACTGTATTTAACCTTACAGATAAACAAATGTCATTGGCACAGAGGGGGGCAGACTATACGGTGCTGAGCATATAAAAGCTGGAGAGATTACCATTGACCGTTTCTGAGAAACCATCAGTTGAATGGATAATACATGGCTCCATCGAGATACCAGTGACGACTTTCCAGTTTCAGTATTGCCTAAAACGTATACCAGAAGGCCTGTATGAAAGGTTGGGTAAAGAATACATTAAGTCGACCTGGGATTTACCATACACACACAAATGTTGGAGTGGGGGAAAGGAAGTATTTCTTAGTGGTAAAAATTGTGAAAACTCACTAAGCGGTACACTATTGTTTCAAGGTATTCATTTACACGGAGCCTGCAAATGTTCGTCTAATAACCTTTCTTGCCACCTGCAAGGTTCGCCCATAGTGGTGGTAGATCCAATTTTCAGGCAGCTTTCCAATGGCAGCTACGTTATGCTCAATGATCACAGCTGTTGTGGAATGGTGACAGGAATAAGCTATCTCGTTACTGTGTCAGCTAGTGTCACTTGTTGTATGCAAGTATTGTTTCCTAAAACCAAGACAGATGGGGAGTCGCCACTATGGCCTTCACTGAACATCTCTTCTATACGAATTGATACTTTAAGCAGAATGAAAGCCATTCTTTTGCAAAAAACTGTGCCACTGACCTGGTCCAGAGAAACAGATGATCTGCAAGTTGCAAGGTACTCTGTAGAGATACATGCGTTATTATCAACAAACTGCCCAATACATTTCGCAGAAATGTTAGGTCGTATCTTTAACATGTCTGATACCAGCGGTATTGCACATGTATTTAAGATGATTTTTTCAGGACTGTTAACACCCTTTGAAGCAGTCCTGGGCATTTTTCCTAACTTCGTCCACTCTGTGTTCGGCAGTCTACCTCTCATTTTGGGACTCGTAGCAGGGATCTTATTTTTATTCCTACTGCTCCGTTATGGCAAATCCGGCCACCAACGATACCCAAGCCGGCATGGAAAATGCGCTACAGGCGATGAGGTATCCTGAGAGATAACACAGATCCTTGGCTTGGCTCGTTTGAGAGATCTGAATACCACATGGTTCCTGTAATTCAGACCAATCTGGCAAGATTGCATCTTACCTGTTCTACGATGCCTGCTTTGTGGAGAGGAATGCGTATTAGATGTCTGTCTAACACTAACATCGGTTGCGCCAACGGATGCTGACGCATTACTGGGTCCGGTAACGGCTCATGTGTTGTGTTGCCCCCAACGGCTACCAATCCTGATGACGGCATTTATTGAGATCTCACCGGCAAATCCAATTGGAGGTGAGATACGCGGATCAACAGACACACAGGTACCATCTGCTATGAACATTGCTAACGCGGCAACTGACGCTGACGGCGATGCTTCACATATGTTCACAATTGACCTTCTTAATAAAGTGGTTGAACTTTCATCTACTGTGGTAGACGATTTCTTTGCCAGCCTTGATGAATTAATGTTTTCTCCTGACACCGAGAATAACTTTTGAAATTAACACACAGCGTCCTTTCGAACCTTCACTTTTTGCAAAAACAAAAGCCTCTAACGTTGGAACTGTATTTTTTCTACGATTTGATTTGACTTTTATTCCAAAATTGAACTTTGGCACAAAGGTATTCTGCTTAAAGTAGAACTATTCTTAGAGAACAACAATTCCTTGAACACTTCCTAAGAAACAATATTAGCCTAATCCACAAACAAAAACAGTATGTATATTCTGCTATGGTATGGTCTCGACTTTTTTCTTCTGTACCTAGGAGCCATTTCATAAATGTAATTTTCGTGATTCACTCAGTTAGCATTGCTAATATCTTATCATTTGCTCACAATGAAGTCACTTGCTTTATATGTGTACTATACAAAATGCTCATTTTTTTCGTGTGCGACCGTTTCAAATGCATTTTATATGATATTTTGGGGGTTGTAAATAACCCTGGGCGTAGTGGGGCGTAGTGGGGCTCCGCGGAGCTACGCGGAGAGGGCGAGAAGCTACGCCCACTCCCGCACTCCGCGTAGCCCCACTACGCACCTCCCTCCCGCTCTCCCCTACATACTTTATTTAAGCATTTACACGGATTAAAACAACTTAAAAGCACTTACCTTGTCCGGGGCTCGTCCGGGTCTTCATCTTTGAATAGCGTCCTTTGCCTGGATACCAATGCGCATGCGCGGGCGGCCGCGCATGCGCATTTCTCCCGAGAAATGCGCATGCGCGGCCGCCCGCGCATGCGCATTGGTATCCAGGCAAAGGACGCTATTCAAAGATGAAGACCCGGACGAGCCCCGGACAAGGTAAGTGCTTTTAAGTTGTTTTTATCCGTGCAAATGCTTAAATAAAGTATCTAGTGGAGGGCGGGAGGGAGGCGGGTGGCGGCCGACTCGGCTACGCTCACGGAGTGGGCGTAGTGTTGCCGGCTACGCTGTCTACGCAAAATGCGTAGAAGGCAACACTACGCCTACTCCGTGGGCGTAGCCGATTCGGACGCCCACCCTTAGTTGTAAACACATACTCTAGAAAATATGTTTTAGTATTTACTCTTAGATTAACATAATAGTGTGGAGTGGCTGTTATGTATTATTTTAGGACCCTATTGGAAGTTTCCCGATTCATGCCCTTATATAGGTATAAATCACCATATCCTTATATAGGCATAGAAATCATAACCATATTTAGGCATAGCTCATGCAGTCCAAATACGGCAGGGCTACTTCCACTAGTTCCGAAAATCCAATACGATTTCTTGGAAAAACCCGCCTTCAGCAGTCAGGAACTTCCCCTTGCTTGAGCACTGATTTATCCAAGAACTCATGGAGTTTTCAAAGAACTGAAACTCTTTGAAGACGTTATTATGTCCAACCATACGTCAAACCAGGCACCTTCAAGGTATAAATAGGCCCACACTTGCCCAAGCAAACACATAGTGGTTTGGAGCAGTTCGACTATCTACTTGCCCGACGCAGCCTGCTACAGCAAGTGCCGAAAGAAGCCGACCCTCCAGCAGACGCACTGAGAGAGCGCTGTTTTTTCTCCTGCCGAGAAATCCAGCTCCAGTGTTTCCAAGCTACCCTGGCGGGTTGCTGGGAAATCGAGTCCCGAGACCAGCCTTCGTCATTCTAAACTAAGGTACCGAGCTGATTAGACCCTTAGAGAAATCTTGGGCAGATTCTTGGCAAAAGAATACTACATTTATGCTACACCAAACTTACTTCTTCCCTCGTACTAAGCTTAGGTTAGGTACACCGGGGTAGGCGTATTTTAGAAGCTCCAGTTGAGTACTTTTAGCCTCTGTTATTTATGTATGTATTTCTATATGGTTTAGGAACCATACAATGCTCTTACAGTATTATTTTATTCTACTATTTATACTGTATGCATTATAATTTACAAACTGTGTTACGATTGTAGCAGTTCATTTCTTATGCTTGAGAAAGAAGACTGTTCAATAAAACCTTTTATTGAAAGCGCCCATCTTTCTACTTTCTCTGCACCTCTAATGAAACGAAGCATGCACGATTGACTGAGTGAAATATCTATCCATTGTTTCCACGACTCTGAAGATACGTTTTATCTTGGGGAAACAAAGTTGTCATGTTTATGTGGTTATCAGAGACTAATCCCTTCTTGTGAATTCGAGAAAGTTTCTAGTGTCCTCTGAGCTAGCTTACACTCACAATTAAGTGTAGTATATTCGGTAGAGACCCAGTCGACCTCAGTCCTACGTCTAATCTACAGGATATATTATTCCAATGAGCAGAGCCTATTGGGACTATAGGAACTACACTACAACACTGGAATACAGTGCTTTACTGCCATTTCCCTACTTCTAGCTAAGAGGCAGGTGTCCAGAAACTGGGGCGCCCCCACGACCCAGCGGTAAAAGGTCTGACTGCGAGACTTAATCTACTGCAATTTGACTAATGATACCTATGCAACACTACAGCCCCCCTCCTCTAGAGCCAAGAATATGTCAACATCTTCGCTCTTATTTATTGTTCCATCAGTAAACACCAGCAAAAAGGCAGCAACAGACTCCAAGTACCACAAAGCTAAGCGTCAGGAGGCGCTGCCGCTATCGTGTCCGCGCCCCGAGGCGCGTTAAAAGCTCATTGCGGTTCCCGCAGTACGGAACGCACACAAGCGTGCCCGGGCCGCGGGGCCAATCAGCGGCCGAAAGAGGCTGGGCTGGGCCAGGCCTTTTGATCCTCGCTATCAGACCAAGTTACACCTGGGCACATCCCCTGGCTGGAGCGAATCATCAAGGACAAGATTACGGTACAGTGTGTGCTTCCTTTCTGTATAGGGGACCTACGTCTTATGACTGTATTACAATCCTGGCTTACATACCTGGTCACTCTACATTGAATTAGGACGTAACTAGTGTGCCCTGCGTTCTGACTCCTGATCCCTGAAGAGTCTGTTATCTTGTAATTTATATCCCACAAGATAAAGCGTTTCTCTACTGATTAGCTATGGGTAAAAGGAAACCGGCTATCGGACAAGGGGGCTCGCAAGGGATCAACGTAGCGGGGTCAGCTGGGACAATAGACTCCTTTTTAACTAAAGCTGCTAACGTTATCACAAAGGAAATAGCCCTTAATGAAAAAAGGCTGTCTTTGGAGTCTGAGAAATTAGCATTGACATCGGTAAGGGAGGGTGACAAGACTAGTGCCACGAGGGAACCGGCAAGAGAAGTGCTCCTTCTCACGTCTCAAACACCATTGATAGTAGGCCAAAGAGAGGAGGTGGAAGCTCCTATCTGCACCCCTGCAGCTGTTTTTGACTTTGGGTGAAGACTTGGGTTGCCCACCCACCAAAAGAAGGAGAACTGGCTGCAAGGGAGCACTGAGGAAATCACAGCGACCACAAATCACCACACCTCCTGCTGATTGTTATATGGCACTGTTGTTAGACAATCTCACAGTAAGGTTAGAGACTCTGACCAAAGACTTATTAGCTCCCATATTTTTAAAATTGGATGAGATCAAGTTGCAAATAATTATTTTGTCTCTATGTATAATTATTACCCCTCTGAAAGTGACACAACAGTCAGGGGAGGTGGGACTCCTGCCTGGGGTCCGGTGGTGCAATCAAAGTTCCACAGAGGAGCAGCTCCCAAGAAGTGACAGCACCATCTTTAACTAGCAAGTCTAACACTAATGATATCAATCATACACTTGGCAAACCGATCATTGAACCCCTGATGGCTGACTCGGAAGGACAGGAAAATTCCAACAAAGGCCCACCATCTATATATCCTTTTTCAGTCCCTAGTATGGCCACAGCTAATAACCTTAGTATAAATGACCTCCCCCAATCAGCGCCTTTAGTTGCCGGCCTCATAGGGGTCCCCACACGCATATCTGGCACTAAGGAAACCTCTCTGGATCTCATCCATAAGACCACTCATTGGTGCAATAACAATTTGATTAACAGCCCTAATATTACCTCTGATATCATCATGGCCAGAAGAGTGGGGTGGATAGGCCATGGGACCAGGAAAAACATTGAGGCAGATTGTATTATTGTTAACTTCAAGAATCCCATACAGGCTAGAGCACTGGCAGGTTGCCAATTTAAAGACAGCATCAAGATCAGAATTAGAGGGGGGCGTGGCTAGCAGCCGGAGGGGATGGTCGCTTGTTAACGCGACTCCCGGCCCTCGGCCGAATATCCGTGAAAAAGATCCGCTTTTAGGCTGGAGGCTCCCTAGCAACTGGGAGCCTCCCCGTCCTTGACCACCGCTGCACGACTGGTCGCGGTGCTGAGCCGATCGGAAGGACTGCGCCAGAGATAGAGCCGCCGTTACAGAGGTCCCCCGAGGCTCGCAAAATGGTGCTTGAGCTCGGGCTCTAGCCGAAGCCCTCCAGCGGCAGCTGAACATCGAACGGAACCTGCCGGAGCCTTGCCTGCCTTGCCGCTTTTCATCGCGTCTGTGTCGCGACCTTCTGCGGCTGCCGGAGCTTCCTGCCGGCTGACTTGGAGCCTGTGAGTGACCTGCGGGGGGATCAGGAGTGCATCGCCGGCCTGCCGGGGCGCCAATCACGCGACGCCCCGGCTTTGAGGCCTACCGTCCCCGGAGCTCCGGTGAGGTGCTGCCTGTTGGCCCGCAACTTGTTGCGGACCTGCCGCCTGCTGCCCAGAAGCTGCTGACACCCTGGGGATCTAATCCTGCCTCGTCATAGGGCGGCGGGCCTACACATTGATCTGGGCCTACTGGAGCCTACATTGCCTTGCTGCCCCATGCCAGACCTGAACTGTGGCCCATTGTGTCTGCTGAGTCTGCCCCCCACCTGCTTGGTATATTAGAGCCTGTGGGGAGATAGCGGGCCGATCGTGAGGTCAACATCGGCCTGCTGAGGCGTAGTGTACGTGACGCTTGGGCTCGGGGGCTTGCCGCAGCTGAAGACCCGAAGAGGGAGCCATTGGACCAAGTGGAGCAGCGATCTTTTTACAAGCGATCATTGCGGGCGATTCATTTGGCAGTTGACACCTGCCTAGTGGCCTGGTTGGAGTATCTAACGCCGGACTCCCTGATCTAACTGCGTATTGCCGCACTCGCAGCGTGGACCCAGCAGAAGCCCAGAAGTGGATCCATTGCCTGCAGCGGCGGGAGATCTGTCGTGGTGGTGGTGAGGGACCCGCTGATGGCCCTCTCCCTGAGTCGCAACCCACTTGGGATATTGTATCCCAGGCCCTTCCGAGTTGGATCCCACGTGGATCGCCTGAGGGAGTGGAGGAGGTCTGGACCCTATCTTAATTGCGTCACTGACTAGCTCCAGCCGCTCTGGTGGCCCGCTCTACTACAGGGGATGTCGTCTAACAAGGGTGGCAGGCCCTCGACCCAGAGGCAAATAACTAAAAACTCCTGGGGCTCCAGAGCTGAGAACAAAGACGCGTCCCCCCTCGCTGACTCAAAAACTGCTTCCCCGTCGCAGGGAGCGAAGTCGCTTACTCTGGAGGACGTCATGGAGGCGATCGCCGGAGTCCGATCCTCCCTAGAAACCCGAATTGACTCGGTTAATAATGAGGTTACCCTTTTGCGAGCAGACCTGCGGAAGATGGACACTAAAGTCAAAGATGTAGAGGTCAAAACAGCGGCCCTCATTGACAACACCTCTACACTCCAACAGCAAGTCGCCCAACTCCAGACACAACAGAAACAGATGTCTGACTTGCTGGATGACTATGAAGGGAGGGCGCGACGCAACAATGTCCGAATTTTGGGAGTTCCGGAGAGACTGGAGGAGCCATCAGCGGACCTGTTCATTGAGGAACTGGTCACGAAACATCTCCGACCTAAACAACTCGTGAGTTATTTTTCCATTGAAAGGGCGCACAGGGTCCCGGGGGACAAGCCAAGACCAGGGGCCCCACCCTGCCCCATCATCAACTTTAGGGACCGAGACGCTATCCTACAAACCGCCCAATCAGGACCGCGTCTCCTCCTTGAAAATGCTCGCATTTCGATATTCCCAGACTTCACGATGAAGGTACAGGCGAGACGACCCAGCTTTCTTGAGGTCAAGAAGGCTCTGCGAACTCAAGGCATTAAGTATTCCATGCTTTTTCCTGCTAAGCTCCGCCTGGAGATGGATGGCAAAGCCTGGTTCTTCCTATCACCGGAGGATGTGTGGGACTGGTTGGAGGGCTGGCCCCGAGCAGGGAGGTCTCCAAGGGCCACTGGAGGTTCAGAAGACCTTCCGAGAGAGGACCCTCCACCAGAAAGCCAAGACTTGTTTACTTTAACTCCTGACGATGGACAGGGATGATTCCAGCTCCTGCGGGAGCCCCTTGGTTAGCTATTGCTGGTTTTCTACCGACCTCCCCCCTATTGTTTCTTAATGTAGATGGGGGCGGCGGCCCTCTGTATCTTATTGGACATCTGCTCTTGAACAATGCCCTATCCGGCCCCGATCGGGCTGACCAACAAGTAACTTTTCAAATTTGTGAATGTTCCACGGGGTCTATTTGTAGTCTTATACATATATCATATCTGCACCGCTTTTAGATTCGGGCCAGCGGCTTTAACGGCCAACCAAGCACCCCGATTCTGGAGGTGAGAGCGACAGGCACTCTGCCTAGTTGGGGTGTGGATAGTTCTAAATCCGCGAGCAGGAAAGCAGGAAGGGGCGATTGGGGGTGGGATGACGGGTTGTGGGGATGTTTTGTTTTCGTTTTGATGTCTTTTAATGTTTTCAGCGGAGTCTTCTTTGGTCGTGATTTTCTGCACACACATGGTTCCTTCCTGACAGATTGGCCACCTCGGTTGGCCTCCGGTCCCCCTGGGACCGGAGATCCTCCCGATCCTATGCTACGATGGGTTCTGGGGTCTCGCCCCCACGAGCGGGTCCCCTCCGGCCCTCACTCATATCAGCTCCGTCACTCCCGTTGCTATGACACAGACTCTCACTAAGACCCTTACTATCCTGTCCTGGAATGTCAACGGGCTGGGTCACAAAATAAAAAGGAGTGTAGTCCTCCAGTTTCTTCGGCGCCACTCCCCAGACATCGTCCTGCTCCAAGAAACACATTTAATCGGTAACACATACCAGGCACTCCAACGAGGGGGATATAAACTATTAGTCCACGCAGGGTTCTCTTCGGGATCCCGAGGCACTGGGATTCTGGTCCGCAAGACTCTTGTACTTACTCACACTCGGACTTGGGCGGACCCACTGGGCCGTTTTGCGCTAGCCAAGACCGCCTGGGAGGGGCGCCCCCTGAATATTATCTCAGTGTATCTTCCGCCGACCTTGATCCGAGACTCCCTCAAGGAACTCGACGCCCAATTACTAGGCCTTTCCCCAGGTACTCTCTTAATAGGCGGTGATTTTAATGTGACGATGTGTGATGACATTGATCGTAAACCCAAGCGTAGCTCCCACCGACATAGCTCGGACTTGGCAGACTTTGCACATGCTATGGGGCTGACAGACATTTGGCGCATCCACCATCCCGACACGCCGTACTTCACTCATTATTCCAATGCACATAACAGTATGTCTAGGATTGATTACCTATTTTGCCCCACCGCGGACGTTGGTTGCTTCATCCGCCCGAGAGGCCTCCCCCGCGGCATCTCCGACCACTCACCGCTTAGTGTGGACCTCACCTATAATTGTCATTTTACACGAGGCCCCATTGTCATTAACCCCTGGATAATGCAAATGCCCGACATTAGGGAAAAGTTGCAGAAACACACTGAACTCTACTTTACTGATAATGTTGGGTCTGTGAGTTCGGCGGTCACAATCTGGGAGGCGTACTTGGCGGTGATGAAGGGAGAAGCACTGGCCCTAAAGAAGGGTTACACGCGGAAGCATAACGAACAATTACTTCAGGCTGAATCGGAACTTATTAACCTTGAGACGTCCTATAACGTTGCCCCGTCAGATGCTACTGCGGCTAAGCTCCGCACTCAACAACTAGTATATAAGACCCTGTCCCAAGAAAAGGTGCAGGCGCGACTACTCCACATGCGCCACCGAATTTACAAATTTGGGGACAGCGGGGGTAAGATGCTTGCTTGCCTGGAGCGTCAAGACCAGGGGTCCAGGTGGGTACCATCCATAGCTCTGCCGGATGGCTCCACGGTGACGGATCCTCGAGACATTGCGGAGGCCTTCGCTGACCATCTGGAACGAGTCTATACAGCTGGTGATGGTTACACATCTGAAGAGTCCAGGCAACTCCTGGACGAGATGCGTCTCCCAACTGTGTCAGACGAGGATAGACTGGCCCTTGACGCTGGCATCACGGCAGAGGAACTGACCGCGGCACTGTTTGCCGTTAATTTCGGCAAGGCTATGGGCCCAGACGGAGTACCTATTGAGTTTCTGAAGGGCATGGCCCCGGACGTTATCCCCCATCTTCGAAATATGTTTATTGAAAGTAGGGAGAACAGAATTCTTCCGCTCGCCCAACGGCTGGCCTCTATAGTGGTTATTCTTAAACCCGCTAAACCACCCACTGAATGTGGCTCCTACAGGCCTATCTCCTTGATCAGTGCAGAGGCAAAGGTTCTGGCTAAGCTATTGGCGACTCGCCTTCTCTTAGTGCTCCCCCTCCCTGATTCATGATGACCAATCTGGTTTTCTTCCAGGTCGCAATACAGCATTAAACCTTCGCAGGGTTTACAATGTATTGAGTCGTAGACCCACATTACAGCAAGATGCGGCCATCTTGTCCCTCGATGCCACTATGGCATTTGATTCGATTGAATGGCCATATATATTCGAGGTCCTTCACCGCTTTGGCTTTGGGCCCCAATTCATTAGCTGGGTGCGACTTCTTTATACGGACCTTTGGGGCCAGGTCCGAGTTAATACACACACGTCCAGGAGGTTTCCGCTTCGTCGGGGCATCAGACAGGGCTTCCCCCTCTCGCCACTATTGTTTGCCCTCACCTTGGAACCCCTGGCCCACTGGATCCGCACAGACGCCTCCATCAGAGGCCTGCGGTGGACTGAAGACGTCACGGACAAAATTTCCTATATGCGGACGACATATTAATATACGTGTCATCCCCTCGATCCTCCATTAACAGCTTGTTTCATGTGCTTACTAATTTTTGCAAGTATTCAGGATATCCCATAAACTGGACTAAATCTGTGCTTTTTATGCTACATGGACCCCCGCCCAGACTGCCAAGAGGGTTTGCCATCACAGAGGCCAAGGAGGGCTTCATGTATCTTGGCATCTTTGTCATGCCAGATTCCAGGGTGTTCTATGATCGTAACTTGTTGGCCCCCCTGCGTAGGCTTCGCAATGACGTTGCCCACTGGTGCTCCCTCCCACTCTCGCTCCCGGGCAGAGCTGCGCTGTTTAAAATGTTGGCACTCCCGCGCTTCCTCTACGTCCTGCAGAACTGCCCCTTCTTGGTCCCAGACTCCTATTTTCGCACAGTTGAGAGCGAACTTCGACTTTTGCTATGGGATGGAGGGGCCGCTAGGATTGCCCTCTGTAAACTCTTCCAGGGCTGGTATGACGGGGGCATCGCCCTCCCTAACCTTCGCCTCTATTACTGGTCCTCGCCGCTGGTTGCTGTGAACCACTGGATACACGGTTCACCCTTGAACCCGGCCTTCCTCTTGGACAGGTCTCAAACTGGTTGTGACGGATACCTGGGGGCTCTTTATGGTAAGCCCTCTAGAACTAGATATATCGGACCGATGGCACACACAGTGGCTATTTGGCACAAGGCTACTAAATGTTTGGGGTGGGCGAACAGGTACACTAGAGCGACACCCTTGTGGTCTGCACAGGGCCTGGGCTCCCTCTGCTTCAGTCAGGGTTTCGATAGATGGGACATGCTTGGGATCTCGGAGCTAGGAGACCTTGTTCATAAGGGTAAATTGTTGACTTTTAATGACCTTCAGACTAAATATGCCCTTGCGCCCACTGAATTTTTCCGATATCTGCAAATCACACATGCTATTCTTCCGGCTGTCCCGAATTTTGCCAACCTTCCTATGGCTTCTCCCCTTGAGGACAGACTGCTGTCGGAACCTCTCCCAGAAAAGGCCATTTCCCTCACCTACCGTAAGCTATGCAATAATCTCGACGATCCCTTTCAATTCCTGCGATCCAAATGGGAGGCTGATTTAGGCCCCTTAGACGAGGAAGATTGGCGCTCGGCCCTAATGTCCCCGAGAGAGTCGGCTATCTGCCATAGATTTAGGCTGATCCAATTGAAGGTGTTACACAGAGCCTATATGTCTGCCCTCACCTTGGCCAGAATTGGACGGCGCCCTGACACCCTGTGTCTGCGTGGATGTAGCCTCCCTGGTACCTTCTACCAAGTCTTGTGGGATTGCCCAGTGGTGCAACAGTTTTGGACTGGAGCGATCCGAAAAATGAGTAGCTCCCTAGGTAAACCGCTCTTGCTGACACCCAAGGCATGTGTCCTTAACATCTGGGAGGCTAATAACCTGACTGACCCTGAGCTGCAAAGGGCGGCACTAGGCTTCCTGTTGATCAAGCGCTCGATAGCAATGAAAAGGGGTTCGCCGGACAGAATATTGGTGGTGAGCTGGGTGGCTGAAATGGAACGCTGCATGATCGCTGAAAAAACAGTGTACAAGATTCGAGGATGCCCCAAAATGTGGGACAAGAAATGGGAACACTGGAATGTTTATTGGGGGGAGTTCTGTGATTCTCCTACTGTGGAACTGGCCATGTCCCGGGATGGCCCTATGGGAGGACCTGTACTGTGAACATGTAACTTTATTTGATTTGTGTGTGACTTGATGTGTAATGCAGTACTTGCGACTGTCCTCTGACTCTGCTTTCTCTGTTTTAGTTTAAAAAACAAAAAACAGGTTGTTATTACATCCTTGTGTGAACTGATTGTTCTGTATACACCTTCCTCTGCTACGCCGCCGGACCCCAGGGTTGTCGGCTGAAGGGCTGTGTTGCTTTGACATAGTTATGATTATGTCTGCCGGCCCCTGGGTTGTAGGCGTCGAAATATGTCTTACAGAACTGCAAATAAAGGTTTAAAAAAAAAAAAAAAGATCAGAATTAGAATAGTCCCTTTACAGTCTTTTTACCATTTTAAAATCACCAATGGCTGTTCCCGTTTAAGTTGGTTAAGTCCACTCAAGAAAGAAATGTGAATCAAGGGTTAACTCTGACTAACCGTTATCGACCTCTAGCCTGTCCCCTGAGCCTTGACAAAAATGATTGACTATCGCCTGTGGCTGACAAAACCCAGGGCAAGATGTTGTCATTGAACACCCCTACTAAGCTATGTGTATCCGCGTTTACACCTCTATCATTGTTGGACAATCTGTCTAATTCTATCTCTACCTTGGCAAACCCTGTTGACCCCATGGTGAAAGTATTGTCCTGGCACATAGCCGGCCTTAGGTCTAAGCGGGATAATATTATTCGCGAACAGTTCCTTGGTACACACCACATTATTGCTTTACGGGAAACATGGGAGCCCGACAATTGGTTTTACCCCTATTTGTATACATGCTATGCCCTCGAACATGGGAAGAGCGAGGGGGGGGGTCTTCTTTTAATGTTCTCATTTAAGCTCTCCTACAAAGCTAAACTGATTGATTGCTGATCACCCAATGTATTAGCAGTGGAACTGTCATGTAAAAATCTCCCCACTCTGTTAGTGGTTAATTTTTATAACGCATTCACCAGAACTCATGAGACAGAACATTTATCAGCCTTGGAAGATTTCCTAGAAAGCTTTGGGGAAGGAAGTCAAGTTTATCATGACACACTAATTTTAGGGGACTTTAACATCCATCAGTGTTGTTTCAACTGTACCCCTGTATTGGAGGCGCGCGATGGATCTGATTTGTCCAATCATTTTGAACATACGCCATCGGGCATTTGTTTAGAAAGTTTTCTCATAGTCCACAATTTGCAATGCCTACAGCAATCAGATGCTTCGGCTATGGTCCCCACCTATGTAGGTAGCGGTAGTTCTAGTGTAATTGATTATATAATGTTATCCGCATTATTAGCGCCTGCTGTCAATAACTTAAGTGTCACTCCGGGTCAAATCTCTAATGCAAATATCAGTACTAAACATCAAGCAAGGAGACTGAAGTGGGAAAGGATCATTCCAGAGAGTTTTTTAGACAAACAGTATTCCATCTGTGCCCCGGAGTTCCAAGTCTGCATGGATCTTGTTTCACATAACAGAGCCACTCTTGAAGCTTTTGACAGAATTATTAAGCATGTAGCATCCGATTTAACCTCCAAACCCAGAGCCAGATGCCCAAAAGCCAAAAGGTTGTTTGACAATACGTATTTGGCTGCCCATAAGGAACTAAAACAGGCCCTTATACAAAAACCAAGGGATCCAATATTAATAAGGAGCTGCAGGAAGGCCTATGAATTTGCAGCCCAGGAAAGGAAGAAGCAGCTAAGGTAGCAGGCTTGGGAAGCGCTCAGCCAAGCTAATGTCTACTCTAGGCTGACAGCACCAGATTTTGATTGGTGGTCAACAGCCCCTATTTCTCAGACACACTAAACTCTAGCTGCGATTGTACAATACCTGCTGAGCTCCGGGTCCAGCATTTTGGTAACATCAATAGCAATGTAAATTTGGAATCTGCTGTGGGACAATCCGTTCCCAGCCCACCTAGCAACCCTCCCCATTTCAACATAGATGAGGTTTACAAAGCTTTTATCTCAACCTCGGGAGGAAAGGTGCCTGCTCCAGATGGGGTACCAGCAGACCTTTATAAGGCCGACCCCAATGTCTGGCCCAAGATTTTAACCCATGTTTTAATGCAGCCTTTACCAATGATTTTCCCCCCTCTTGGGCTAAGGCGGTTATCCTTCCCATATTTAAAAAGGGAGCCCGGGATGATCCTGCCTGTTATAGACCAATCTCTCTCCTAGATTCTGCATCTAAAATACTGGGGTAAGTAATCCTAGATCGCCTAACAGGTTATCTTTATTAGTTCAATATCATCTCTGATCTGCAGTATGGCTTCAGGCAGGGGAAAGGGTCCCTAGACCAGTGCGTTAACCTGCACTTAATCAAGAAACACCAAAGGGCCTTGACTCTAATCAGTAAGGCTGAGTCAATATAACCAAAACCAAAACAAATGCCAATACTGAACACGACTTGTCATGCTACTTCATAATAGGACCAATGAAACTAAATCAAAGGTTCCACACTAATCAAATTCAAATTCTTCATTTTATTTGCAAAATCCTTTCAATTACTTGCAGATAATACACAAACTTTGACTGTTTGACTTAAATAAAAAAATTAAGACAAACACTTAATGCAACTACACATAATCACCATAGAGACACCACACTCACTCAATACTCTACTACAATCACTCCACACTCATTCAGAACCCATTCACCAATCCAACCACCAGACAGTTCACAAACCGGTTAAGATATAATGACACACTTTCCTGGGAGGCAAAACCAGGAAGGGAACACAGCGCAATAAGCCAAACAACGGGAAGCTTAAACTGCAATCTCAAAAAGGCGCACAAAAGAATTACACTAAAGGTTTCCACAGTGAACAAACAATTATTTACAGTGCACCAAAAACAAATACATTTTAAACACGTTTGTTTGACTTGAAACAACGCAAGGTTGACGCGTTTCGAACCCCATTAATAGCAGGGTTGTCTTCAGGACCACACAATCTTAATCATGAATCAAAAGAGCCTACTCTGCTCTGCCAATCACCAGTGTGTACTGTGGTGTCTTGCTTGAGAGTCCGTCATCCATAAAACGTAAGATCCCATTTTCGGGGTCGTTGTTAATGAAACTCCATGTACTTGAGCAATTCAAAATGTTTGTCTACGAAGGAACTTCAACCGCTTTGGACTCGGATAGTCTTTTCACCAATGCGTATCCGAGGAGTGAAGACGTCTATCTGTTTACTTTGGGAGTGGGGACATGACAGGTCAGACGCTTTGACTTGCTGCGCGCTGGCAAGCAAACAGAGGATGAACGGCTGAGGAATTTCAAAGTAAACAGATAGACATTTAAAGACAAAAGGAAAGGAATGAGGCTTGCTTTTCATATGTAGAAAGAACAAAAGGGTTAGTAATTATTATTCAAAAAATTACTACATGAAAAATAATTATTAAAAGTCATTGCACTAAAATCATTTTTGCATTTTTATGATCTTTATACTGTCTGATAACAGCACTGTGAAAATTCAATAATATTTAGCACTGTAGAAAATTACCCTGTGCAAAGTGTATATTAAGATTTCAATGTCTAAATGGTTAAATATATTGTGCTTCAAAATTAAAAAGGTGAGTATTAGTTTCTCTAGCAATGACAATATTACTGTTTCTTAGTGACAAACTTAAAATATGATTTCTAGTATGGCCTAATGGCTGCAGTCTCAAATACAATTAAAAGGTATATAAAAAGAGTATCTCTAGAGACATGTGAATTACATCACACGCCTTAATGCACAATAGTTCTGAGTGCATTATGGCATTCTGAAAACAAAAATTTTGAGCTAGTTCTTTAGGTGCTAGAACGCACAGTGCACAAGAATAAACAAAAGAAAGAGTAAAAGTTACATCCTACCTTTAAAATATCAGCACACAGGCACGGAGCAGGGATGCCTTTAGTCATGCTTCTGGAAGAGTTACTTTGAATTGTAATGGCCACATGGGAATAACTTTGCTCAGACGAGGGACAACAGGTTTGAGGGTCAGAGGCCAAGTTCTGTATTTAGCAAACTAGCACGGCTGAAAGCAATATACCCACACAGGAGGGTTTCTTTCTGACAGGCTTGCTCTGGCACTTCGATCTTGGAAGACATTCCGAAGGAGGGGGTGAGAGCGTAGAGCGAGAGGGGAAGCTTTGCTTATTATTTTTGGCAAAAGACCAGGCAGGTTCTATGAAGCCATGAGAGAGAAGGAGGGGCAGCAGTGTTTGTGCGCCATGTGCAGGGAGCAGCTCTACCATGCATAAAGAAATAATGGTTTCAACTTAAGTTTGCTGTGCCAGGGCTAAGATACATTTGCATTCATGCGCCACCATGTTAAAACAGCATGACAACTAAAGGAATTGGTAGTTTGTCATTGGAATAATGTTTCTTAGTTAGCTCAATGTGCTTGTATAGCACAATTTACAAAGATGTACAGTACAATAGTATTGGACATGGCCTCCTTGGTATGGATTCCCTTAGCTATTTACCTCCTACAAGTCTGTCCGTGCCCAGCTGCCAAAGGCGGTAAATATTGTGGACAGGAGGTCACCTGCTTAGGTTACCTAATGTCGAAGGGGAGCTCTTGGGCAAATTAAGGATAAGCAAAACTAAGTAACACACCTAGTTTTTAGGTTTGTGAGCTATTCTGCATGGAAAGTACGCAGGGCGGCTTGTTGTCTCTCTCTCTCTCTCTTTTTTTCGCTCTCTCTCTCTCTGGCTCGCTTTAGTCATTCATTTCACAAGATGCTGTGAATATGTTCTTGAATAAATAGAGACAAATCACCTCACCAGTGCACGTCTAATTGGCTAGTAAGTAATTCTGTTTGAACAAATTGTTAGAATTAACAAAATGAATAAATAAATATGCCATGTTACTGTCCATCCTGTCTATAAACTGATGAAATTGGATAAGGATAAAAGGATGGGTAGAATAAACTTATGTTCCCTTATTTGGCCTTTAAAAGGAACTATATGTTGGGGGGTTTTGTTCCAAATTCCCAGGTGGCAACACCATTATTGTTGATGTATTACAGCACTACATAAGTCGCAGAGGCATCACAAGTCCCTCATTAGTCTATGTAATTGAGCTGACGACCCTTGCTAGAGCTGGTGAACAGGTTTCTCCCATAAATATATTACATGGGCCAGATCATGAAAAGTATGATGCATATGGTTCACAATACTAGAAACAATGCCCATATGCCCTTAGCACACATTTTAAAGAACAAAATGTTCTTTTGCTTGTTTTCTTCTCTGCCACAAACATGCTCTGCTGGAAAATTCATGTACCTACTAGGTCATGTTTCATTTATAAGTTATTCATGTAATACGGATCTCTGTTACATCCACAGTTTTAGAGTTTCCTGCTACACCTATAATATGAGAGCATAGTCATAAAGGGCAAAACAAGGTTGTTCTTATGCAAGGAAAATCATTTTAGAGGTGTCTGCAGTTTTGCACAATAGTGAAGGTTCACAAAGTAGAAGCTGTATTGTGATTTCTATGACTTATTAAGAGAAGTTTGTTAAAAAGAATAGTTGTTTTGAAATTCCTTTTTTTGAAGTTCTTCAGTAGACTAATATAGGGGCATTTTTTTAAATCGAATATCCTCTTTTGATAGATTATTTGTATGTTGTGGCTAAAGATTTCTGGTCTGTTCGCTAACAAATATCTGCTGCCCTACAACTATTGCCAGAGGGGCCCGGACATCAGATCCAGCCTAGGGATTCAGAGCAAGTCCAGCTTGGAGCAGAGGTGAAGGGAACCAGCATGTGTTGCTGGCAACTAGGACCGCAGTGAAGCTTGAAGGCCAGAAGCACTGGGTCCATGAAAGTGACGTGCAACGTGTACCCCTACCACTGTCGGATAATTCTTGGGTGAAAGACAGGGTCACAAATCAGGATGGAGAGCTGATCCTTCGCTTTGTTCCTGTTTTTTGATGCCTAACTAAGAGAGGCACAGACCGATAACAAGAAGCAAGTAGATTTTGCCTGAGGAGACCCTCTGTTAATGTTATGTTAACGTTAAGAATGATTTGTAAAGCACACGTACACAGGGTTGGTTTCATGGCACTGTAAAAGGACTTGGCCGTTGCCTATGGGGAAGTCAGTTGTAGGGTTGTGCAAATAACCAGGTTTTAAGGGACCTCCTGAATTTCAGAAGATCAGTTCATGACCGGATCTCCAAGGGGAAGGAGTTCCACAGTCTAGGGGCAAAGGTTGCGAATCTGCAACCTCCCTGACAGTCCCCCTTGAACGTGGGGGTGGAAAAGAGCAATAGGTGAGCTGATCACAGGTTGCGAGAGGGGGTGTATCTGAGTGTCAGGTCGTTTATGAATTTGGGGTTTTGACCGTGCAAGGATTTAAAAATCAAGCAACCAGTTTTGAATGTGCAATGTTGAGGGATGGGGAGCCAGTGCAATTTCCTCAAAAGAGGTGTCGCCGGTTGCCACCGGGGTTGCCGAAGAATCATTCTGGCTGCCTGATTCTGGACTATCTGCAGCCGTTTGAACAGGTAGATTGGCATGCCCAGGTAAACAGAGTTCGCATAGTCTAGGTGCGACAGAATGGTAGCTATTACAACCGGAGTCAAGGCTTCCTGCGTGAGTAGGTGACAGATCTTCCTGATCTTTTGCAGTTGGAAGAAGCATTTATAGATTACCAACCCAACCTGCCTTTTTAGTGATAAATCACTGTTTAAAGTGACACCGAGTGTTTTTGCCGAAGCGGAAGGAATGGGAGGCGATCCTAGCTCTGTCAGCCAATAGTGTGGGCCGCAGAACCTATGGAACTCTCTGAAACAAGGGTTGCTTCAGATACTCTAGTTTCTGTGCATCAGGCCTCTGAGATCTGGTCCCCAAGTGAAAGCAAGTCTGCACCTTTGTTTGTTGATAAGCAGGTGCCTGGGCATACTAGGTACCATCTGCTGCCTCGACGAAAGAGCAGTGCGCCAGCAGAGCAACACAGGAGTTAGGAAAGGACTTGAGTTTAGGGTACAGGTGCTGTGCCTCTGGTGCCTGTTAGATTAGAGTGAAGAATACTGGTGCACTGCCTGAGACACTGGACAGGATCGTTGAGGGTATTTGCCCTATCCTGAAAGAAAGACTTTTCTCTTAGCCTGGGCAGTGATTGTTTTTCTGGGTTGCAAGTTGTGCAGCTCCAACGTGGGAGAAGTGAACACTTGATGAATGATAAGAGCCTGCCTGTGAGGCTCAGACGGACACAGGGAGAAGACTCCCCTGTGGCTGGTTGTACAGTGGCTTCAATTTCCCAAGTACTTTTTTTGCTAGCAATGTACTCCTTTGGTCGTCCCATTTTTGAGGAGGAGCAGCCCTTTGCGGCTCCTTGTCCCAATTCTCATGGCCACGTTTGGTCCTCCTGGTCCCCCAAAACAAAGATTGTTTTTGTAACAATTATTGTATTTGTTTTAATATTTGATTTGGAATACTGTTTTTTCTGCAAGAGAAATATTTTGTGCACACTTTGATAAATACTACTCCGCCCCGAACATATCATTGGTACTCTAGCCCTCATAAAGAAGAACACTGGAAGGTCTATCAATATAATGTTTTTATTGAGCCATTGCATCCGACATGTGCTATTGGCTATTTCCAAGCTGAATAAAATAAGCACTTAAATCCACCAAACTCAGGGACATGGACTTGGAGTGGATGGGTATGGACACTGTTTTCTGTCTGGGGCTGGAAGATATTATCAGCCCTATGTATAATTGTTGCAATCCTTTTTCCTGCTGCCTCTGTATACAATGTGACCCAATGCTCTGTTCCCTTTGTGCTTCTATCTGTACCTCATGTATACCAACCAAACAAAATGCCAAGAATGTAAATGCCTGACTAGTAACTGACCAAGAAATAAGAGAACTAATGTTAGTTGATAAAGGTGATAACTTTCATGTTTCTTCTACTGCATAGCGAATGTCTTCAGCTAATGCTAAAAGGTCCGTTTGTGGAAATCGTAGAAATTGCCGTTAGCATAAGGTGAAGCCATTTTAGTTGTGGCATCCATTTTGTTAAGCCATGTGATTCTGCCGTCTTCACTGTTGTCTGCCTTTCTCTTCTGCTTGAGTCATCAACTGTAGTTAACTCCTTCAGTACTGAGCCAGAGCAATGAATGAGCTCAGAAAGGCCTGTAGTTGCTAGAATACACCTGTCTTAGAATGTAACTGTCAGGCTGTTTCAACTGACGTAAGCAGTTCTGTCTCCCCTCCCACTTTGCTGACCAAGAGATAATTGTCTGGCCATTTTAGTCAATAGCTATTCCTGTGTATGCCTGTACCTTCTATTTTGAGTCTCCTTGCTTCGTCAGCAACAAGCTTGTATTGATGTAGTCCCACTCATGAGTGATTAATAAACTTTTTATTTGATATTTCAGCTTCCGTGCCAATCTATATTTTGTTGGTTTAAGGACCAGTGGACAGTTAAGGGTGAACCCCTGCACCGATGGGCCCCTAAAAGGCTCATTTCCACAGGCTGTCCTGACCTGTTCCTTGGTCCATGGGCTTTGGGCAAGACTGCCAATAAAGAATTCAAAAAGCAGTTTTTGGACAAAGTGCCAGAGGTTTAGGGAGGAGGCGGAAGTAGCCAAACCGTATGTGAGAAGATTTGCCATATTGAGCTCGGGCCCACGGATGTAGCCATATTTATCTTGTGTTAACAAAGCATACCATCGCTTTGTTTTGACTAGATTTCGTTTGAATCAGGTTCACTGGCTTCTGGCATTTCCCCAAGGCTATTCCAAACCCGGTACACTTAAACGCTGCCCCTGTGATAATTTTTCATATCAGGATACATTACATTTGATGTTTTTCTACACCCACTACAATTCCCAGCGCATAAATCATATTTTACCACTGCTTAGAGACTGTCAGTTTGTCCAAGTGAGGCCAGCTTTGATCTATCTTCAAATGTTATCTTCCCCAGTGGTTTGCCTGGGGGTTGCAAGCTTTATAATAGTGGCTTTTAGACATAGGAAAAATGTGCAGCCGCTGGAGCCCGTCTGTTCTCTCACCTAATGTGCACTTTATGTGATAGTCCACTGTCAGGAACCATTCTGTAAGTGCAGTTAGGTGGGCACAACCCTGTCATGCTGGTAAGAGACACCGAGTGATTGTAAAGCCTCACTTGGTGAACTTCTGGCTTGATCTTCATTAACTCTGGACATTCTAAGATGGCCGCCGCTTTAGCCGCGGTATACTGTTACTCTGGACATTCTAAGATGGCCGCCGCTTTAGCCGCGGTGTTCTGTTAATTGCACATTCTAGTTTATAGGCTTTGTGGGAAGTGCGCGCGTTCTCACCTGCGCACTTCAACAAAGAATTCGTTATGAAGAGCAGCTTCTGTCATGCTCTCCGTGTTTCGGTGGAAAACGGAGTTTAAAGAAGTTCTGAAGCCCAAGTTAGTTACTTTGGTGTTCTGTTACTAATACACGGAGTTTAAAGGCAATTTACAGAGAGTTGGAGCCGGCAGCGTGAGTCCGTGACTCTGAGGGTAATTACGGACATTCTCCAGTTCAACCTTCGTGGAGTCAGACAAGCAGGAATCTGCCTTCGATACTATCCTCCCTTCTAGGGTCGAGGAAGGTGTCGGAGTAGAAAGCAACAGACAGCGAAAGTTACGACACATCTCTCAAGTAAGAACTATCCAGTCTCACCGTCAATTGCGCATCAGAAATTCCCCCCATTCCTTCCAAAGGATAATTCCCCCTTTGCGCTTACTCAATTCTTGCCTTCCCTATCTTCCCACCCTAGTTCCTTTTTCCGCGCACCTTTTGGATCTTCAGGGAATCTCCTGCGCAGCATCTACTAACATTGATAAGACAGTCATCCAATTCCTGAGTAAAGCGCTATTGGAAAAGGTAGAGATTCCTGTTAATGCATTTATAGAGAAAGACCATTTGTCAGTGCAGACTTTAACCTTGTCACCTTGTCTTCTAGATTTACATATCTCTAAATACACAAACGCGCTGTAACTATCCATAAGAGAGGGGCAATACTCCGAAGACAGCTGGTAGGAATTGTCCTTAACTTTAATTGAAGGTAGAAGTACAGCTAGAAGAAAGTGTTTATGTTCTTTTCCCCCCTTAGTGCATTAGGTACCTGACAGCGGTCCTGTGACAATCTAGAAGATTCTAGGAAGGTTCGCGGAGTGTCAGCTGTAGTTGAAGTGTCTCTCTCTATCCACTTCCCCTTTCCCCCCCAGTTAGTGACGTTGCTTATTAAGCGATTTTACCGGCGGGCGGGCATTGGGATTCAGCGTCCATTCTGCTTCCACGAAGACTGAAGGGGAACTTGACAGTTTGAAGTGCCCACGTGGTTTTCTCGCCCAAGCAGAATGGTTGAAGGGTTCAATTTAAAGATGTTAGGAGAGATGCCTGTAGGAATCCAGTGGGAAATTGTGGCAGTTAGAGAGGGGAACAAGACGTTAAAACAGGAACTGATAGCCTCTCAGGAAACCATGTTACTTTCTAAAAAGGTAGATGGGTTAGCCATGAGTGATCCAGTGGTTCCATCTTCCAGCTCAAGTAAGGTATCCCCCGACACTGATCCCAGGTCTGTAGCCCAGGTTATCCATTCAGTTTCCCCATTGATCCCCCTAGCAGCCCCAGAAAGATTTCAGGGAGACCCACAAAAGGCTCAGTTGTTCTTGACTCAATGTTTGTTACATTTTATGTGTCGTCCCACTTTGTTTCCTGACGCCCAGTCTCGTGTGGCTTTTGTTTTGTCTTATCTGGGTGGTGATGCTGCTAATTGGGCTATGCCACTAGTATCCAGAGATGACCACTTTTTGCATGATTTTGATTGGTTCAAGACTGAATTCCTTCATATTTTTGACAGGAGGAGAATTTCCCAGGCCACTGATAACGAATTATTAGAACTCCGACAGGGGTCAGGAGATTTGATTACTTATCTGACACAATTCAACAAATTGATCGTGGAGTCTAATTGGCCAGAAGAAAAGAGAGCAGCTCTCTTTTATCGAGGATTACGAGACGACATTAAGGACTCCTTAGTACAAATACCCAATAGACCTACGGAACTTTCTGCGTTAGTGGATCTAGTTCTTGAATTGGATTTTCGTAGTGTTGAGAGGAAAGGAGAGAAGAAGAAAGAATTTCTGATGAATTTTCTACGTTTTGACAGAGTAAAGACCGATGGATCAAGAGGCTCAGGAACCAACTCCGAGGTGGAACCAATGCAGATTGGAGCAGTTCGAGGTCCCTTGAGTAAAGAAGAAAAGGATCAGCGGTGATTAAAGAAACTGTTTGTATTGTGGCATGCCCAGGCATTTTGTGAAACAGTATCCGAAGAGACCTAAGGTTCCTGTGAAGGGAAACGCCTTGAACCATCAGTAGAAGGGGTCGCTCTGATGACGAAAGATACGAAAACGATCCCAGATTCCCATTTGATTCTGAATACATTACAGACTCTGATTCCTCATGTAATTCTTCATTTGACCATAACATTTCGGAATCAAGAAATTAAGGGAGTGGCTATAATGTTGGATTCTGGAGCCACTGGAAATTTTTGTTATATCAAATATGCTCAACAAATGGGCATTCGAGCAATTCGCAAGGCAAAGAGTGAACAAGTGCGAGCAGTCGATGGGACAAATTTGTCATCAGGCCCTATCACTAGTCACACAGAACCTTTGGAGTTAATCCAGTCAGATGGACATTGTGAAGTGTTACAGTTTAATTTGATTGATGCCCCTCAGTTCCAAATGATTATTGGATTACTGTGGTTAACGATTCATAATCCTACTATAGATTGGCAAAGTCGAACGGTCAAGATGCAATCCACCTTTTGTCACGAACATTGCTATCAATGTGTTCCAGTGGTGGAGGAACCTTCACAAGCCCAATTCCTCTCTTTCGGAGGGCAATCAATTGGTGTAATTGATTCTACTGAAATTCCAAAGGAGTATCAAGAGTTTAAAGAAGTTTTTAGTGAGTAGGAAGCTGAGCAATTACCCCCACATTGTTCATACGATTGTGCCATTGACTTAGAACCTGGAACTGTCCTTTCATGTAGTCGAATTTACGCTCTCACGGAAACGGAAAATCAACATCTCAAAGAATACCTAGATCGTTATCTGGCCAATGGGTTTATAAGACCTTCTCAATTTCCAGCCTCGTCTCCTTTGTTTTTCATACCAAGAAAGGAAGGAACCTTGAGGTTATGCATCGATTATCGAGCTTTAAATAGAGCAACTATTAAGAATCATTACCCGCTTCCTTTGATCTCTGTTCTTTTAGATCAAATCAAAGATGCACAAGTCTTTACCAAGTTAGATCTTCGTGGCGCTTATCATTTGGTCAGGATGAAAGAAGGCCATGAGTGGAAAACAGCATTCAGAACCAAGTTCGGTTTATTTGAATACAGAGTAATGCCCTTTGGGTTGTGTAACGCTCCTGCAGTGTTCAAACACTTTATCAACGACGTAATGGGAGACTTAATTGACAAGATTGCGGTCATTTATTTGGATGACATCTTAATCTATTCAAAAGACCCGCAAGATCACCCAGAACATGTAAGAACTGTTTTTGAATGCCTTCGGTTTCATCGTCTGTATGTGAAATTGGAAACATTTGTTTTTAGCTCCGAAAGAGTGGAATTTTTGGGTTTGTGTTGTCTCCTCAAGGTATCATGATGGATCCTAGAAAAGTACAAGCGGTTGAGAGTTGGCCATCTCCAAAAGATGTCAAGGAAGTCCAGAGATTCTTGGGATTTGGCAATTTTTATCGACGCTTTATCTCAGGATTCTCTCAATTGATTGTTCCCATCACTCGGTTACTGAAAAAAGGGGTGAAATTTCAATGGTCATCCGAAGCTGAAGGTGCCTTTTCGACTCTTAAGAAAAGTTTCACGTCTGCCCCCCTTCTACTTCATGTTGATCCCTCGGAACCTTTTTTCATGGAAGCAGATGCTTCAGATCAAGCAATTGGAGGGGTTCTCTCACAGAGACATCCTGAGACCGGACAATTGCATCCAGTAGCCTATCATTCTCGTAAATTGAATCCTGCCGAAATCAACTACACTATCGCAGAGAAAGAGCTGCTGGCGGTGAAGGATGCATTTGAAGACTTGAGACATTATCTTTTGGGAGCCCGACATATAGTAACTGTATTTACGGATCATAAAAACTTGCAATTTTTGAAGACTGCAAAGACTTTGACCCCACGACAGCTACGTTGGTCTTTATATTTCGCTGACTTCGATTTCGTAATCACTTATCGTCCTGGCAGCAAGAATGGGAAAGCAGATGCCTTGTCCCGATTACACACAGTGGAGACTCACCTCCAGTGGAGTCACAGCCGATCATTCCAAAATCTAAGGTCATCTGTACCATCTCTCTGGATAATTTTCACGATGAAGTTAAGAAATGTTTAACTTCAGAAGAAGTAAACAATTGGGTAGCTCAGGATCCAGAGCGAAAGTGTCATCAGCAATTGCCTTACCACAAAGAAGCTGTGTACCTTCCTACTTCTGCTTTACAAGAAAAGGCTCTCAAGATGTGTCATGATCAACCTTTAGCAGGGCATAAAGGAATTTTGAAGACCTTGGATTTGGTTCAGCGTTATTTTTGGTGGCCTGGGTTGTCCTCGTCATTTAAATAATATGTTTTGTCTTGTGAACTGTGTGCCCGTAGTAAACCTACTCGGCAGGCTCCTCAGGGAATGCTGCAACCTTTACCCACTCCAACTTGGCACACCATTTCGATGGATCTTATTGTAGAATTACCTAAGAGTCAGGGTCACAATACCATTTTGGTCTTTGTGGATACCTTCACGAAGATGAGCCATTTTGTTCCGTTAACTGGGATTCCAACAGCACAAGATTTAGCACAGTTATTTGGGGAACACATAGTGAAGTTGCATGGAGTACCAAAGATTGTGGTCTCTGATAGGGGTTCGCAGTTTGTGTCTCATTTCTGGAAGGTATTCTTGCATGGCTTAGGGGTGGAAGCTAGATACTCTACCAGTTATCATCCCGAGACAGATGGTCAGACTGAAAGACAGAATCAAGAACTAGAACAGTACCTTAGGTTGTTCCTTCTGGATCGGGTGGGGATTGGTCTGACATGTTATGGATGGCTGAGTTCGCATGTAATAATGCGAAGAGCACCTCTACTGGTTACTGCCCCTTCTATCTCAATTATGGTCGACACCCCAATCCTTTTCTCATTCAAGAAGAGTTAGGAGTTCCTGCAGTTGGGGTTTTGTTGAAAGACATCTCTCTTCTTCATAAGACAGCTGAGACTAATTTAATTAAAGCTAAGGAAAAGTACAAGGAGAGTGCAGATAGGTACCGAAAACCATCTCCTCTGTATCAGGTGGGAGATCGAGTGTGGTTTTCCACCAAGCATTTGCATTTGAAAGAGAATCGGAAGTTTCAGCCTCGTTTTGTGGGTCCTTATTTAATTGATAAGATTTTGGGACCGGTCACGGTGAAACTGAAACTTCCCCCTAAATTAGGAATTCATCCTGTATTCCATGTCTCTCTTCTGAAGAAAACTTCTCCACATGTTCGAATATCCAGGCCCCCTCCGCCACTTCAGGTTCATGGTGGTCCTGAGTATGAGGTTAAGGAGATTTTGGACTCCAAGGTTCGCTTGAAAAAACTGTTTTATTTATTTGACTGGAAGGGTTACGGTCCTGAAGACAGATCCTGGGAGTTAGCAGAGGATGTTCATGCCCCTCAGTTGGTAAAACGATTTTATTCTCCATATCCATCCAAGCCAAGACCGATAAATTGGTCTTTGAGAGGGGGTACTGTCAGGAACCATTCTGTAAGTGCAGTTAGGTGGGCAAAACCCTGTCATGCTGGTAAGAGATACCGAGTGATTGTAAAGCCTCACTTGGTGAACTTCTGGCTTGATCTTCATTAACTCTGGACATTCTAAGACGGCCGCCGCTTTAGCCGCGGTATACTGTTACTCTGGACATTCTAAGATGGCCGCCGCTTTAGCCGCGGTGTTCTGTTAATTGCACATTCTAGTTTATAGGCTTTGTGGGAAGTGCGCGCGTTCTCACTTGCGCACTTCAACAAAGAATTCGTTATGAAGAGCAGCTTCTGTAACGCTCTCCGTGTTTAGGTGGAAAACGGAGTTTAAAGAAGTTCTGAAGCCCGAGTTAGTTACTTTGGTGTTCTGTTACTAATACACGGAGTTTGAATGCAGTTTACAGAGAGTTTGAGTCGGCAGCGTGAGTCCGTGACTCTGAGGGTAATTATGGACATTCTCCAGTTCAACCTTCGTGGAGTCAGACAAGCAGGAATCTGCCTTCGATACTATCCTCCCTTCTAGGGTTGAGGAAGGTGTCGGAGTAGAAGGCAACAGACGGCGAAAGTTACGACACATCTCTCAAGTAAGAACTATCCAGTCTCACCGTCAATTGCGCATCAGAAATCCCCCCATTCCTTCCAAAGGATAATTCCCCCATTGCGCTTACCCAATTCTTGCCTTCCCTATCTTCCCACCCTAGTTCCTTTTTGCGCGCACCTTTTGGATCTTCAGGGAATCTCCTGCGCAGCATCTACTAACATTGATAAGACAGTCATCCAATTCCTGAGTAAAGCGCTATTGGAGAAGGTAGAGATTCCTGTTAATGCATTTATAGAGAAAGACCATTTGTCAGTGCAGACTTTAACCTTGTCACCTTGTCTTCTAGATTTACATATCTCCAAATACACAAACGCGCTGTAACTATCCATGAGAGGGGCAATACTCCGAAGACAGCTGGTAGGAATTGTCCTTAACTTTAATTGAAGGTAGAAGTACAGCTAGAAGGAAGAGTTTATGTTCTTTTCCCCCTTTGTGCATTAGGTACCAGACATCGGTCCTGTGACAATCTAGAAGATTCTAGGAAGGTTCGTGGAGTGTCAGCTGTAGTTAGAGTGTCTCTCTCTATCCACTTCCCCTTTCCCCCCCAGTTGGTGACGTTGCTTATTAAGCAACTTTACCGGCGGGCGGGCATTGGGATTCAGCGTCCATTCTGCTTCCGCGAAGACTGAAGGGGAACTTGACATCTTTATAGTCTTTGGTTTTATATTTAGCGCTTTTGCACTTTATATTGTTGCACTATCTGTAGATTTACACATGATTGATGAAATAGTTAAGCCGGTACCTCTTTTATTTTTTTGTACCTGCATTTAAAAAAAACACTTTTATTGTGACCTAAGTTTTTATGTATTAAAGTCTTTTAATGAATTGTACTTTTTAAAAGGTTTACTTCTATGCCTCTTGGCTGCTGAATAAAGTATCTGTGACTTACTGACTGATATTGCTCCATCCTTAGGTCATGGCCTGAGGAGGCCAGACATTGGTCACCCGGCGGACCCCCTTAACGGTGCTGGGAGTAGGTTTCTGGGACTTGTCAAACACTTACATAAAACTGGTTGCCCGCAGGGGCTTGCTAGGGATACAGTCACTGCCGCTCCACTGATGTGGACTCTATAGATGTGTACTGGTCTAGCCTCTCTGACTTGTTATCTTTTTTTCTTTATTGCTCCATGCCGAAGACTCTGATGCTGGACAAGCCATGACTAACTGTGTTAATACTTGGATCGATGATGTGCACTTTTTAGGTCTCGCCTGCGCAGCGCGCATGCGTTGCATAGGCAAAAGACCTTTAGCAATCGCTTCGGCTTTTCAGCCAAAAAAGTGCACGCGTTCCATTGCGGGAGTGAGCTTGACACCATATGTTTGTAATTAACTTACAAACACATGGTGCCCCTGGCTCGCTCCCGCAAGGGAAATGCTTTGTGTGCTCTTACACTCCCCCCACCCCTCCCACTTTTAGCGCGAGGCGCAGGTGCGCTTGTTTTTTTTTACCTGCTCGGCCACAGCTCTAAAGAGGCAGGAACCATCCTTTGCAACTTTCTTCTGGTAAAGCCCATGGGAAGCCAGGTGCTGGTCCATCAATGCCTCCCCCGTCAGCTGCTCCTTTCCCCTTCCAGGGATCTCCCGGCTTGCTCCACCGGTCACCTCCATCTGCGCAGTGGGCTTCACAGACTGCCGCTCGCATAGATGGACGGAGCCGCACGCACTACTAGACCTGCATACAGCCTCCCATGGTCGACCGGTGCTAGGGCGCCATTCTCCCCGTATCGCACCGTCTGCGCACTGTGATTAGTTACATGAAAAAAAAAAAAAAATAAATAAATGAGTACCCCGGTGGTAACGAGGCTGCCCAGCCCTGGGCCACTCCTTGCCTCATATCCTGAAGTACTGTCTGGTACCGGGATTTGTGAACCCACAGAAGCGCAAACACTGCCTGCAGCTGCCTAGAACGAGGAGAGGTCGGAGGTTGGGAGGAGACACGCGCTGATCAGGGAAACACAAACAGGAAACTTTATTTTCACTTTCACAGACACAGGCAGGCGGCACAATGGGAACTGTAGTCCAGGGGAAAGGGAAGTTCTGCACTTACGCACATAGAGGTAGGACTTCCCTGAGGCCTAATACCTCTCCTGTTGTTACTGCAGTATGGGAGCCGATTCACCTAGAAATGTGACAAACTTAAGACAAGCTGGCTAGGTGATGTTACATAATATTATCTGGTACCATTATATCCATTCGGAAGTTGAAACAATAAGTGTTATTTCGTTGTACATCTTCCTTACTAGAGGATTCAGTGTCGTTTGTTGAAGACTGATCACAGTAACGCTTTTGGCTAACATTAATTTATATTTTCGTTGACGTTAATAGATTCTTGCGTCTGAAGATCGAAACTCCTTTAGCTCGCAACTTTGAGATGCCACTTCTCCAATATGTTTTAGCAAGAGTGGCAAAATGTGCAAGATATCTGTCTGATTTACATTGGACAAACAGCGGTCTAGTTCAGAATAGAGATAGTCTAAGGACTTAAAATATGGACTTGACTATCAGATATTCATCTCCTTTTGATGCGATGTTTCTATTGCGAAGAGTACCTTAAACTGTGATAAGTTAGGCATGAGCATGTTACTTTAAATATCAACAAAAGTAAATAATGATAACTGACGGGGTAAATATCTGCTTCTTTTCGTTTATTTATGCCAAGTACACTGTCTTATTTTAAGACCACAGTTTACTTTACAGGTATTTAGGAGTTTGTTTGAACAGAAATACATTGCATGAATATCAAAAGGTTAAAGACAAAAGTACTTAATTTATTCCACTAAGTTCCCTGCCACCTTTGACTTCAAGTAAACGGGTAATGGTATTATGCAAACATGGCCACTACTTTGAACTGTTCTCGACAGTGATACGTTTGCCCCTTTTCTCTTTCGATACCATTTTCCGGAGAATGCCGGTAGAGGTGGGATAGGCTGATAGTGCGTGAGACATTGTTATTATAAGTGCTACCTATGAAACACTTTAATTTTTTTTATCTTAAACATTTTCAATGCTTTATGTACTTGAGAAAAGGTCGAAAACTACACATGACAAAGGATGCAGAGAGAATTTCAGGTAATGGAGTAGTTGCTAATTTCCTTATCTCTGACATTTCAATGTGTTTGGTAAGCTTAGGTACAACATTCTAGTATCTCCTGTTTGACACTTTTAGTGACATTTCACAGTGAGTAGAAAAAAACAGATACTTCCATGTAACGATATTAGAAATAATAAATGATTAAATAGAAATGTGTCTCAAAGGACCCTAATACAATCTAGACCAGCCTAAAGATACCAGTTACACAAAAGAGACTGCTGGGAGTTATATTTGGAAACCTTCAACTTTTTTACAAGACTACTGGAAACAAGCATTGGCATAGCCAATAGGTATCGCCTTTGGGACCTTATCAGTATTTATTTATGCAGCAGGTCCCAAAGGCGAGACCTATTGGCTATACCAATGCTTGTTAATTATGTTCTTGGCTGGCATTGGTGCATATGCTACTTAAACCTTGTCTTGCTCATTGGTCTTTACCATCGATGCGTAACCTTGTATGGCTGAACAAGTTGTTTCATGTTTTTTCTTTACTGTACTTTTTGTTACACACTGCTACTTTACTCCATTGCAGTGGTTCCCAAACTTTTGACTCCTGAGGACCCCCACTGAATCACTACTGGAAGCCGGGGACCCCCAAGCAATTGGTACAATTTAAATTTCTTTTTAAAAACGCCTTTTGAAGCAGAGGCAATTTCATGAGGGAGACAGCCCGAATTGGGTCTATTGGCATGGACATGTATGCATACAGCAGTGTATTATTTAGTGGTACAAGTCTACTGCTCTCAGCCATAGCAGCACCTCTACATTCTCATTCCAGAGCCTTGGAGGGGTGACCCTTCCTTACACCAACAGGTTGAATGATTATGAATTATTATCATTTTTACCTATTCACAGTTTAAAAAGGTCTAAAATATTATACAATTCTGAAGCATTTTATTATAAAGACATGCCCCAAGGAGCAACGAATATTGTGAAAATTCTAACAAGATAGTGCACAAGGCGATGAGTCCAGTGTACAGAGCAAATTCAAGGTCTATATTTCTATGTCACTTACCCCTTCCTATACTCACTGCACATTTCCCTTCCCCTCCCCAGGGCACGGTAACCAAAAAGTTTTTATCTTTGTAATATCAATATCTATGTAATATCAATTGTTGCCCAAATGTTTGGCTTAGCTTCATTGCAATTAAAACAATGTGAGCAGATTGACTCCTTTGTTTGTTTATATATTTGGACTACCTGTTGTGGTTTACAAATAACTTTGTGTGTGTCTACTGGGACCCCTCTTTTTCAGTGCCTTATCTACCCAGGTCCCAGTGACGTTATTGGGTGAACCCCCCTTTTTGCAACCTATATTAGGAGTTCATCATGGAAGTCAAAGAGATGGCAGGAAGGTATCTGCACAGGAGGCATATTGTTTCAGCGAGATCATGGAACAATGCTATACCAATTACCATAAACCCCTGTTAGATGTAATCTTTAGTCACAGACAGCAGAACAACATTTTACCACCAAGGGGTGAGCACTGCAGTTAAGGCATATTTCAGAGAGGCCTCGCGTGGCACCTGACATGACCCTCTCCTGTTAGGATGCCCACTGCCCCGTCCCTTGCCAACAACAAACTGCAAAGGCTACACAGAATAAGAGCTTGATATGTCTGAATATGAAAGCTTGACAGCACACATAATTCACCCAAAGGCTTGTGGAAAGTGAGCAATCAGACAGCAGCACGAAAATCCTACTGCTGATCCTGGCTGCATCTATTTTTACCTGCCTGCCAAATAACGGTAACCTATACACATGTGCCTTTCAGCGCTTTATTGCTTTTATTGTATTGCCTGTACTTTCATTGTTGTGTCTGCGACGGGGTCCGTGCCCTTTTTTCTTCCCTCTGTTCCCCTCGCTGCCCCCGTGCCTCTCTGCCCGTTCTGCCTTCTGTTCTTAGCTGCCCCTATATTTCTGTATTCTGTATTTTGCCTCTGTGCCACTCGTTTTTTGTGCCCGTCTGCCCTCTGTGCCACTCGTTTTTCCCTGGTTTTTGTCTTCTGTTTCACTTGTTTTTCCCTCATTTTTTGTGCCTTTCTGCCCTCTGTTCCACTTGTTTTTTGTGCATTTCTGCCCTCTGTTCCACTAGTTTTTCCCTCTTTTTATGTACCTTTCTGCCCTCTGTTCAACTCGTTTTTTTGTGCCCTTCTGCCCTCTGTGCCACTTGTTTTTTCCTTGTTTTTGTGCCCCTTTTGCCTTCTATTCCACTTGTTTCCCCAGCCGCTGTGCCTCCTGCGGTCCCGCCCCCCTGACTGCCCACTGCCCATTCGCTGCCCCACCTCCTGGTTGTATTGTTGTGGTCTCGCTGCCCCTGCGCCATCATTCACAGCTCTTGTGTGCTGTGAGGACGCATGGGCGTTTCATTTTTCACTACGACAACAGACACTCGAGTCCTGCGGACCCCCTGGGAATGTCTCGCGGACCCCTGGGGTCCACGGATCACAGTTTGGGAAATGCTGCTTCATTGGATTTCATATCCAGTATGCTTATGTGTACTTATATGGCAGCTTTAGTGTTGAGAAAAATGGAAAAATTACCTTTAAAAAAGTTTTACTGACTGACTGAAATGCCTGCCTCCATGAGTTTCTATGGGAGTGGGGTGGAATACTTATGAAGGGCCATGTGTGGTACTGGACTTACTCCAGTGCAGGGCTGGAGAACATTTGCTATTGTTTTTTGTCACCTTTTTGGATGTAGTAAGTTTGTTTGTGAATGGAATGGGTTCAGTCTTTTGTTGGTGGGTGTTTATATTTGCATGCTCCTCCTTAAACCCCTCCTTACCCCTTGTTAAACCTCTCCTATTTTGATGTAAGTATTACCCATTTTCCAGCCACCTTCTCCATCCATCGCACATTTATGACTAAAATGCAGAACTACCTATATGGAGAGCTCCGCACATGTGGCAAAAATGTCAGCATGCAAACGATAGGAGTGACTTGAATGTATCTGCATATGGGTTAGTGTTGGAAATGACCCTTATTACAGGGTTATCCCCCAAACTTTTTACTTCCTCCACCTATTTTTCCCTAACCTGCTGTTGTTGGTTTTAAGACTCTGGGCACTTTACCACTACTATTCAGTTCTATAGTGCACATGCTCTCTGGGAAATTTGTAATATGGATTGGTGTTTCCATGATTGGCATATTTGATTTACTGGTAAATCCCTAGTGAAGTGCACTGAGTGTGCCAGGGTCTGTAAATCAAATGCTACTAATGGGCCCGCAGCACTGGTTGTGCCACCCATATGAGTAGTCATGAAAAGGTAGCTCAGACCTGCCACTTCATTGTCTGGGCGCAGTTTGTAACTGCTGTAGGAAGGTGGATACCTGACTATGGTTACCCCAGATTCTTTTGCCTTGTGTTTAGCTGGTTTTCGACTTAGTTGGCCTGGGATCCTGCTAATCAGGGCCTCAGGCTATCTGATCTCACTGTAAAATGGACTCCATGTACTTTAGGTACATACCTAATTGGATATTGGGTCACCTTATGAGCCCCTGTATAGTGTACTATACGTACCCAGGGCATAGCTGCATCCAAGACCTACCAGGGGCTGCAGCATGTATTATACCACCCCTGGCTGGCCATCCAAACTGACACAACTGGCTGATCACTCAGCTGGGACAAGGTAGTGTAATCACCCCTTGCTTAGGTATAGTATTCCTATACCTACCATTATATATAGACACATATGCACCTATAAGTCACTCCTGTGGCAGGCCTTAACAACCCTGAAGGCAGAGTGCTTGATTTTATGTGAGATGAGGCTCTAGCATGAGCTGAGTCTGTCTGCAGCTTTCGGAACCATGTCCTTATAGCTGTCCTATAATATAGCCATACCATATACTCTTAAGTGCATTATAATCCTCGCGGTTGAATGCTAACTTTGGTTTGGCTTTATCAAAACATGTCGTGTAAGGTGTCATATGCTTTGGAATACTACCCCCTCGCCAGTTCTGGCAACGGGGTAGCATTCCACCCTTCTAGAGTGAGAAGACATGTTGTTCCTACTAATCCCGGTTAAAGTTAACCAGAGCCTCAGCATCACAAAATGGATGCTGCTGCCACAGACACAAGTCTGACCTCCTGCTGCTGGGAGTCCTTCCAGCGAGGGAGGCTTGGACAATAGGTTTCCTGTCTTGGGAGGTGCTAGCACCACGCCAGACAGGCCATACTGTATTGGGGCAGGGAGGGCTGAATGAAATGAGACACTGCCTGGGGCACACAAGGTGTCCCATGCATAGTCCGGTTTAAACCGGTGCTGGGGCACTCCAGCCCTAGCTCTGGCGCGAAACTGGACAGAGGGAAAGGGGTGTAACCACCCCCTTCCCTGGTCCCACCCATAGGAGGGACCTAGCAGGTAATCCAGCCCCTAAATTTGGTATATAGGTAGGAGCTGAGTCCCAAGACTTTAGATTTATCCTGACTGAAACTTGAAACGAAACTGTGGACCTTCGACGTTCTACCTGACGATAGAAGATGGAAGAATCTCCCTTGTGGTCAAAGAGTGACCACCCTGTGCAAGCAGGCACCATCAAGCAATCAATGGTTTGCTGTGTCGATGCTCCCACCGGAGCCCGAGAACAGAGCCTGACAAGACCCAGACTTCCAGACTTTCTTCCACCCGATCCACAGCCACAGCAAAGCTCAGACCCGTGTATGCGACGAGAGACGTGGGACCGGCCATCTTGGAAAGCCAGCGAATTGCTTTCCGTGCAAGTTCTGAGGCACCCTCAAAGTTGTGCATTGGGGATTGAGAAGCCCCATCCCCGAGCACCATCTGCACCGAAGATCAGCCCTCCACACTCCACGAGTGCCGCGTGGGGCCCTTCTGCATTTTCCTGCTTGACGCGTCTGTCCGGTCACTTGCCCGTTGGCTAGTGGCCTCTGTGATGATGAACCTTTGAATTTCCACCACTGGTATGGTTGCTCCAGACTGGTCCCTGCTTCCCTGAAAAGGAGAAGCCCATCAGACCTTGCTGGTCTGATCAAGAAGCCATCTTCGATTCCTGCGTGGGTTGCCTTTGCCAAGGCTTGTTGACTCCAATCCGAAAGCCGACACCGCCAACAGCGAGAACCTTTGTGGGGCAGTCCGTATCCAGCTCCTGGTTGTCGCCGACACCTCCTGGTCCACATGGCTGCAGAGACAAGCTTCACAACATCCCCTGATTCCTTTGCGACATTGCCTGGTTCCTTCCTGGTTCCTTCCTGGTCACTGACTAGTGACCCAGACTCTGTCCCCTCTGCTTTCAGGTACTCTTCATCCTCGATCCACCCTTGGATCCAACCGGACACTTCCCTCCTGGTCGCCTGCAGCATCTTTCTTCACGGCTCCATAGGATTCAGCGACGAAGCCCGACACACTTTGACACCTATGCACCTGCTTCCTGTGGGTGAGGTAACGTGAGTACTCCGGTGCTCCTGTGGGTATTAACTATCCCAGTGTCCTAGCTTTCAGTGGCTTTTTCCCCGTCCATCAGGAAGTGACCTAAAAGAACTAGTTTCCAATTCTTTCGTTCCCATTCTAACTCTATGGTAACTCGCGTGTGTGTAAAGACACTGCACACACATCCCATGGGCCTCCTGCTCCTTATCCTTTGGTAGTACAGTGTAGTCCCAGCGATTCTCCAGGCCCCAGGCCTATCCTTTGTTCATGACGTGGTTCTTATACCACTATTTTAGTATATGGTTTGAAGTGCCCCTAGGGCATTACTGTATTTTGTGCAACTTATTGTATGATAATTAAGTATCTTGTTATGTGCTTGTGCCTCTGACCTCATAAAGAGTTCAGAGGATTAATTTAGTAATAAATACATATATATTTTATATATATAACCTGTGTGATGTCCTTTCATTTGGTATTAAAGGGATTGCATATGGTAAAACAGCTGGCTTCACATGCCCTCTTGAGTTTAGCCTAAGACTGCTTTGTCCATGATACCACTAGGATAGCTGGTCTATAAGGTTAACTTTACAACCATCACCATAAGAGTTGTTAGGACTGATACAGGGTACCCACTAGAATATTGGACATCACATATCAGGCCAACTTCTCACAACTGCCATGTCGACTTGGCGAGTGCACCCACTTGCCAGGCCCTAACCTTCCCTTTGCTTACATGTGAGTCACCCCTAAGGTAGGCCCATGGTACCCCTGTGGGCAGGGTGCAGTGTATGCGAAAGGTAGGACATGCCCTGATGTGTGTGGCATGTCCTAATAGTGAAATACTGCCAATGTTGTTTTTCACTATTGTTCGGCTATCTGCCCCGTAGGATAGAATGGGAGTTTATTTATAACATCATGTAAATGTAAATTTCTATTGGGGCAGGATAGGAAAGTAACGTTTAGTATGCCTGATCTCAGAATGTAAAAATGCATCTTTTAGTGAGGGTGATTTTTACATTCTGTGTTTGAACATACCACTTTTAGAAAGTAGGTATTTTCTTGATAAGCCATCAAGTGTGCCTCTGCTAGGATGTGTATTGACTGTCTGGCTTTGGAGTGACAGGGGCTGGGGATGTGCAGTGGCTCCAGATAGTCTGGATGAGTCAGGGCTGGGCTGATTAGACCTGGGCTGAATTTAGAGTAGTTGGAGGAGATTTCCTTGCACCTGAATAGGCCTGGTCTGCTGAAGACAATGCTGTCTCTGGCTCCTGCTGGGCAGCTAGACTGAGAGGACACAACTGGTTCTGGCTGGGCACAGGGCTTCTCTGCCTGAGACAGACATGGTCCGTGGGGGAGGTGATTAATTATGTATTTACTTTTCCCTCAGCATCATCCCTTGAAATCCCCCCGTCACAACCGCTGTTAATGGCACGAACCGCGGCTGGCCTGAAAGAAAAAAGGAATTTTGGGTATAAGTACTGGGGCCCAGACCCCAGAACTTTAGAACTCTTTAGCAACGAAGAAGACTGTCAAGAAGAAGAGCTGGGGAAGCTGTGGTGAGGGACTTCCACTTTGCTGTGTGCTTTTCTGTGTTGGCCTGCAATGGCTGCTTCTGTGTTGGGCAGTGCAAGGACTGGACTGAACTTTCTGCAACTTTCTTTTCGTGAGTTTCTTCAAGGGCTTGAGGTAGAGCATGTTCCCTGTTCAAGAAGTCTCAGGAAGAGCAAAGACTTCAAGTTCATGTGTTACCAGCACTGGGGGATGTGTGTTTTGTGCTGCACCAGAAAACGCAACCCGACGCCGTCAACAACGCCGCTGCTGACTCCGTGTCCTGGAGGTACAGCAGAGGGAATTGCTGTACTTTGCACCACAACCCTGATCTCACTGACAATGCCACTCGATGCCGCCACCAAGCCGCGGCTTGCACCGCGACCTGTGGCCACAGCACTCCTCATCGCCTCCCTTCACGCTGTCGTCCTGGTATCGCCAACGATGCCGCTCCACGCCAACTTCGATGCCACTGCTTGCACTGTGGTTCGAGGGCACTGCTCGTAAGTTACACACACACCGTCTTCATCCCACACCGCAGCTTTGGCCTACCGACACCATCAACTCCAGTTCGTCAGCCGGCGATGGCCCTTCAGCAACGACAATGCCGCTGCTAGCACCCTGACCTGCGAGGACTGCGACGAGCATCGCATCACTTTGCACTGCATCCCTGGTCTCACTGACGCCATTGGACGAGTGTCACCGAGCCGCTACCTGTGCCACGACCTGAGGGCCCGCACGCCGCACCACTACACTTCACACCACAGCCCCACTTCCTGCTGACACCGGCGCTCCCAACTGCAACCGCAAGGACTTCGATTTGCAACCTTGTGACGTCAAGGGCCCGACAACTCCTGCACCGACCTCCGGAACCTACGCCTGCGGATGCCGCCTCTTTGGGGCTCATCGAGAGGTCCCCAGCCACCATTTCTAAAGGTACTGTTTTGCGGGTCATCCCAACACCGTAGCTTGCCCGCAACGCTGCAGTCAGCCAGAACTGTTTGGATTTGTGGTCACGACACCTTGATAGCCCCAGATGGAGCTATCGACCTCAAGATACTGTATTCCAAGTCTACTTTGCTTATTAAATATTTCGGAGAACTGTATGGTGGATTGTTATAGTTTTTGGTCTTGTTTGAAGTATATACAAATATTGGATATTTTTCTAAACTGGTTTTGTGTCATTTTGTAGTGTTTTCACTGTATTACTGTTGGTTATGTGCAAATACTTTACACACTGCCTCTGAGATAAGCCTGACGGCTTGCGCAACGCTACCAGGGGGTGAGCAGTGGTTATTTAGGAGTGTAACTCACTTACCCTGACTAGGAAGAAGGGTCTCTATTTGGAAAAAGGTGCAAACCCTTGCCAACTAGAGACCCCCATTTTTAACAGTTAGTAAATAGAATTTTGTAGTACGTGAGTAGTGCTACTGTAGTTTTACTTAACATACTACAAAATGCAGCATGTGAACAGACCCCTAAATATTTTCCTGAAGCATTTCTCACATGGATTCTGTTGTCTTTGCAGGATATCTGCATTGCAACACATAAAGTATATCGATTCTCACAGACACTTACCGGTCTCCATCTCTGAGTTTCTGAAACTGTCGACCGAGAAGGCAGGCCAAGGTCTCTCCAACTCTTCCATTTTTAACAAAAGGCTCCGCTGTTGCTGCTATCCAAAGTTCGATGTTGGTAGTAGTTTTGTATAAATCCATGAGCTTTTTGGCAAAATCTTTGCTGTGTAGTACTTTTGCCAGCTCATCCTGATTTCGAGGCTGGGAAAGACCACAGAATTTTCTCCATTTGACATAGCCTGAGGGAAGAACACCAATTTGTCTTGTGAGGTTAGCTGTCTCTCCAAAAAACAAAGAAAAGGATTTTAGCACGTAAAGCTAGAGGTGCATGCATGCAGCTGTCCATATTCTAACTTGCTTGTTAGTTCTTTGGCATTGTCTTTTCGTCCCTACTTCGAAAGATTTCTATTTATTGCAGGTCATCTTAATGCAGTCACCTTTGTGATACACTATGCATTTCTAACACTCATGCTTGAAACCAAAGTCATCAACCACCACAATAAAAAACAAGCATTGAGAAAGCCAATAAGTCTGGTGTTTCCAGCCAGCCTTTTAGCTTTTCTTGTTTGTTATGGTTTTTTGTAAAACGTTATTGTTCAGGGTGGTGCTTAACCATCATTAATAATAATACATACGTTTAGTAAAATTAAAAAAGATCTTGGCTAACACAAACTAAAAAATGCCAATCAGTCACAGATCTTGGCTAACACAGACTTAAAAATGCTAATCAGTCACTCATTGCTTGCCAGCCTCTTGCCTTTGGGAAATAAGGGAAGGGAAGGAACGTGAAGGAAAAAAGCAAAGGGAAAGCAAAAGTCAAAGGAAAAGGAAAGCAAAAGGCAAAGGAAAAGGAAAGGAAAAGGAAAGCATAAGGAAAAGCAAAAGGCCAAGCAAAAGGCAAGGAAAAGGCAAGGGAAAGGAAAAGGAAAGCAAAAGGAAAGATAGGAAATTAAAGGAAAGAAAAAAGAAAGAGAGGAAGGAAGGTCTCAGCTAATGTCAAACCTAAAATGGCTTGGTATCATGACTTCTTAAGATTGTTTTAACAGCAAACACTTTTCAAGTCTATATCTGAATTTATAGCACTGAAGTGTTTTTGTGTTTTGTTGTCCCTGTGGTCTATAACAGCCCATAGATTTCTGAGGCTTCTATTAAGTAGGTTCTGGCTGAGCAACATATTGAGTTACCGAAATTCTTGATATATACTACACCAGCAAAACCAAGATGTGACATCTGATTCTGTGCCTCTATCATGAATAAGAGCCCAATATGGCCCAGAGAAGTGTACATCCAGGAGAACCAGGTCCAATCAGGCTGATGGGCACATCCTATGGCTCAACGATCATGATCGGCAAAGCTAAAACTAACCAGAATATGCAAACATGCAAGCTTCCTCACACCCCTGACAGTCAGGAATTGAGGATGGAGTTCAGACTTTGAGCATATGCACCGAGTGTCCCTATACAGACAATACCCCTCCAGAGTGCAAAACACACTCCACGTCCATGAACTCACTGTTCCCTTTGTAACAGTTTTAATTGAAGATAAGAAACGGACAAAATGACAACAAATTAGCTATTTTGTATATTTATGGGATAGTTGGTCCCAAGAAACATAATCAACTTAAATCATGCATTCCTTTAATTGGAAAAGTCATCTGAAGCATTGGAACATCACTCCATGCTTTCTAGTACCACTGAGTGGATCATTGTTTTGACCACACAATCCAAATGTCTTAGGACCTCCTGACTGTAGCTTATCATCTAACACCCTCCCTATGTTGTGGTGAAACATTCATTGTTGTACTACGATCTCCTGACCACTTGGTCCAATTTATCAGCTGTGTACCCAGCCACCACAGATGGGTTGCAAGAGGTGATGCTACCAAAAGGTACCAAGCATAAGGCCCTATCACCATCGCAGCCATGTTTCATGACTCCCTTTCACATGCTGAAGTGTAGGATCATCTACTATGCTGATGCACAAAGATCTCCTGACCTTTGTGTTCAAACTCTCATCTTGCCTCCATTCCTGTTGTGGGCACGATCTATCACTATACTAATGTGCTAATAAGTCAACATGTTTCCTGATCCCTGACCCATATTTGTGGGAAAAGATCCATTACTATACCAACAAAATAGATCCTGAGCACCAAGTAAATATCCAATGACTCAGTAGTCCATGTAATGTTGTTATTCCTGATTTATTTTCATTTCAATCTTCATGTGGGTTCAGCAAAATCATATAACAAACTTGTAGCCATCAGATTGTAGTCAACACATGTTTCCTCTCATGGTAATTTCTTTACCGAGGACTTCATCAGGGCTATAAAACAAACAATAGCCATCCCCATTAAAAGTTATGTACATTAAATTTTGCTTGTTCCTCCACCATAGTGTCTGTTAGTGTCCAAGGGATGGCACAAATTCATGATAATTCCAAGACCGTCCAAGGTATAGAGAATGATCATATAAGTAAATACAGACAGGTAAATAGTAATGTTCAGTATATATTCATAAGGGTAATCATGAGACTAAATAAGTTGTTGCTCTATCCGGCTATATAATCATAACATGGAGGTGAGTGATAATGTAAAGGATGTGTAAAAAGAATATACGTTGGAAAATGTGATAGAAATGTGAAAACAGTGATAGAACTTCTCATTAGAGATTGAAGAATACATTAATAATGTGGAGAAGTAAAGTAGCTATCACCAGACCATTAGTGTATGTGTTGGTTTGGCATGTAAACTCTTGATATTGGCTCATTCTACCAATCACAATTAAGTGAAGGCAGCACCTGTGACAATCAACTTCTCCAAATGTCAATTACCATAATAGAAAATCCAGACAAGTAATCCAGTATTCAAATATATATCCTCTATCTTTGTTTCCCAAGAATAAGAAATCAATCTCTAGAGTCGCGGAAACAATAGATAGCTATTTTACTCAGTCAATCGTGCATGCTTCGTTTCACCAGAGGTGCTGAGAAAATAGAGAGACGGGCGTTTTCAATGAAAAGTATTTATTGAACAGTCTTCTTTCTCAAGCAAAAGAAATGTACTGCTACAATCGTAATACTGGTTATAAAGTACATGGCATATAATACGAAAAGTATTATAAAGTAGTACTGTAAAAGCATGATTTTGGTTTCTAAGCCATAAATTGCCTAAAACATATCAAATACATACAGTAATAAAATAATGACTAAAAGTACTCAACTGGTGCCTCTAAAATACGCCTACCCCGGTGTACCTAACCTAAGTCTAATACAAGGGATGAAGTAAGTGAGGAGTAATTTAAGTTTAGTATTTCTCAGCCAAGAATCAATCTAAGAATTCTCTTAGGGTCTAATCAGCTCGGTACCTTGGTTTAGAATGAAGGAGGTCTTGTATCTCTCTCTCAGGACTCGATTTCCCAGCGACCCGCAAGGGTAGCCTGGAAACACTGGAGCTGGATTTCTCGGCAGGAGAAAAGACAGCGTCTCTCAGTGCGTCAGCTGGAGGGTCGGCTTCCTTCGGCACTTGCTGCTGCAGGGCGTCGGGCAAGTAGTTAGTCGATCTGCTCCAAACCACTGTGTGTTTGTCTGGGCAAATCTAGGCACATTTATACTTTGAAGGTGCCGAGTTTGACGTATGATTGGACTTAATAACGTCATCAAAGACTCAGTTCTTCGAAAACTCCATGATTTCCTAGATAAATTAGTATTCAGGCAAGGGGAGGTCCCTAGCTGTTGAAGGCGGGTTTTTCTAAGAAATCGTTGTTGATTCTTGGAACTTAGTGGAAGTAGCCATGCTGTATTTGGGCTGCGAAAAAGGCTCAGTCTCAATATGGTAATGATTTCTATGCCTATATAAGGATCGGATAATCTATACCTATATAAGGGCATGAATAGGGAACATTACACTAGGGTCCTAGATTCATTTACAACACCCACTCCATTTTAAGTTCAATAAAACTAAACGTATTAGCACTGAACATATCTAAAGCTAGTGTTTAAAATCCCACCCAAAATACAAAATACAAATTGCATTTGAAAAGGTTTGTTTAAATGTAACGAGTATAGACTTGTATGAACAAACGGCACTCTAAAGACATGAAGCATAGGGTGGGAGCATATATTCTATCATTTATAAAATATAAAATTACATTCATGAAATGTCTCTGAAGCTTACAGAAAAAATTCGAGACCATCCCATAGCATAATATTTTGTTATGATGATTAGGCCAAATATTGTCATTTAAGAAGGTTTCAAAAGAAATCTTGTTCTCTAAGAATAGTTCTACTTTAAGCAGATTACTCTGTGCCAAAATTTCTATTTTGGAAAAAGTCCAAATTTTTATCGCAGAATGGTTCTCAAGCTGGATGGTTTGTTTATAAACAATGAAGGCCTAATTTCAGAGTTCAGGGAACGCTGTGTGCATGAATCAAAAGTTATTCTCGGTGTCGGGAGAAAACATCAGATCGTCTAGGCTGGCAAAGAAACCGTCTACCATAGTAGCAGGTCAGCGTTTGATGCATTAGCAATGTCCGCAGTAGGTGGTACCTGTGTGCCTGTAGTGTTTCGTATCTCAAACTCAGTTAGACTTGCTGGTGAGACCTCAATGAATGCCGTCATCAGAATTGGCAGCCTTTGGGGGTAACACGATGCATGAGTCGCTACCGGACCTAGCAAGGCGTCAATATCCGATGGCAGGACTGATGGAAGTGTAAGACAAATGTCCAACACGCATTCTTCTCCGCAAAGCAGGCATCGTACGACAGGTAAGATGCAATCTTGCCAGATTGGTCTGAACGATAGAAACCAAGTTGTGTTCAGATCTCTTAAATGAGCCAAGCCAAGAATCTGTGTAATTCTCTCACGATACCTCATGGCAAGGAGGGCTCCTTCCATGGTAGTCTGGGTATCGCCGGTGACTGGTCTTGCCATATCGGAGCGGAAGGAATAAAAATAGAATTCCTGCTAATAGTCCCAAGATGAGAGGCAGGCCACCGAACACAGAGTGCACGAAATTTGGAAAAATGCAGAGGACTGCTTCAAATGCCACTAACAGTCCCGAAAAAATCGTCTTAAATACATGTGCGATGCCACTGGTATCAGACATATTTAATATTTGACTTAACATTTCTGCAAAATGTACTGGGCAGTTTGTTGATAATAATGCATGTATCTCTGCAGAAGTCCTTGCAACATGCAGGTCATATGTTTCTCTAGATGAGGTCAGTGGCACAGTTTTTTGCAAAAGAATGACTTTCATTCTGCTTAAAGTATCAATTTGTATAGAAGAGATATTCAGTGAAGGCCATAATGCCGTCCCCCTGCTGTCTTGCTCTTTGGATACAATACTTGCATACAACAAGTGACCCTGGATGAGACACTGACTAGATATACATTTCCTGGCATCATGCCAAGACAGCTGTGGTCATTGAGCATAACGTAGCTGCCATTGGGTAGCTGCCTGAAAATTGGTTCTATCACTGTGGAGGGTGTACCGTGCAGGTGGCAAGAGAGGTTATTTGCAGAACTGTCGCAGGCTCCGTGTAAATTAATACTTTGGCACAAAAGTGTACCACTTAGTGAGTTTTTACAATTTTTACCACTAAGGAATACCTCCTTTCCCCATTCCAACATTTGTGTGTGCAAGGTAAAGTCCAGGTCGACTTAATGTATTCTTTACCCAACCTTTCAAACAAGCCCGCTGGTATATGCTGTAGACAATACTGACATTTTAAAAATCGTCACTGGTCTCGTTATGGTGCCATGTATTATCCATTCAAAGACAGGCTTCTCAGAAACTGTCAATGGTAATCTTTCCAGTTTTTCAATGCTCAGCACCGTATAGTCTGCTCCTTTTTGTGCCAAAGAGATTTGTTTATCCGTAAGGTTAAATACAGAAAACAATAACGTGGTGTTGATTAGACGCCATGGCACATAGCCTGAACGAAGATTTTGCAACGTCCAGCCTAGTTGCATTATAGAACGTAATTGCGACTGGCCATGTTGTAACATTAGCAAGTCCTGCTCTATTATGTCAATGGCAGAGGACACAATGCTGTCCAAAGAATATATTCTGGAGGACAGAGTCATTAACCCGTTGTCCACTACAGAGAGAGTTTTCTCTAAATTAATACGGCAATTTCTCGTATTCTTTCTGCAGTTTCCATTTACGTTATTTTCCAAGCTTCGTTGTATGCAGCATATATACCGGCGTATATGAAACGTTTTTGACGTGGTTCGCGAGGCCCCATTAAGAAATCTCGCAAATCATTGTCTTCTTTAAGTAAAGATAAGTGTTGTTTGATTTCTGGAAGTGTAGATTTCTGTAGCCACTCAAGGCATAGCTTTCCTACACTGTAAGTAGTTACTATCCCTGGATGTTGTCTCTGGGAATATCTTAGATCAGGCTTATTCACAGTGAATCCTTGTGTTTTGTTCAGGAATCTTTCTTGACAGTCATTCATGTCTGTGGGCCAGATTAACCCTTTTTTCCAATCAGGATTAGTTCTGTTTTGTTTTAAAATATAGGGTACATCTACCTCCTCTTCTGTAGTATCATTAATGTCAGTTGAGGCTTTAGGTATTGACGGTTTATTTAAATCTTTTATCTTAGCCAGGCCAAGACAAGAAGTTTGTTTGAACAGTGTCATTTAAAAACATTATTTGTTCTGGTATAATGCAGGCTCTGAACAGGGCTTCTAAACCTTGCACCTGCCAGTCTTTTGTGCCCCAGACAGTTTTTGTCTCAATGTTGTCTTTCCAAAAGTCAAAACCTAATGTAGACAATTGAGCATAAAAGTTTGCAGAAAAAAATTTGTTTAGTATTGGTCAGCATTGTTTTCATTCCTGTCTTATTCATATTTTTAAACCAAAACGTTTCTGGATTTGTAACATTGAGCCCTGTGAAGTACGGAAACTTGTCATGAAATGATTTTGAGCTACCCTTTGGACATTTCTAAATCACTCATCATGTTGTTAACAGTTTCAAAGTCCCAATCACCAGAAAATGTGCTGGGTGATACAAAGTCACTCAAAGAAACCTTAAACTGGTGTGGAATCTTCAGCAGTTCCATCGGGCCATAGATGTCATAATCAGTTCTTTCCTATGCTATACCACCAGGTATAGGAATGGCTGTGATGTTTACTGATGACAGGTCTCTTCTTTCACGATGAGATGATTTGTGATTGATTTTCATACTTGCTGTCCATTGTACTGTATTTTCCATCTATCATTTTTCCCAAACTTAAAACCAGTATGAGCCAGAGCAGGAGGAAAAGTACGCCTAACACAATCCAAAATTTACCCCCTGGTGAAACCAGATATGTTTTTTCAAAGTTGATGAAAGAGTTCTGTTATTTTTTTTTTTAAAGGTTTTATTTGCTGGCGTTTCTTCAGGTTCACTAGGATCCTCAGAAAATGTATCAAAGTTGATGAAATAGCCAGAGGCAGTTTAATTGTTGGAATTGCATCAGGATTGTTAGTAATCTTGGGAGCTGCTTCTTCCTTTGTCATATTGGTATAGTCAATGCTACATCATTTTAGACAGGTTTTTCATGACAAACTGTTATTTGGGTCTCAAGAGGCACAGGTTCCATGGCTTTGTTGCATAGTTCTTCTATCTTTACTGCAGGTTTATCAAAGGTGATAAGTCTTTCAGTTTGAACCTCTTGGATTGTAGCAAGATTTGGCTGTCTGCTACATCTTGGGAGTCCACAGGGCCTACTACTTATTATCGGCCACATGTTGTGGTTTGACCAGGTCGATGGATGCAACTCTGTTCTCCCTTTTACCAGCAAGGGGCGGTAGTACTACTGATTTCGTTCCTTGGATTGCCAAGACAGGTACTGCTTTTCTGTAAGAAGGCCCAAATTCCTTCTTTACCGCGATCTTTTCCCTGACTAGATCCCCAACCTTTGGAATCCAGACAGGTCTTGCTGGGACAGGTGGTTTTTCTTCAGTGGTTGTTGGCTTCTGTATTGTGTTACTCAGACTTCTTCTTGTTTCATTTAAAAGTCTTGTAAAACAGCCAAACGATCTTTGATATCAAAGGGTTTTTGTTCCACCACTGAAGTTTGACAATCGAGGTCTTCGATTATCATTCTAGTACCAAATAGTAATTCATATGGAGTGATTCCACCCAGAGAATTTCTTGGCAGATTATTAAGACTACGTTGGACACTTATTAGATGTTTGACCAACCCATCACCCGAACCTAATACCTTAGCTGTTATGGATTGCTTTATGTCACGGTTTTTTCTTTCCACTACCGCATTACCCTCAAGATGGAAGGGACTAGAATACCGCAATGCAACGCCCAAGCTAGCCATGGCCTCTTTGTAAGCTCGAGAGCTAAACCCAGGACCCTGCTCAGAATGTATCGTGCCGATTGCGTATATGACGATAAAGACTAGCAAATCCTTCATAACAGTTCTGGCGTCAGCCGAGCACTGGGGCCACATCCAAATAAATCTTGTCCTAGTAGTTGTGGGACCGCATCTGTCCATCGAGACGTTGGTGTGTAGATAGCCTAATGCTGTCTAGCAATGGTATCTGAACTGGGCTGGCTACACTGTAGTCAGGTATCTGGTGGTCTTCAAAACTATGATATCTGTAACAGGTATCGCAGTTTATTCCAAATTCGTAAACTTGGACGCTCATTCCTCGCCATCAGTACATCTCTTCTAATTCTATTAGAGATTCTAAGATCCCTCGATGTCTCAGACCCTCTCCCATATGTGCTTTGTGTACCAAAGCAGCTCTCCGGTTCCTATATGGAATTACTCTGTCCCCCACTCCAGGGATTCGAGCAAAAGGAATGGAGTTTGCATCAATTATGTATGTATTACCGAGTGGATAGTTTTTTTTTTGTAAACTTTGTTTATTGAGTTTTTAACTCAGAACAATACAAAGGTTGGTATTGTGGTCAAAGTGGAAACACCCGGAGCATATAGCATAGACAGATCATGGCAAGTCAACTGCATCATACAGCGAAAGACGGTCATCAGGATAGAAAACATTGTATGCCAATCAAGGACAGCGTCACCTTGTCATTATACAGTATAAGAGTGCCATGCTTCAGCCAATCGCGAGGGTATTTAAAGGGTAGTATCTGGTCTTTTATGCATAGAAATATTAAACATTGTTAAGTTATGCTAGTCGTCAGGTCATACAATCACTTATGCAGCAAATGTTCATAAGCTTAAGCCACCTGTTGATAGTACCACATGTCAGTTCAGTCACATCCTACCTGGTCATTACTACCAGTCCGAGTCCCGCCCCCATCCGGATCCTCATCCCCATCTCCCTGAGCTAGCAGATACGTGACTAGTGGGCCCCAAATGTCATTAGGCCTGCTGGGAATCCGAAGTGTTTCAGCAAAAATTGCATGTTGTTCCTCACAATGAGTCATGTCTGCAAGCCAGTCTTTAAACTTTGGGGCCCTGCCACGACCCCATCTACATGCAATGCGCCGCTTTGCAAGAAGCAGAGCAATATCTAAGAATTTCCTGCAGGTCTTAGGGATGTGTGGTGTGTGCCCCATGAGCATTAGTAATGGATCAAGATTTATGGACTCTTCAACCATTGATTCAAGGGCACGATGCACCTGTTGCCAGTAGGCATGAACAGAAGGGCATTCCCAGGCAAGGTGTAGGAAACCAGCGCGTTCCGCGCGGCAGCGCTCACATCTATCATCACTGGACAAACGGAACTTGTATTTTTTGACCGGCGTATAGTACAGCCGCTGCAAGAACTTGAAGTGGATCATCTTGAGCCTACTGCTGGCCGATATCCGAGCCGTAAGGTTACAGCAGTATAGCCACTGCTCATCAGTGACCTCTGTTGCCAGGTCAGCAGCCCAGTGCATTCGGGCCACGTTCTCCGGTCCCGGGCTGCACGCCCTGATGTGGTGGTACATGCCCGACACCAGGTGTGAACCGTCCTGTGAGCATAACATGAAGTGTAGTGGAGATAGGACCTCGGGTTCATTGGGAAAGCCAGGCAAAATTTCCTTCATCCCCTGGCGCAGTCGTATGTAATAGAACCTATCGAGTGGAGTAGGGTCGTAAGAAGTAAAAATCAAATCCGCAGATTTGAACTGGCCATTGGAGAAGAGGTCGCCCCAAAAGTTGACTCGTAGGTGCCGACAGAGCAACCGAAAGCCATGCTCCTGTAGGAGTTCAAGCTTAGGGTGGTATGCCAGTGGTAGCCGAGGAGAGTATGGCAAGCTGCAGTCTAGCCTCTTCACCATGCGGCGCCAGGCATCCATGGTGCACGTGACGGAAGTGTGAGGTGTTTCCATGGACGTCACTGGGCAATGTAGGAGACCATTGAGGGGAAGGGGGTTCGCGATCCAGTCTTCGACTGCCAGTTGAGGCATGAACGGAGTGGGGACCATCCAGTGATATGCGTAATGCGCTTGAGCACATAGGTAATAAGCCTCGAAATCGGGTATATCGAAGCCCCCCTTATCACATGGTTGAATCAGCATTGACCATTGCAGCCGTGGGTGCTTACCCCCCCAGAATAAACGAAACAGCTCCGACTTTAATGTTTTAAAAAAAAACGTACCAGGGTAGTAAGGGATAGTAAGGAAAAGATACAGAAATTGGGGCAGCACCACCATTTTCATAAGCGATGCCCTCCCTGCCATGGAGAGTGGAAGGGAGATCCAACGATCTACTGATGCAGTACGTTTTGTGACCGCTACACCGTAGTTCAGCCGTAATGTTTCATCTTTATCACGTGAAATCTGGATACCAAGGTAACGCAAGTCCGAGTGACACCACTCTAAAGGAAAGTCAAGTGGGAAATCAGTAACCGCATCTGTAAGAGGGTAGAATTGTGACTTAGCCCAGTTTATGCGCACTCCAGACAGTCTACGGAAGACAACAAATTCCCTAAGTAAGGGATTTAAGTTTCGTGACGGATCTTTGACAAATAGCGTCATGTCATCCGCATATAACAACACGTCAATCTGACGCTGGAAGCACCGAACCGCGCCCTCTCGGTGCAGTTGGCGGAGCCTGCAAGCCAGCAGCTCAATGGCTATCGCGAATAGGAGAGAGGATAGCGGGCATCCCTGTCGGGTGCCCATTGTGATTGCAATGGAGGGAGAAAGGCGGCCATTAATCATGACTTTCGCTGTTGGTTGCGTATACAGCAATCGGACCCAAGAGATGAATAATTTAGGGAACCCCATATGCGCCAGGACGGTGAACAAGTATGGCCATTCGACGGAATCGAAGGCCTTAGTGGCATCCAGAAAAAACGCTGCAACTGGGAGATCAGGGTGCACTGTGCGGAGCAGAGAAAACAATGTGCGTAGGTTATGGGAGGTGGATCGACCAGGGACAAACCCAGACTGGTCGGGCAATACGACCTGGGTCATCAGAAGGGACAGTCTGGTGGCCAGCACCTTTGAGGTTCCGTGACGATTTTACCCGTGTTTGTAACATTGTCGCAAATGCATAATTTTGGTATCAGTGAACCGCAAATGATCCATTTAGTATATCCTGGTGTTTTCGCTATGCTACGAGCAAGAGCACTCCTGTTACAAACACATTTCTGTTCCACCCGTGGCATCCATCTTAGAACAAGGAAGCCATTTTGTATTCCTTGCCCTCACATAGTCAATGGACACGCTATGACCTCTTTTCATTTAAGGACACGTAGGCTTTAGCCGGCAATTCACCTTGCTAGTGACACGTGCACCTTAGGCCAGCAACGCGGTGGCAGCATGACTCGGCAAGAGCTGCCTCCTCAGCCTGAGGCCAGTCCTGCTATACTGGTTCTCGTGTTCGTTGGCCTGATCATGATTAGACGGCCGAAGCTGGTAGCCGTGCCCATTTACGACCCACAAACATCTCTTATCCTACTCTTCTATCTTCTGCACCTGGCTCTGCTCCTTTCCTTCTGGGCTTTTATTAGGGGGAGGTAACGAAATTTACGATGAGGCGGTCCGGGTCTTGAATGGAAAGTTGACATGGGATTATGATGGAATAGTGGGAACCCCTCGTTCGTAATGTTTTAACATCAGATATTGTTGACGATTCCTGTGCAACGCCAAATATTTATTGTACGAGACACAAAGGTTTTGGAATGTGCTAACATGTAAAGAATTTGCCTGAAGCCCAATATTCAGTATATAAGGAGCAACCCTCTTTGTACAAATTGAACAGGCTCCTAGATACTGCCCATGTTTAGTTTCTGTGACTTCTGTGTCCCTGCAGTAATAAACCTTTGGTCTTTGACGCCACCATCGAGAAGCCCGTGTTTCTGTTTGTTTGTGCACCGAGACAGGTTGAACTCCGGGGTCTTCGGGTGTTTTCCCTGACACCTCTGGACGGAACCAAAAAGTCCAGAACTCCACCTTCGCTAGTATTTTAACATCACAATTCAAGAGCGAAAGCGGGCGATATGAGTCACAAGCGTTGGGGCTTTTGCCAGGTTTCAGTAGTGAGGTAATCACTATTTCGCGCATTGAGCAGGGAAGGACCCCATCAGCCAGAGACTCCTCGAAGATCTCGCGGAGGACAGGGGCCATAATGTCTATATATGCCTTATAAAACTCGGCTGGGATCCAGTCTAGGCCGGGTGCTTTTCCATTTTTGAGTGACATAATAGCATCCCTAATTTCGTCCAATTCGAAAGGGGCGGCCAGGAAGGCCCTATAACCGTCACTGAGCCAGCAGAGAGCCACATCACCAAGGAAGTCATTATACGACACGTCAGTGGTCGTGGCCGTGGTGTACAGCGCATGATAATTAGACATGAACACAGTCAATATGTCATCTGCGTCTCTGACTGTTTGTCCCTGGTCTCCCACAACCTCTAGAATTGTATTATGATTGTGCGGGGGTGCGTGTCAACACTGCCAGGGCCTTGCCAGGTCTGTCTCCCTCACAGTATCTTCTTGCCTGCCAATGTTTCCCTTTAAACTTGGCCTCCCTGTTCGCTTCCTCCTCGTATCGTGTCAGTTTATCTCTAAACTCTGCGTGTGTTGCAGTATTATCCCCCGCTACTATCCGAGCCTCCACGTCCTTCCGTTCGCTATCGAGTATGTGAATTGTGCATTGAATGTCGCGCAAAACCCCAAAGCTTTTCGATATGCAATACCCCCTGATCGTAACCTTGAATGCCTCCCAAATGTGTTCGACCGAGTCTACAGACCCCTTGTTTCGAGGGAAGAAAGCAGCAATCTCTCCACCAAGTTCGGTGCGGAACACGGTATCTAACAGGGCTGCTGGCTGCAGGCTCCAGTGTGGTCTAGGGTTGTCCCAACCAGGCACCTTTAGGTGTACCAGGATCGGACTATGGTCAGAGTATGTCCTCGGGAGGTGCACTGCCCCAGTAATCCCCGCACTAATCTCTCTGGACATAAAAAAGTAGTCCAGTCGCGCCCATGTACCTGTCAGTGATGTAAAATGTGTGCCCTCCTTACGGAAAGGGTGTAAGTAGCGCCAACTATCCACTAAATTGCTCTCCGATAGCACACCCATCAGAGCCTCTCTGGACCTAGGCTTGTAATGCGTCACTCCGTCTGCCCTATCCAGGTGGGGCGCCAGCGCTAAGTTAAAATCGTCCCCCCAAATAACGTGTCGGGACCCCACATCTAGAATTTTACCCCACAATGTGGTAAAAAAGATTGGCACATCCACATTAGGTGCGTAACAGTTTACTAACGTGATGGTGTCACGGCCTAGGCGTCCCCATATCAGATCAAAGCGGCCTTCCGTATCCGACAGTTCCCCACACACTTGAAATGGCACAGTTCGCCTAATCAGGATAGCAACCCCCCTCGCATAAGTGGAATAAGGTGAAAAAACACGAGCGTTTGCCCATTTGCTTGCGAAGTTAGTACGTGTTTGCGGTGATATGTGTGTTTCTTGCAACATGGCAACCTGAACTTGGTGGCGGTCTAAGTATGCAATAACATTTCGACATTTCTTGGCATTATTAAGACCCTTTATATTCCATGACATACAACTCAATTGTGCATCGGACCCTGATCCCGCCATAAGCTAAAGAACATCATAGAATTGCCGCATGCCATAGTAGTCTCTGTTGAGCCATCTCTCCTCAGGTGATGCAGTATACCACAAGTTTCAAACAGCCGCCTTCCCACCCTGTAAAACAAAGTTCCCTCCTCAACAGTACTCATCCCCCCTCCCACTACTGCATCCCAATCATGCCAGCAGCCACCCGTTCCCGCCCTGCCCCTCCCCCCTACCCAAGCAACTTCCACAACTTGTTCCCATGATTGAGGTATACCCGTAGGGGAAACAACATCAAGAGCGCACAGCCACTTCTCCCTCCGTTAGCCTCCTGTTCTGTACCACCCTTGGTGGAGGCCAAGGCAGAGATAGTGGTCCCTGGAATACTTTACCACTGGTCGAGTTCAATAGTCCCCAACTGCAGTATGATGTCCGATCATCGGACATAATGTTCCCAGGCTCCAGCCAATCCGGATAGGGACCGCGTTGTCTAGTCTATTGGAGGCGCTCTGCATCAGTTATCTTCATCCGCTACCGGTGGGTCGTCCTCGAGGTCTGCATTGCCGCCCGACCATCTCTCTGTGCTTTTCGGACCGCTTTCAAGTAGTCTTCTGCTTTTTGCGGGTTTGTGAAAAATCGCTGTTTTTCTTGGTGTGTCATCCGCAGCTTCGCCAGGTAGAGCAATGCATAGTCTAGCTGGGCTTCGCGCAATTTTTTTTTTAACATTCAGGAATTTGCGTCTTTCCTCCTGCACTAGGGTGGTGAAATCAGGCTAGATAGAAAAGGTGACGCCATTGTAGTTCAGGTTCTGCCTGGTTCGGGCTGCTCTCAGTGCGACGTCTCGATCACGATAATTCAGCAGGCGAGCGATGATAGGCCTTGGCGGCGTTCCGGGCTTAGGGACGGGGGCCAACGATCTATGCGCCCTCTCGACGATGAACTGAGGTGAGAAGGCATCCTCCCCCACCGATGCTCTAAGGAGTTTCTCCACATATAGTTCCATCCTGCCTGTGTCTGTGGACTCTGGAATGCCCGTAACGCGAATGTTGTTGTGCCTGCTACGGGCTTCCAAATCCTCATTTTTGGCCACTATAACCCTCAGTAGGTTATCCATGCGGGCTAGTTGAGAGGTATGTGAGGCGGTGATGTCGTCATTGTCCGAAATCCGTTGTTCTGTCGTAGTTATCCGCTCCTCATGCTGGTCTACTTAATGCACAAGGGCGTCCATCCTGGAGGACATTCTATCCACTTTCTCCACCACAGTGGCAAATCCTTGTCGCATCTCCTGTAGTAGATGGTGCATGTCTAGCTCTTTAGAAGGAGAGGCTGCTCCTGTAATATCCCCACCACTAGGCCCCCTTTCAGCCGGTACTGTCTTCGACCCTTTCTTCGCATTTTCAAAATTTATTTTCGTTTGCCGATTTTCTGGATGCACCATCGTGCTTTTGCACCTCTCACTGCCGCCACCTTGGGGTCCAACTATACTATAGTCTCCCCCTTCTGGCCGAATGTGGAGTCACGATACCTGCCAGCACGCCCTGAAGCAGGGTACTACTTCAGTTCTGTGTCTCGTGCCCCCTCGTGCTGTGGAACCATCAACAATTTAGAAGCTACACAGTGCTCCGCTCAGTCAGGGTGTAGGTACCGGGGGGGGGGTCACGTGTATTAAGGAAGTCCCCCTGGCCTCTACTATTAGCAAGTTCAGGCCAATCTGGTCTATCGTCCGTCTCTTAGCAATATGCGCAGCTTGTTCCGTAGGTTAGTCAGCCGTGGTCATGCACTTTGAAATGTTGGAACCTCCGTGTGCTTATGACATATCTGCTGTAGGCGCCTCTTTTTGACTAATAACCCAGACACAGCTAGCCTCTCTTCAGTCTCAGGCGGCAGTGGGGCAATGAAACAGGTTCCCGCAGAATCCCGCGGAAGGTAGCAGCCACCCGTGCAGCCTCCCCTATGCCTCCACCAACTCCAGATAAGCTGGCCTCAATTGTCCACCATAGGGTCGGGGGGCTTGCAATCCCACCGGCGCACCGACGGGAACATGAACCACCACACGGTCGGGCCGATCCTCACAGCCTCCAACAACAGTCAGTCCGAGCTGGCTCACCTTAGACGTCCACAGCGATATTCTCCCTGTCCCCAGCAGCTCTCCATGCCGTAGTGTTACCAGCGGGGGTTGAAGCAGGATTGACGACGCTCTCAGCGGCAGTCACAGCACACAGCAGCGCCCGTATGGAGCCGCAGCACTCCTCTCGGCCAGCGCCAGATCCCTCACAGGACACCAGGCTCCGACCTCAGATGCATGCCCACGACGCCGAGGCAGGTTAGTCCAACATGTATATGCCTCTAGGCGTCAGGACTCCGAGGGGTCTCTCATCGGGCAGGGGAAGGGGCCAAACGCCACACCGAGAGCAACGGGTACAGCGGTCACCGCCACCGGGGCCTGCAGCCAGGGCTCGCAGCAAGCACCGGCCTTGCGTGGTAGCCGGCACCCGGCCCCGCGTCTCACCAGCTCCAGTAGCGCCGCCAGGGGATTTCGGCAGGATCGTTTTCTCGGTCCCAGTTGCACCGAGAGGTCCACGAGTTGGACTGGGCGTGGGCGGCCACACGCTGCACCAAAACAGCTGCGTTTGGGGATTCTCACCCTCCAGTAGGGTAGAATTAATTAAGGATAAATTCTCCAGGGAACGGGAGCCTCACAGTTAGGCGGCCATTTCGCGTGTGCGCCCTCTAGCGCCCCCCTACCGAGTGGATAGTTCACAGGTAATGCTGCACAGCTACCTTTCATTGAGGCGTTTACTGCTAGCATTGTTTCACCGTCTATTACTCTTTTCGAGCGAGTGATTGTAGCTACGGAAGCCGTTTGCACAGCTGCCTTCGCAGCTTCATCAGCAAATGAATTCCCTGCAATGTGAACGCCTTCACGCTGATGACTCAGTGTATGAATCACGTGAGTCTTTTGTAGTTCTTTCTGTAAAAGAACTACTTGTTTCCAAAGCTTCTTGTGCTTTATTGTGCCTCCTTTTGAATTTTTGAAACCATTTCGAACCCAGTTCTGCAAGTGTTGGTTGTAAGATTCAACTCATAAATATGAATCGCACACTATTAGTGTGGGGAATTCGCGATCGGTATTTTCAAGCGCCATCTTGAAAGCCTGTAGTTCAGCTCGCTGAGCTGTACAGTCTCCGAGTGAATGAGTTTTAGTGGCTATAGGTCTAAATTTACCTTCGCGCCAGCGACCTCTAACAATCGCGCATGCATCACTATGGGATTGTTTACCCCCAATTGCTGGCTGTGCTGATCCGTCTGTATAGATTATACATCCGTAATGTTCAAGAGGCAGAATTTCGGTCGGCAGAGGACATTCGTGTTCATATTGTAGGAGTTCTTGTGTCTTCAAATATGGATCAAAGATGTATTCAACGTCTGTTGCAGCAAGAGAGTTAACCCATTGTATCCATCTCGGATGTAAAGCTTTAGCATTCGGAATGCTTGCTTTTGTCACTGCTTCTAAAGCAGGTACAGGTGTAACGATCATTATGCGTTTACCCTGCGCTATGGCTCTCTCCTTTGCTACTGCAATTTGAACCGCTGTCAGAATCTTCTCTGTAGACGTGAATTTCACTTCAGCTTGTGTGTACAAGTGTGATTTGTAAGCTATTGGTACCTTTTCACCTTCATCAAATGTTAGGTACGTGAATCCGCATCTCCCTGGGATGATTCGGATCACAAGGTTGCGCACATTGTCGCGTGTTTCTAACTGTGTTTTTGCTAACATGTCAGTTTGCACTGAACGCAAAATTTCTGTTTGTGTTTGAGTCCAATTAGTTAGTTTGAAATCAGGTTTGATTAGTTTGTTGAGAGGTTTAACCCTTTCTGCGTAATTTAGTACATGAGTTCTTCCAAAATTCAGGAAACCTAGAATTGACTGTAAGTTTTTCTGCGTTTTTGGAGGTTGGAGCAGCGCAAATTTCTCTAGAAAGTTTGCTGCCAGGTTTTTGCCTTCACTTGATAACTCCTAGCCTAGAAATAGGACATTGAGGTGGGCAATTTGTGATTTCTTAACATTGAATTTGTAACCCTCAGAAGTGAACCCAAGTATTATGGTGTTCACTCTTTTCAAGTGCCTGTCCAAGTCGTCATCTGTAAGATAGATGTCATTGACATAGAATAATGCCTCATCATCATACATTTGTAGTAACTCTGTTACCCTGGCTGAAAATAACCCTGGACTATTCTTGAATCCCTGGGGGAGACGACAAAATTGTCAATGTGTCCCCATAATTGAGAAAGCGGTCAAATGCCTGCTTTCAGGTGCAATGTTTTGACAGAAAAACCCATTTGAAATATCTAATGTGGTTTTATATTTTTTTCTGCACGATGTTATTCATCAATGCTGCACTATGTGCATTTTGTACTGCAAATGTTTTGCATCATGAGTTTAAATGTCTGTAATCCAAAACTAGACAATATGAATTGTCGGTTTGGAGACAGGAAACAAAGGATTGTTCAGTGACGAGGTGCATGTTTCAATCACCCCTTGGTATTCAAGTTGATTTAAGATCTCCCTGACCTGTTTTTTAGCTTCTTGCTTAACCGGATACTGCCCCTGTGCAGTAGGTTGATTTTTTAACTGGATTTTATGGCGAGGAGAGTCCTCATCCCATCCCACATGATTTTTATATAATGCTGGAGCCTTGGCCACAGCCCATTTTCTGTCTGGCATAGGTGTATTTTTTCAGAATTGGAATGTGATTTGAGAGGGCTGGCATAATTATCTCTTCGCCATGTGGGCACTCCCTGACAACTTCAGGTGGCCAGTCTTGTTCAGCTAGAAAAATGTCATACTCCTTAGAAAGCTTCTCCCAAAAGAGTGCTTTTATTTTTCTAGGTATGTCCCCCTCCATCTGGAGTGTTACTTCATATAACTTGTGGGGTACACTAACCCTGGTGTTGGCAGTTTCAACTTGAATACATTCATTCAAGTCCACTGTCTCCAGAAGATCCATCAGGATCTTGTGAGCTATGGTCACTTCTGCCGCGCTGTCTAGCATTGTCTGGGCCCACTCCCCGTTCTTGAGTTGTGTCCTCAAGATCCTCGGCATGTCTGATCTTTATGCTTGCTACCTTCTTCTTGGTGAATTGAGTTTTCTTATTTTTTGGAACGTGCTGTTCTTCTTTAGACTTCATGCGTTCCTCTTTCTGTTCTGATCGTCCTCTTCTTTCGGATTTCTGCAAGGAAGTCTGAAAGGTACGAGGGGAACGTGTATCAGTATCTTGATATCTATCAGGTTTTCTCAAAGTATCCCTATTCCTAAGCTTATACCTTTTTCAGAGGGCTCCCGTTGGGGAGACCTACCTCCCCGTTGGGGAGATCTTCCTCTGGACTGAGAACGTTTCTCTTTAGGAAGTATCTGTTTAGTGTTTTCCCACTTCGTTTTAGGAGTGGTGAGGCTATTTTTAATTTTAAAAAAATCAGGATTTCCTGTTAGTTGGGGTTTTAATGGTTTCCCACCCAAACTATCTCTACCTACTTCTTCATATGATTTTTCAATAATTCTTGCAAGCTCATATGGTTGGTCTGTTATATCTGTTTCTTTTAGCTTCTGGTGGATTGCCACGGATGCTGCTTCACCTTTAATGTTGGCTAATAGTTTCAGTAATTTCATACCCAAATTTAAGGCCGGTTCTGGACTGTATTCATTTTGAATCTATCTCAGAACGTCTGGTATTACCGCCATGGACGGAACACCATGTGTTTTTGTGTAGATTGATGCAAAGACTGTACCGCAAGTGTCACAGTCCTCCACATGTGGTGCTATCCCCATTGGTAAACAGATTGTCAGAATTCTGTGTTTCTCATGAGGTGTACTATCAGGAAATACTGCCTCTATCTGAGTAATTTTCTGTGCTAACCAAAACGGAATTTGTTCCCTTTTGGCAGGCAATTTACCAATGACTGATTGTATAGTCTGTGGTGTTATTTTGTTTGTGTTCCCCTGGTGAGGAGTGTGCTGTGGAATCCTTACAGTAGGTTGTATTGTTAAGGTCCGCATGACATATTGAACCAATTGTCTATGTATTTTGATTAACTGTTTCAGCTGAGCTAACGGTTTTCGACCTGTCATATTTTCAATGTCAGGATGTGGTGTATAGCTGGCTAGTACCGGCCATGTAGCTCCTGGTCTACCTAGTGGACCGTGCCTGGTAATGTGATTTTGATGTTGGAGGGCGCCTTTAAACCAGAGCTGATGCTCTTGGTGAGTTAATGGAATTTCAATGTCCTCATAAGGAACGTATTCCTCTGGAGGTTCCTCTACTTTGTAGTAGTGGAACTTGTGTGTTCCTCCATCTGCCGGAGGAAAGTGAATCCATGAATAGAATACCTCTGTCTGCCGATATGCATGTGCCTCTATAACAAAGATTACTTTACCACCTCTCGCTGATAATCCATTATTTATGAGTTTGTATGTTATAGTTTTTCTTACATTTACCGGGATGATTATAGCATCCGGGTCATTGTCTGGCCTATTTCTGTCATCTAAAACTGCTTGAGCTGCAGCTGTAGCTAATTCTTCGTCAGAATTCATTATTTTACTGACTGAAGAGTTTGCAGAATGAGTTTCAAGGAAACAAAGATCAGGTGCACAATATTTTGGAACACTGTATCCTTCAACGTTGAACAAACCAAAAACTAATACATAGGATTTTTCGTCCTACTCAGTTTTGGCGGATATTAGCCTTTCACCCACTCCAGACGTCTATTGGAGGTTTTTACTGGAGAAAGGGGTCTGTGTGAAAAGCATAACTGAGTTACTCTAGTATCTAGCGTTAAATTGTCGCCTTACCAAACATTGGGCGCCATGTAGTGTAGTTCCTATATTCCCAATAGGCTCTGCGCATTGGAATAACATATACTATAGTTTAGACGTAGGACTGAGGTCGACTAGGTCTCTATCGTATATATTAAACTTAATTGTGAGTTCCAGCTAGCTCAGAGGTCACTAGAAACTTTCTCGAATTCACAAGAAGAGATTAGGTTCTGACAACCGCATAAACATGACAACTTTGTTTCGCAAGAATAAGAAATCAATCGCGGAAACAATAGATAGCTATTTACTCAGTCAATCGTGCATGCTTCGTTTCACCAGAGGTGCTTAGAAAATAGAGAGACGGGCGTTTTCAATAAAAAGTATTTATTGAATAGTCTTCTTTCTCAAGCAAAAGAAATGTACTGCTACAATCGTAATACTGGTTATAAAGTACAGGCCATATAATACGAAAAGTATTATAAAGTAGTACTGTAAAAGCATGATATGGTTTCTAGGCCATAAACTGCCTAAAACATAAAATACATACAGTAATAAAATAATGACTAAAAGTACTCAACTGGTGCTTCTAAAATGCGCCTACCCCGGTGTACCTAACCTAAGTCTAGTACAAGGGAAGAAGTAAGTGAGGAGTAGCTTAAGTTTAGTATTTCTTTGCCAAGAATCTATCCAAGAATTCTCTTAGGGTCTAATCTGCTCCGTACCTTGGTTTAGAATGAGGGAGGTCTTGTATCTCTCTCTCAGGACTCGATTTCCCAGCGACCCGCAAGGGTAGCCTGGAAACACTGGAGCTGGATTTCTCGGCAGGAGAAAAGACAGCGTCTCTCAGTGTGTCAGCTGGAGGGTCGGCTTCCTTCGGCACTTTCTGCTGCAGGGCATCGGGCAAGTAGTTAGTCGATCTGCTCCAAACCACAGTGTGTTTGTCTGGGGAAATCTAGGCATATTTATACTTTGAAGGTGCCGAGTTTGACGTATGATTGGACTTAATAACGTCATCAAAGACTCAGTTCTTCGAAAATTCCATGATTTCCTAGATAAATTAGTATTCAGGCAAGGAGAGGTCCCTAGCTGCTGAAGGCGGGTTTTTCTAAGAAATCGTTGTTGATTCTTGGAACTTTGTGGAAGTAGCCATGCCGTATTTGGGCTGCATAGGCTCAGTCTAAATATGGTAATGATTTCAATGCCTATATAAGGATCGGATAATCTATACCTATATAAGGGCAGGAATCGGGAACATTTACACTAGGGTCCTAGATTCATTTACAACAGGTAAATGGGTCTGGTTTCTTTCAACGTTACCACAAGGAGTAGGGAGTGAGGAGATACCCGGTGTCCTTAAAACCACACATGAAAGAAAACAAAAAGGTTGTCTTAGGGAAGTGCACGTGAACACGGAAAGCGGTCTAGAGGATCAGGGACGTGGGAAGGCTTCGGCAGGGGATCAGAGACCTTCTCCCACCTCCCGACTCACCCTGCAATCCTTGCACGCACCTGTGAGAGCCACGCTCCTCCTGGAGCTTGGCTGGATGAAGCATGGGGATGTTGGCCTCCTGGCTTCTCCGGGGCTTCTACCTGCTGGTCCTCGGTGGTCAGCACAAAGACCCTGGCGCCTTCCCTTCTTCTTCGGTTCTCCATTGCGGAGGCTCCGTTTTCAGCGTTGGGTTTTTCCTACCGTCTTCCGGAGCCCGTCGTCTCTGCTACAGCCTCTCTCTTTTCATTGGGAGCGGGGCCAATGACATATAACCCGGAGGTGGGATCCTCCGAACGTTGTTCCAATTTAAAGGGGCCCTGGCTGAAGGCTGGCGTGTGTATATCCTGGCTTGGATCCAACGCTGTAAGCCAATCCGAGGAGTCCCCTGACTGTGAAAAGAGGAGAGGACCCCCATTGTCAGGTACATGCCACCCCTCCTTTGCCCTCACAGAAGGGATGGGGTCAGAGAGGAAACATGCGATAAAGGAAATCAGCGCCCCCGTTCTCTGACTCCTTTTGGTGCCGCACCTCAAATGCATGGGGTTGTAAAGAAAGTTACCATCTGAGGATGCAAGGATTATTGCTCATATTCCGATTCATCCAGAGGAGAGGTGCATGATCGGTATAAAGTGTGAAACGGCGGCCCTCCAAGTAATATCGGAGCTTCTCGACCGCCCACTTTATGGCGAGACACTCCTTCTCGATAGTAGGGTACCGTTTTTCCCTGGGAAATAATTTTCTGCTGATAAAGAGTATCGGATGTTCAGCACCCTCCTGGGAGAGTTGGGAAAGGACCGCTCCCGCCCCACTGTCCGAGGCATCAGTGTGCAGAACAAAGAGTTTGGAGAAGTCTGGTGAGGCTAGGACTGGACTCGATGTTATTGCTTGTTTAAGATGGAGGAAGGCACTTTTGACTCTCTCTGTGGGATATAACAGGTCCATTTTTTTTAGCTTCCTTCTTTAGGAGATCAGTGAGAGGTCCTGCTATGCTTCAATATTGGGGGATGAATCTTCTGTAGTATCCTAGTAATCCTAAAAAAGCTCGGACTTCACGTTTGGTGGAAGGGAAAGGTGTATCCAGGATTGCTTTTACCTTTTCGGTTTGCGGCTCTATTAGCCCATTCCCTAGGACATAGCCCAGGTACTTGACCTTATTAAAGGCCATCTTAGATTTTTTTGAGTTAATGTGTAGCCCTGCTTAGGATAAGGCCTGTAATAATTTCTGGCAATGGACTAAATGCTCCTCCCATGTGGAGCTGAAGATGACAATGTCGTCGAGGTAAGCAGACGAATAGCTCTGGTGTTCAAGGAGCATGGTGTTCATTAACCGTTGAAAGGTGGCGGGTGCTCCGTGCAGACCAAATGGGAGGACCGTAAACTCAAAGAGTCTATCATGTGTGATAAGCGTGTTTTTTTCTCTATCCCATTCTCTTAGGGGGACCTGCCAGTATCCTTTGGTTAAATCAAGGGTTGTTATATACTGGGCGTCCCCGAGTTTTTCAATCAACTCATCTATTCGCGGTAGGGGGTATGAGTCAAACTTAGAGATGGCGTTGATGGCTCTAAAATCGTTGCAAAACCTGATGGTGCTGTCAGGTTTAGGTACTAGGACGATGGGGGAGGCCCATTCACTCCTAGAGGGCCGTATAACATCCATATCTAACATGGTCTGGACTTCTTTTTGGACGGCTTGTCTCCTGTCAGCCGGTTTACGGTATGGTTGTTGTTTAATGACCTTGCCAGGGACCATCTCGATGACATGTTCAATCAGGGATGTCTTACCTGGTTTGTCTGAAAAAATAGAGGAAAATGGTTGAAGAGTGTTCCTCAGGGATTGTTGTTGGGGGGTTAGGGGTTCATTCACTACCAGCTGAGATATGGTACATGTGACCCCACTCCTGTTGACATTACTGTGTGGGCCGGTTTTGGGATGGGGCCTAACCATTTTTTTAAGATGTTGATGTGGTAGGTTTGTATCTTGGAGGGTTTGATCTGTACCTTATAGGTGGTTTTCCCTACCACCCTACCACCTTGTAAGGACCCATCCACTCTGCTTTTAACTTAGTTGTGGAGGAGGGAAGTAAAACTAATACCCAGTCACCGATATTCAGCATTCGCCACTTTTTCCCTTTGTCATAGTGATACTTGTTTTTTTTTGTTTTTCTAGATTGGAATAAGCGAGATCCCGCAAGTTCCCTATTCTGGACCTGAGACTATGTGTGTATTCAAGAAAACCACGGGTCTCACACTCCTCCTCTTTCTCCCATACCTCCTTTGTCATTTCAAGGAATGATCTGGGTTGTCTCCCATAAAGCAGTTCGAAGGATGAGCAACCCAGACTGCTCTGAACTTGACTGCGGATAACGTAAAGGGTAAGAGGAAGAAGTTAATCCCAATCCTTTCCCTCACTCTTGAGCATCTTTTTCAGGGTCAGCTTCAAGGTCCCATTGTATCTCTCAACGAGTCCATCGGTTTGGGGGTGATAGACCGATGTCCTGATATGTTCTATATTCAGGGTTCGGCATACCTCCTTAATCAGGTGAGAGACAAATGGGGTGCCTTGGTCCGTTAGGATTTCCGTGGGAAAGACTACCCTGGAGAAGAGCTCAATTGATTTTTCTATGATGTTTTTAGTTGTGGGTGCTCTTAAGGGGAAGGCTCCAGGGTAACGGGTGGAATAATCCACCACAACTAGGGTGTAGAGGTGTACTTTCCTTGTTTTCGGTAGGGGCCCTAATAAATCCATACTGATTCTCTCAAATGGCTGAAGGGGAACCAGAGGAGGTCGGTAGCGATTCCTTCTCTGACAGACCTCACATTCCTGGCAGTAGGTTTTGATGGACCTATATATCCCAGGCCAATAAAAATGTCTTAGAATACTCTGGGTTGTTTTCTCTATCCCCGTGTGACCTGCAGTAAGGTGGGAGTGGGCGAAGAAGAGTATTTGATCCCTAAAGGCTAGGGGTACTAGTAAATGAGGGGTAGCTTCTGATTTCTCTTCTCGATACAAGAGGCTGTTCTTTACATGGAACCGAGGATATATTGGTGGTTTGGTGGGATCCAAGGTCTGGGCTGCTTGCCAAGCATTCTGTAGGGTGGGATCATTACACTGAGAGTATTTGAGGTTCTTATCTAGGAACCAGGGTGTTTGGGTGACAAGGGCTTGGTATGGAACTTTTCTGAGATTATCCTCCTCTCTTCCTATTTTGGGGGACTGTAGAGTGGTGACAAAGAGTTAGAAAAACCCGGGATTGTCTGTCTCGCCCTGTATCGAGGTCGTTGCTCAGTCTGGAGGGTTACTAGTGCCACCGGATATGGTTTAATGTCCCCATGTACACACTGAATGTGTACAACAAGAGTCCGTTTCTATTTGCTTCTTATCGACCAGACACGCCTATACTAACGACTGTCGACATCCCGAGTCTAAGAGTGCTTTAACCCATTGTCCATTTAGTTGCACACTCACGTAAAAGGCACTCCCCAACTCGGCATTGTAGAAGACTGTCTTTGGTGTATACCCGACGTCCATGGGTTCCTCCTGGAGCTTTTTGTGGGGACATAAATGAGCGATGTGCCCCCATTCCCCACAATCGAAGCATTGAGGACCCCTCTGCATTGGAACGTCTTCTTTGTGGGGTCGGAACCGCTGAAGTTCATGGGTAGGTTTTGATGGTATCCTTTTCTCCTGTTTTCCTGACACAGGACAGTGGGCTCTTTCTATCTCCCCCGTTTACCCTTGAGGCTGAGCACGGTAGAAGGTTGTGGCCATTTCTACTACTTCGGCGGTGGTGAGGTGCCTATGCTGTTGTAGTCACCGCTGGGTGTTAAATGGAAGGGCTTCCAGAATTTGCTCGAGATAAAACATGTCCATTATCTCTTCTTTGGTATGTTCTAGGGGCTTTGTCTTGTCTGTCGCGGCCTTTAGACGAAAGAAGAGGGTCTTTGGGTTCTCTCCTGGTGTCCTTTTTTCCTTGCGGACCTGTACACGGTATGCCTTTGCATCCAAGCCAAGATGGTCTAAGATGATCGTTTTGATTTCGGTGTACGGAGTGCTGCCTGTAGCGTTTGCCACTTGGTAGGCTGCCTGCGCATCACCTGTGAGGAGAGGGGCCAGGAAGAAAGGCCATTTCTCATAGGGCCACCCACAGGCTCAGGCAGCTCTTTCAAAGTTAAGGAGAAATGCGTCTGAATCCTCCCCTGCCACATATTTCTGCAACGAGACTCCTGGGGGACCCGCTACTTCTTACGTCTCTTGTCCCAGAGGCTACCTGCTCCTTCGAGATTTTATGTAGCCATTCTAGTTCAGGCGTTATGCTCTCCTTGATTAAATCCCTGTTGGCCTGGGCCACGGTCATTTGTTGTTGGACTGCCCATCCCAACTTCTCCTGATTTGCCACAATGTGTTGTATTAAGGCCTCCATTATTCTGATTCTAATAGAATAGTGCCCACATTCTCCACCATTTGTAAGCGGGACAACAAAGAGAGGTCCACAACCACTGGTTTTTGTGAGGAGCGTCTTTTATTTACTAGTCGTGCAAGACTTATATAATCAGGTTTCACGAGGGAATAATAAGTCTTATCCCAGCAGACGTGGGTTCTTCACTTCTGATTTCGCTGTGTTTGGGACTTCTCGAGCTGGAATCTGAAGCTTCCGGGTCCCCTCAAAAGAATTCACAAAAAAAGAATACTCAATTGGTAAAGGGGTCTGGTTTCTTTCATGTTACCTCAAGGGAAAGGGAGTGAGGAGACACCCGGTGTCCTTAAAACCAAACATGAAAAGAAAATGAAAAGGATTGTCTTAGGGAAGTGCATGTGAACATGGAAAGTAGTCTAGAGGATCAGGGACGTGGGGAGGCTTTGGCAGGGGATCAGAGACCTTCTCCCGCCTCCCGACCTACCCTGTAAACCTTACACACACCTATGAGAGCCACGCTCTTCCTGGAGCATGGCTGGATGAAGCATGGGGATGTTGGCCTCCTGGCTTCTCCAGGGCTTCTACCTGCTCGTCCTTGGTGGTCAGCACTAAGACCCTGGTGTCTTCCCTTCTTCTTCAGTGCTCTAGCGCGAGGGCTCTGTTTTCAGCATCGGCTTTTTCCTTCAGTCTTCCGGAGTCTGTCGTCTCTGCTACAGCCTCTCTCTCTTCATTGGAAGCGGGGCCGATGACGTATAACCTGGAGGTGGGATCCTCCGAACATTGTTCCCATTTAAAGGGGCCCTGGCTGAAGACTGGTGTGTGTCTATCCTGGCTTGGATCCGACGCTGTAAACCAATCCGAGGAGTCCCCTGGCTGTGAAAATAGGAGAGGACCCCAATTGTCAAGTACATGCCACCACTCCTTTGCCCTCACAGAAGAGATGGGGTCCTTGTGACAGCGCGCCATCTTGGAGTGCCATTTTATACACTCGCCACTACCTTAACAGAAAACAGACTACTCTGTACAATATTTCTGCCAGTGCCATCATAGCGTACAGCCTATTACACTTGCTAATACTTTAAATGTAGGTGCATGCTGATATAAGTATATGTCTGGGTTTCACATCTGTACTGTGTATGTGCATAAGTATACTGAATATCGTTATCGATATAAATGGTTCAATGATAATAGCTATATGTAATTATAAGTATCATTGCTCATGTAAGGATCAGATTTAAAAAAGCACTGATAGCTGTAATCGTATAATAAATGTTCACCATATATCAGTATTTGCATGTCGTATGGTGGAGAGTACTCCATCAGTTCTGTCTCGGCGTGTTACATACACACCCTCCTAGAGCAGTCATTTGTACACACCCGGCACCACCTTGATGAAAAAAAAATTCTACATGGGTACTAGCTTCACTACAGTCTTAGTGTGAAATCAATTGACTTCCTATTATTATAAGTGCATGCGGAAATATATTCAAGAGGTCATTAATTGACCACTATGTCTAGAACCTGATATTGTTAAAATGTGTTATAGAGTAGGTAATAGTGAATTCAAACGACTAGCTACAAATCTAGGAGTTACATATTTGATAAGGCAAACCAAATCGGATTCTACTGTCCTATTTCGACTCTGACATGAAAGTATGATGGAGACATAAATCACTAATACTCATCAATAAATTCCTATCAATGTTATCGATGCTTGGCATTCTTAAAATGTGTTAACGTTGTTACAAAAATCCATACCCACTCTACCAAATTTTAATAGAGAAAGATATAAGCTTTAATCTATATTGATCATAGAGCAATTCCTACAAATAAAGAAATTCCATAAACGTAAGGTAATACAGTGTCTGAAGGGTGAGTTACAGTACATTACAACACCCAGCTAGGCGAAAGAGAAAGTAAATTGAACATGACGGTGTCATGGGTGGGGAAAGGTTAAGTTTAAGATATTAGTATTAAGATTGTAATTCCTAAGAAGTATTGGAGTTCATGATCAAAGTTCCAACCCCTCTCCAATGCATGCAGTTTGATAATCCACTGTGCCTAACAGTGGAGCAACCCAAGTTCACGGTTGTCCCTCTCACGTTTCTGGATTGATTCGATCCTGTGAAACCTAAAGCTCAGGTGTTTATCCTGAGTCTTACATTTTTTAGTCTGGGCCGCAATGAGATATTTCTTGTCACCTTGTTTTAATGCTCTAAAATGTTCCAAGATGTGTTCCTTGAGTAACCTGGTCATGCTTCCCACATGCATCTTATCATATTTGCAAATCAAAACATATACAACATATTTGGCGGTACAGTCAATATGCGTACGTATTAGATATTTCTGTGTATTGTTAGAAAAAAATCAACAACCCCATTGATAGCTAGTTCACACATATTATAATGTCCACACTTATAAGAACCTAAAGTTCTTTTGTGTAGCCATGTCTAACTTATCTGTTGTTTTGGGTACTTGAAGTAATGATGATGCGTTTTGTGTTACCCCTTCTGCATGTAATCCCAGGAGGATCAGTTATGAATGGTTGTAACGTTCAGTCCATTGTAATAAAAGACCAATGTTTCTTAAGTATATTGTACATCTTCTATGAGCAGGCATGATAATTAGTAATCAGTCTCTCTTCAGGTGTTTGGGACTCACCGGATTTATTTGTTTTTCCACTGCCACAGGACTCCCGCTCTTGATTCCGGTCCCCGGTCTCCCCTGCTGCCGCAGCCTCCTGGCATCTTGGCGCGGCCGCAGTGAGGGGGGACTGCATTGCCCACAAGCCTTCGCGGCAGGACCAGGAAGCCGCTCACGCCAGCACGCGCACGGAGGCGTTTAAAAAATGAGGAGAGCCCCCGCGTCGCGGGTCGCGCGCGGGAACTCGCCGGGCTAAGCCCGGGCAAAGGGCGGGCCGTCTGTGGCCGTCCGGGGCCAGAGAAGGCCTGGCTGGGCCACCCTATTGTCATTTCTACTTTTAGACAGTAAGCTTTAAATACAAATGGACTGTAGCATTTGGCTGCAGGGTTCTGAAAGCTGGCTACCATTTCTCTGATTGCTTACTGGTATAAGTTTCTATGCTAGGGCTGATTGTTACGTGATTGTCTAAAAATTTAAATTGGACTATTAAGGTATCTGTTTTAATGGTGGCTCGTGTCAGAAGGGGGAAAAGAGTAGGGATGGGGGGGGATCCATAAGTGGTACATTGGATAATTTCATCACCAGGGCGACCTCGGTTTTGGAGCATGAAATTGCCCTAACCGAGCGTCGCCTCTTGGTTGAACCGATGTATATAAGGAGGTCTTTCTTAGGTCCACTAATGCTGGCTATTTCCCCGAATCAATCAGAGGGGCATGCCAACAGAAGAAATCTCTCCATTAGTGAGGGTGCTAACTCGGAAAACACAGAAGGTAGCATCCTAGAAATATCTCGAGCAAATGGAACTAGCCCCCACGCTATAACATGTGCCCCTGGCAACAAGGTTTTACCTGTTAATACTATCACAGACCTGACGACAAAGATAAACACAGACAAGAAGAAAGGGAGTGCAAAGAGGGAACGAGGAGGGGGTGCCCAAAAGGGGAGATGTCCAAAAACTATAAAAACTGCAAAAACATCACACAATGCAATAGAAGAAGGGGTGGCTATTGTTCATTCCATTCCAACTCCTGAAGCACTGCCACCTACTCCCCATCCACTCCCAATTAGCACCTTGGGGGCTGACCCAACTTTTCCTTTGTCACATATATTTGATGGATTCATGTCACAGGTGGAGCAACTAGTAAAGTCTCTAATCTTGCCCCTTGTTAAAAGAACAAAACAAATCAGTGAAAGGTTGAAGAGATTCGAACAGTCCACCGTAGATAATTTAAAAATGTTGACTGAGTGTATATCCAGTAGCAGCTTGGCTATTGCAAATGTTCAGAAGCCCAAAATAGCTCTGGCGAGCGAGCCGGTACTCCAAGCAACAAATACCCTGACCTCTGTGGCCCTTGTCAATACTGGGTTGACTATCACAACTCCTGGGAAAGGACTAGCTGGCTCTGATAGAGATCCACGGAGGCCAGGGAAGGAGACACAGGCAAGTCTAAAAAATATACATATCCTGCCTAAGGAAACTGCTGCTTTGGATACTAATAATATGCTGCAGAAAAACTCCTGCCTAAAAACTGTCAACTTACCACCTGACTCGGCCCCGTACGTTGTTGTATTAACGGGGGTCCCAGAGCTAAAAAATGATCAAACTGAAGCCTACCCTCAGCTTAAAAACAAAGTAACATTCTGGCTAAATCAGAATAGACCACTCCCTAAACACATCAATGGGGAAGTTCTCTTTGCCCGTAGAGTAGGTTGGTTGGGGCAAAGACCAAAGGACTCTGTCATTGTAAATTTCAGGGACAGGCGTGTAGTCAGCTGTATTTGCGACCAATACCACCTAAGGGGCAGAAGCGGGATTAATACGTTTGACTTAAGTTACTTTTATCATCCACCACCAGCACTACGATCGGCCCAAAATCCCTTAGAAACCCAAGAAAGGGAAGCTTTGAGAACAACTTCCGTGTCCCTATTTTTAATCGCTTTACAGAGCTATATGGTTTGGAAGACGTTGATTGACTGAGAGATCAGGAAGTGAGTTCAGTATTTGCAAAGGAGGGTGCTCTTGTGGGTGACAATAATAAAACGGTCACTGAAAGACAGCAAATGAAGACACCTTGGTTTCCTTCCCTTCAGCTGGTTTCCAGACCGCCAACAAAGAGGGGAAAGGACTCTGAGTTGAGCATTAAGGTTGCCGATGAAACCCTGAATAGTAAAGTATTCACTGGCAGAGGTGGGGAGACTACAAAAGTGGCCCCGCCTCTATTAGAAGTCACTGATACCCCTGAACTGGAAAGAGTAAATCAGGCCAATAAAAATAAAGGCGGTCCCCTGGCTATGTCTGAACTGAGCTCTAATTATGAACCCATTATTGTTTGAGAATACAAACAGAGAAGGCAGAATTCCGGACCTAGAGAGTACATCTACCATTAAACGGAGGTCTTGGAATGATGCCGGTCTAAAAAAGAACCTGAGCGACCCTTTGTGGCAAGAATACATTGAGAGTGCCGACATTCTATTATTTCAAGAAACTTGGGCTCTTGAACCCCATTATAAAATTGGATTCAATTCTTTTAGTGTGCCCGCTACCAATGTATACAAAGGAAGACCCTCAGGAGGTCTGGCAATCTGGACAAAAACTACCTTAGGGCTAGACTGTACGCAAATTGATTTCAATAGCCCAGATATTTTAGGAATAAGGTTCATGGGAGCCAATAAAAGAGAAGTCTACATCTTAAATGTTTACAGCAGGCCCTCTGCGGCGAATAAAGAGGTAGAGGTCATCGAGCATTTAGATAATATTATCTTGAATTGTGACCAGAAAACTCTGTTCATTATAGGGGGGGGGTTTAATAGTAAATTCGAACCTATAATTGGTTTAGAAAGTATTTTTGATCAGGACAATGCCAATAATATCCCTGGAATTGAAACTAAAACACCAGTAGCATGCTCAAAGGCCGCAGCTCAGATTTTGCATTTGACTGCGGCTCATGGATTGCGAGCCTGCAATGGGTGCCTTCCATCTGATAGTCCAAGCAGACCAACTTTAAAGCGGGGTACCTGCTGTAGCCATTTGGACTACATAATAGTCTCAATTCCACTCTGCCCGATGGCAATAGACCTCGTAGTGGATGAGCGTATTGAAAGTGACCACCTCCCACTCAACCTGAATATTGGTTCGTCATTATTTAATTTGTCCCACATGGGAGGATCTTCTAGCCAGAATACCAACATGGACCCACTGTTGTCTAATAATCGTAGAGCATTGAAGTGGCCAGTGGTATTGGGGAACGAGAATACTGTAAAAAGAATCTATGATTTGTATGTAGACCTTTTGTCCCCTTTCGATAATGTCCCAGTGCACGAGATCCCTATTACACGGATCCATGGAAAAATGACTCTGGGACTGGGAGAAATACTAACTAAAGCCACCAAGCCAATGAAAACAGGCCAGCGAAATTTAGCCAAAGGGGATGTTTGGCACGATAAGGCTTGCCGCCATGCTAAAAAGGAACTAATTGCGGCTACAAAATGTAATGATGTGCCAATGCTCAGGGAAAAAAGAAAAGTTTATAAGGGGACACTTGCAAAGGCAAAAAAAAGTTGGGATGGTAAAATTTGGTCTGATCTGCTTGATGCATGCAAAGCAAACGACCAGGTATCCTTTTGGGGCATGATAGCCAGGGGTACCAGAGATGGAACCCCCGCTAGGGACACGTTTCTCGAAGCCAAAGTGTGGACTTCACACTTTGCAACATTATACCTTCCGATTGGAAACGAGCCCATACTGAACAATCATGAAATAGGGTTAGTCCCAAGTGAGATACCCCTGACCTTTAGTATGGCTGAAACTATTGCAGTCATAAAGGCAACTAAATCCGGGAAAGCACCTGGGCCAGATAGGATACCAGGGGGCCTGTAGAAACACGAAAATATGCTATGGGCTCCATATATAAATTGCGTTTGTAATAATATCGCAAGGGGAGCGCCAATTCCAGAGACAAGGCGGTTGCCGAAATAGTAACTATTTTTAAAAAAGGCAACAGAATGAATCCGGCCCATTACAGGCCTATTAGCCTGCTGGATGTTCTTCAGAAGGTATTTGCATGGCAAGTATTAACTAAGCTAAGTGCTTGGATGGAGGAAACTAGTACTCTAACTAAGTACCAGGCTGGTTTTAGAGGGAAAATTAGCACTGTCGATCAAGTGTTCAGATTTTTATGCATCATCTGGAAGTACATCAATATAAAGAGGGCACACTTGTATGTGGCCTTTGTCGACCTCAGGGCGGCTTTTGACCTTGTGCCCAGAGGCGGGCTGTGGTCGAGATTGAGAGATCAAGGGGTCCCTGGGAATATTTTGACCCAGATTATTAATCTTCACGGGGCTAAATATGCCAGGGTGAGATGGGAACCAAATGGAGAATTGACCGTGCGCATTGAGATAAGGAGAGGTGTGAGGCAAGGATGTGTGTTGGCACCCACACTATTCTCCTTGTACGTCAATGACATACCGGACACCGTCTTGGGCTGCGAGCATGACTCTCCCAAGCTGGGTGGCGAACATGTGCCGGCATTGTTATTTGCAGATGATACTATCTTAATCTCACAGACACCCAGAGGATTACAAAATCTACTTGATGCCTTTCGGTGTTATTGTGATGAAAAAGGTTTGGAAATTAACTAGTCTAAAACTAAGTATATGGCGGTTAATCCTCACAGAAATTTTAAAAGAACACTAACAGTTAATAATGAAATGATCGAGTATGTGCATAGTTTTAATTATTTGGGTATTACTCTAGACACCAAAATGAACTGGGAATCACAAGTGGTTAGAAGTAAAACTCTTCTTGTTCAAAATCTAGTCCCAATAGCCAAGAGACATAACAACAGCTACTGTAAAGTGGTGACCCCTGCACTAGAGCTATAAAAATTCAAAGCCCAATCTGCTTCTCTCTATGGGGCGGAATTATGGGGCCACACAGCCAAATGTGCCTTTATGACACACGAAAACATTTTCTTCAGACAAATATTATCAATGCCACGGCGCACACCCCTACTACCACTTACAATGGACCTTAACATACATCGCACTGATGATCATGCCACTTTGCGACCGTTGTTATATTGGGTACGTCTCTGGGCAACAGATGAATTAGCTGATTACAGAGATGCCCAAAGGAAGTTATGAAAATAAAAAACACGACTCGGCTGATATGGTTGAACCACATCCAGGATTGGTTTACAAAGCTCGGGCTATACCATTATTGGGCTGAGCCCGATTGTCTGACCTTGGGCTGCAAAAAACTGTTAAAAGCAAGATATTGGGACTACCTTAATACCTCCACGCTACGGAAACCGGGGGTAGGTGCCCAACTCTCAAGTTCCTTGGTGTGAAAACAGCGAGTAGTTTCGAAGGTTTTATGGATGAGATTCTACCGTCCCTAGCAAAGTCTCTGTACTTAAAATTTCAATACGGCATACTCCAAATCAAGGCTAATACTGCTAAATGAGCGGGTAATGTTGATAATGCAGGGAAGAAAGCTCTGGCAATGTGGTAAATAAATAAATAATACCTCTATTTTTGAATGGATAAATGAATAACAGATAGCTCAATAAATAAGAGTCAAGATTCGAGGTAGTAGGAGTTTTGCAGGTTTATTACAGCATAAAGGACGGGAACAGGACAACCTGCATAGGAATAGGATGGCAGGGCCCGGCAGCTGCCGGGGCTGGATCTGGGATGAGCGCGCTAACATTTAATAACAATACACAAACATATATAGGAAAACAGTTGCATTACAGTACATATGATAGGCGGAGCAGTGGGTGGAGCAAAGGGTGTGACGCGTAGCAGTCGCGAAAGATAAGAGTGAAAGTGGGTGTAACAGGGCGTATACATAGATATGTGATGCAAACGTAACAGAATATGTCATGAATGGGGCGGAAACATGGAGGGGGCTACCTAAGGAGCCGGGACCTCTAACCTGATGGTGCGTGCAAACTGACAATGACGTGTTACTAGGAGAAGCTGGGGGCTACGAACTCTGTGCTAGGAGCAGAGACTGAAGTCTGGAGAGTCAGGGCGACATGTACCTAAGCAGTATCTAGTATCTGATGTTTAGAGAACATGTTGATAGAATCCAAAAGTTATCGGGGTAAAGGCTAACAGACTCTAAGAATGGTGCATGCATTATTCTACATGTAGTGCGTGATGAAGAATATTAAATGATCATTAAATACAGTATTTCTCTTACATGGAGACGTAAAGGCTAGACAATGACGGAAACTATTGATGCGGTTCAGTAGCTTAGGAATGCAGAGAAGGAGGGCTGGACTGATAACTAGAATCATAACATACTCTTGGCAGACTCAGAGGCAGAGCCAGGCTGAACCGGGCACTGTGAGGCAGGAAGTAAGTGAAGGGTCGGGGATACAGGTGGGGGCTGTATCGCTCCTCAGCGAGGGCTTCAGGAGACAGGAGCTGAATCTGGTGTCCGGGCCCTTTTGAGGCCTAGAAACGGGGACTTTACAATGGAATAACGTGCACACTGAGAAACGTGGCAACGTAACTTTAAATAGGCCTGATATTCGTAGTATTCACGAGAACTGGAAATAGACATACTAGAGATGGACACAACTGTAATTGCGTCATTAATCGAACATGGGGAATACATATGCATATTAATCATGCACAGATAACATATGATGGAGGACGCGTAGGGACACAGAACATGGCAAAATTTACTTTTCCACATTCCCTCCTTGTCACTACGTTTCCATCAGGAAACATCAATATTCATGATACCATCTATCATTTCATACAGTATCATTTGCTCGTCTCGAATTTTCTGGGAACGGGTTTTAGAACGGGACTTGGGACTAGGAATACAAGAGGTAGCACAAATGCCGCAAATCGCAGGGCCACATTGTAAACAGAGGCAGCAACTGAATATGATCGCTACTGCAATACCTAGAAAGGACAAGACTTTCCATCCCCAAGCGGAAATTATATTCCAGAACCAACCGGACCATGTCCATGTGCCTGGATCTTGGTGTAACAGATGGGCAATTTTATGGAGTCTGGTTATAGCTGAATAAACAGACGGTGCGTTATTTGGAATGAAAATGCAGCAACTAGATCCGATGACTCTACAGGCCCCGCCCCTATCGGCCAATATGACGTCAAGGACGAGACGATTCTGTAAAACGACAAATCTCATAGCAGATTGCTCTTCGGTTAAGTTACCTAGGGCAGAGGCAGTCTCATTTACTACAGCTTCAAGGGTTCTGGTTAACCTACGGATTAGCTTGCTATTCTGGATAGGGCCTATAAAGAAGAAGAAACCTCTATTGAAATCTGTATACTGTTCTAGAGCAGTTTCAGTATAATCGACAATGGGGGACTCAATCTCCCTTCTATGTCTAATGTGTACTAGATGTGTGTTTCTATGATAATCAGATGGGGCTAGGAAAACTGGTGGCAGTAGGAAGGCAATGTAACAGGTTCCCTCCCAATCGAGGGGCAGACGAACATATGCGGTTTGGCCACAAATAAAATAAGAATGACGTGAAGCTTTGAAAATAGATTTCCCACTGTCACTATACTTGACAATAGTAGTACAATCACTATGGCCTACATGTACGGAACCATTATTTCGGACACATAATTCGCCTTTGACTGGTAGTACTGAAATAGCAGGTAAGTCTGGAGTAGTATCAGACTGAACATTCAGGACCATAAAATTTGAAGAATAATTACCTAAGTTATAAACTTCATTCTCTAGATCTAACCCTGTTCTGTGGGGAAGACCTTGCTTGTCTGGGAAACATGTACTGGTAAGGAAAGACATATCTGTTGAGGATGACGTTAACGTGGACCATGCTCCACACGAACCATTATGTGAAAATGGATAAGGAAAGAGTGGCAGAACTCCCTTCGGTGTCTGGAAAGGGGGGAGTCGACCACACACCCAACAATTAGTGGCATTGCTGGTCTGGTGTGAATAATGTAACATGCGGATAAAAGAATTGTTACGCATAGCGAGGCGGTAAGAGAGTTCATGAGGAGGCAGATCACTAAACGTGTGCTCTACTGTAACATTAGAAGACTTATTTACATGAGAAACTGGAAAATACAGGTAAAATGCATAACTGGTGCAGGAAATCATAACACTGAGAAATAATATGAAACATAGAAAAACGATACATCGGATTGAGTTTTGACTAACTCTCTCACTATGGGGGTCTATTTTATACATGTCAGAAACCGGTCTAACCGTTTCACCTAGGGGAGGACTTAGACAATCAAACTGGCTGACTTATTTTACTAGACCTTAACTTAAGTTTATACTCCTGTTGCGGAGTTGTCTCTAACAGGGAGGGTGCAGTATCAGTGTCTTTTGCGGGACAGTCCTTAAGAATAGTACTTTGGCAGTCCTTTAAATCCTCGGAAATGTTCTTTGAAACTGGTTTCAATCCATAAAACTTTTTGATATGCGAAAGATGCACCCAGCCTTTGCGTCCCTCCAACTTCACGGCTGTACGGGTGGCCAGGAGGACCTGTCGGGGCTCCTTCCAGCGAGGCTCCAGCGGACTTGAACGATCGAAATTTCGCACTAGGACCATGGATCCGGGAACGATTTCATGCGGTGCCACCTCGGTATTGTCTGGAAATGCGGCGGCAACCTGTGAACGACAAGAGTTGAGGGCAGACATCAAGGAAGCTAGGTAATCTGTCAGCATATTACTTGAAACATCTGTAATACTTCGAGGTCTAGGAGTACCCCACATGTTAGGGGGGCGGCCGAAAACGACCTCATACGGGGACAGACCTGATCTGGAATGTGCGACCATGCGCATATAGAACAGGGCAACTGGCAGAGCTATTAGCCAGTCCACACCTTTCTCTTGACATACCTTTGCAATTCGGATTTTCAGGGTCTGATTATGTCTCTCTACGAGACCGGCTGCTTCTGGATGGCGTACACAATGGAACTTCCACTGGTACCCTAACAAAAGGGAAACGTGTTTCATCAACTCAGATGAGAATGGCTGGCCGTTGTCAGAATACACGACTCTAGGAAGTCCGTAACGGGGGAAGAACTCACGAACCAACTGCTTGGCAGTGGTCGCGGCTGTGTAATCTGGGACTGGATATGCTTCTGTCCACCTGGACAAAGCGCATACAACTACAAGGACATACTTGAAACCTCGACATCGCTCCATCTGAATATAATCCATCTGGAGGACTTCAAAAGGGTGGTCAGGGGGCTGGAATCCACCTTGTTCCACCGGGACACTTTTACCTGGATTAAACTGGCAACATATCATACAGGTACGGACTTTCTGCTTGGCTGCAGCTCGTAAATGCTTGTTGAACCAAATGTTCTGGATACTGTCTAACATAGCTTTTTCCCCTAAATGTGCTGGACTATGTGCGGTATTAATAATGACTTGAACCATAGAGTCGGGGAGAAACCATGTGGCTCTACCCTTCGTTAACCATCCTTGATCTGTCTGGACCCCTCCTTGTTCGGGCCATTTCTTGATTTCATCTGGAGTAGCATGTAACTGGATATCTATGACATCTTGAGTAGGGTCCTTAACTGTCATACATGTAGTCGGATCTGGAGTAAGTGTCTGTGTTGGCTTAACTGAAATGTCTGGAGCCTGTGGTGTAAGCTTAGCTGTGCGATCTGCTAGATCATTACCCTGGGAAATAATGTCAGTGACTTTCGTATGTGCTTTGCACTTCATGATAGCAATGGATGTCGGTAAGTGTATGGCATCTAACAGAGCTTGAATAAGGAGACCATGCTGAATCTTGGTTCCATGAGAAGTCATGAAACCTCTCTCCTGCCAGAGCACTCCGAAGTCGTGTACGACTCCAAATGCGTAACGTGAATCTGTGTAAACATTAACTTTCAGGTTCTTGGCGTGTATGCAGGCTTGAGTCAGAGCAACTAGCTCTGCTGCTTGAGCAGACAGGGTGTCAATATGGTGTGTCTCTATAACTTCAGTGTCAGTAGTCACTGCATACGCGGCGACTAGTTCTCCTGTACTTGTTCTCATACATGAACCATCCACATAAAGCGTTAGGTCGGGATCTGGTAATGGAATATCTGTCAGATCTTGTCTTGGCTTGGTCATGATGTTAACTACTTCCACACAATCGTGTGTGGCAGGATTTGAATTAACTGATGGTAACAGTGTAGCAGGATTTAAAACGTTGCAGCGTCTGATTTCTATGTGTGGCTGAAACAGTGTCAATTCATAACCTGTTAAACGTGCAATTGTCAAGTGCTGAGTTTGTGTTCGGTTTAAAAGAACTTCCACGGAGTGTGGAACTTGTACTGTCAGGGAGTGTCCTAATACTATGGAATCACTTTGTCTGATAGCTAGTGCTGTGGCTGCAACTGACTTGAGGCACGCAGGCAGAGCCTGGGCTACAGGGTCTAATGTGCTCGAAAAATAAGCACAAGGCTTGTATTGTCCTGCTTGATCTTGTGTGAGAACAGATAATGCTGTACCTTCGCGTTCTGTGACGAAAAGTGTAAAAGGCTTACTGTAGTTCGGTGTTGCTAGAACTGGAGCTTGGCATAGGGCTTTCTTTAATTCATTAAAACTAAGTGTATGTTCAGATGTCCAAGGGAGGACAGTCGATACGGCTGCCTCCTGTGTTGTTAACTGTATCAGTGGTTTAGCTAGAAATGCATACTGAGGAATCCATTGTCTGCAATAAGAAGTAAGGCCGATAAAAGCACGTACCTCCTTCTGGGTCTTGGGCTGAGGAAGACTTGCTATTAACTGGATACGGTCTGGTGTCAACTGCCTACCCCTCTTGGACAGTAAGTGTCCTAAGTAGACCACTTGCTGGACACAGAATTGAAGCTTCGAAGGGGACACCTTGTGTCCCATCTCGGCTAGGAAATACAAGACTGTAAGTGAGGCTTGCTCGCAAGCACGTTCAGAACGGGCTGTGATCAGTAGATCATCGACATACTGGAGCAGGGCAGTGTCAGTTGGCATGTGAATATTGTCTAGTTGTCTCTTAAGTGCTTGACTGTAAATACTAGGACTTTCTGTGAAACCTTGAGGAGCTCGTGTAAACATATAGCTCCTTCCATTTAAACAAAATCCGAAAAGAAACTGGCTGTCTGGATGAATGGGGACACTGAAAAACGCGTTCTTGAGATCTATGACAGTGAAAAATGTGGCTTCGGAATCAATGGCTGTCAATAGGGAAGAGATATCTGGGACAACTGGGTACTGGGGAATAATACATTTGTTAAGCTCTCGGAGATCAATCACTAATCGATATACTGGAGGTGCATTTGGATCAGTACGTTTCATGACAGGAATGATCGGAGGATTACATACATTGGAGTCAGTTTCTACCACTACTCCTTGAGTCATGAGCTCGTCAATAATTTTGGATAAGGCTGCTACAGCCTCTGGTGGCAATCTGTACTGTCTTATTCGTGGTAACACTACACCTGGCTTGAGAGTCACACGACGGGGTGTGATTTGCATGAAGCCAACATCAGTTGGACCTTGCGCCCATAGATGCTGCGGGACATTAGACAATCTCGGATCAAAATCTCGTAATACATAGTGACCCTTGAAGTCACGTAGGAACAATCGTATTCCCTCTGGGGAACAGCATATAACTGCACCTAATTCTTTCAGTGTCTTAATGCCTAATAGATTTTCTGGACATGACTTAGTAAGTAACAGATCAGTAGTGCGGGACAATGGACCTACTTCTAGAGTAACTGGCTTTGATATTTCATTTACAATAGGTTTTCCTGAAAATCCAAGGGAAATATTTCTAGAGCCTGAGAGCGGAGCCCCTGGAACTTCGGCGTGACTTATAGTGGTCCTACTTGCCCCTGTATCAATCAGAAACTTTCTGTCTTTCCCTAATACTTGACTGTGAACATAGGGACCTTCTTGATCTACAGGTATCTCGATGAGAGGCAAGCCTACCTCCCTCTCTAGGCTGTTTCATGAATATGGCTGATACTCTGGATACTCGGACTGTGCATACTGGTACATCTGCTGTGTAACATGCTGTGTTGCAGCAATAGGCTGCGGTGCTGGAACTGTCTGTTGTGCATTCTGTGGCTGAGAAGTCTGTAAAACTTGCTCTTGTCTAGGCGGACGTGGTCTTTCTTTAGTCTTACCGGTAGCTATGTTGTGTTTCAGAACTGCACACTCGTTTATAAAATGACCTGGCTGTTTACAATAATTGCATGTCCCTTTAACGGGAGCTGTAGGATGACTGGCTTGATTCGGACCCCTCTTCTGACTGTCTTGTGGAATAGATTGTGCAACTAGTACTTTCATTTTCGTGTCTTTCATACGTTTCCTTTCATGTTCTTGCTCTTCTCTGATTCTATTCTGGTGGTATTGAAGCATCTGTAACATCTGGGACGGGGTATTAGCTTGCCAGGTACTTTCGACTTTCAAAACTCGGTTTTTAATTTGTGGACTTGAATTCTCGACTAATTTAGTAACAAAAAGATGGGGGTATGACTCGCTACTTGTCTTGAGGCCACTGTTGATGCTAAAACATTTCTCAAATCTGGAATAATAATCACTAATATCTTCATCTTGTTTCTGTTTACAGGCTGAGATTGCATCCCAGTCTTCCTTTTTAGTTGCTAATAGTCTGGGCAAAACTTGTATTAACAGTTCAGGTAATTCTTTACATTTATCTCCAAGACCGGTACCTGGTACTCGTGCCTTATCTTCAGCTTCTAGAACTGCCCAATCGATCTTTTTCTCTCCCACCTCCCATTCCTTTTCCTTGAGTTTCTCATATACCCCTGCGGGCAACAGGACCTTTAACATTTTAATAATATCTGGATACGTGTATTCTCCCATACGGAGCATGTCTTTTAATTCTCGGTGGAACCCTGCTGGATCTTTATCATGACAGGGAATTAATTTTTTCATCTCTAAGAGTTCCATCTTTGTAATCTGGGTGTAAACAAACACTTGTTGCATTTCACCACCCTCTGTCTTAACTGGATGCACTTCTCGTAACGGATTCTGTCTGTCTATGTAAAAGGGTTTACTTTCTGGGGGGGAGACATGAACAAAATGCGGGTTCAAAAACATACTATATTTGTGGCGCTGTTCCAGAATGACACTAATTAAATCGGTACCTAAACCTTTCCATTTATACTGGAGTAACTCGTTCAGGACATCATGTAACGGACCTGGATCAGAATGTTGACCCTCATACAATGTAATGAGGTGCTGGATCATATACATACCCGTCAGTCGCTGCTCGGCTGGGGGCAATTTCAGAAACATTTGTGCCACTATTTCGTCTGGAAAAGTGGTAGAATCAGTAATCCATCGGACTGCTGATCGGACTAGTTCTTGTTCATGCATAGTACTTAACTCGCTATAACCGATTCGTGACTTCAGAATGTGATCGGTAGCTTGAAATACTTGTTCTAGAGAACCTTGTTCTGGTGTTGGACGATGGAAAGTTGACTTGTGTTCTAGACGTAAATGGCGATCTGGAAGTCTAGATTTTCCTACATACGCTATTCTGTCGGGATTCTCGTCGTCCACCTCTTCAGTAGAAGAGTCATTTTCTTTCTCGTTTACTTGTGCTGCTTTGCGTTGTTCGTGTAACTTTATTATTTCTTTACGGATTTTCTTGTACATACTCTCTATACTACTGATAGTCTTGTGCTTACCCTCGGCTATATTATCACTCCACCTTGTCAGGATTTTCATTTCGGCCTGATCTTTAGTCGGGGAATCTTGTTCTCTTATTAGACAATTAATCAGGAACTTTAATAACATGAGCTGGATCTCAGCTTTCCTTTGAGACATGACTTCACTAATACTTTCTGGATCATCCCCTGTACGGATGAAACGATATATTCTGTCTAGATCTTCTTTCATATCTGGTAGGGTGACTAGATACTCGGTCACCTTTCTCACGCGTAATGAATATAAAACCATATTATCCTCGCCTGGGACTGGGTCATAGCCACATTCGGTAAGGGCTTTTCTTATTTCTGCAACAGACTGATGTCTGGGCGTACGCTGTGACGCTTGTGCATGTAATTCGACTAACGTTAAACGCTTGTGTGGCGGCGGGGTCTGGGGTGGACCTCCCCCTGCGGCCCCTAAACTAGAGTTGTCTACTGATGCTCTTCGTCCTGGCAGAGTGGGAAATGGAAATGCAGGCTGGACTTGTATGGCGGGCTGGACCGGGGGTACCGTAACAGGTACTCCGGTGTCTGGAGGAGCGGGAATTGCCTGATTTACAGGGACTGGCGGGACAGAATTTGCATATTCCGGGACTGTGTCGTCCAAATAGGACGAGATGAAAATATCAGCTGCGGTCGGTTTGTGACGTAGCTTAGTCGGAACTAGTGGTGGCGGAGAATTACTGGATGCCTCCGGGGTTGCTTTTGGCAAGCCCTCGGCAAGAAGAGGATACATACCCTTAATAAGGGCATGCCTCTGTCTGTCTGACTGTTCGGTTTTGACTCGTTCACCAATCTCGATTAATTCCCTTTCTTGGGCTCGTTCTAAGGGTTCTCTACTTAGTTCTGACTTTCTGATTTCTTTTTCGGTTCTTTTATGAGATTCTTTGCGCCATAACTCGATGGCGTCTTTCTGTGACTGTCTGGCTTTCTTTTTCCATAATGCTTCTTCTACTCTCATGATGCACTCGGCATCCCATGTACCCGATACGGGCCATCTATACTTTTCTTCTAACTGTTTGGTATACTCTACCCATAAATCTAGATACAATATGGCGCTTATGCCATGCTTCTGGTACATAAAATGACCTGGACTGTCCCTAGGCGGGACAGGAACTGCTTCTTCTAGCAGACCCTTTCTGGTTTTTAACTGACGTAATCTCGAAAAGAGGGACATTGCAAACTTGAATCTGAACACAATACAATACACGAGGAACAATAACAATTGAGAAAACAATTCAGGCATACCACGACATTGAAAATACATTGAATAACATTATGAAGCAACAGTTCGGACAGAATACTACCTGGAACACTGAGAACAGAAACACATGAATTTCTCGAGAACGGAACAGACTAGAATTACTGGATGCGCTGCTGAAACAGCACGGAACATACCGGTCCCATAAAGGGACGCATCAAGACCCGTATCCACCTCGGTGAACACTTCGTTTCGGATCTGCGTACCCAGACCCATCGGACCAGAGACAATTTAGATTGACCCTGTCTAGATACTACCCCAGCAACGGTACTCACCGGGCAGCAAGAACGGAAGGCCTCGGACTGGACTGGACTGCTTCGACGCCGGACGGACGAACTTCGAACTTCTGTTACGGGTGGGCCTCCGGATACCTCGGACCTTGGACTCTCGGCTTGGGCTCTGGTCGGGACTCGCCGCGTTCCTCCACCGCCTCGTCTGGATGCTGGACCGCCACCTCCGTCTCCTCCGTGGGCCTGAGGGATACTTGAAGCAGAAATATCTGCATGTGGCCGGTATGGTTCCGTCACGGCTGCAGAGGGTCAGGGGGCCGGCGTGGCTTCACCGGCGCGTGGGGAAAGAGCAAGTCCCTATTCGGGCGCCATTATGTGGTAAATAAATAAATAATACCTCTATTTTTGAATGGATAAATGAATAACAGATAGCTCAATAAATAAGAGTCAAGATTCGAGGTAGTAGGAGTTTTGCAGGTTTATTACAGCATAAAGGACGGGAACAGGACAACCTGCATAGGAATAGGATGGCAGGGCCCGGCAGCTGCCGGGGCTGGATCTGGGATGAGCGCGCTAACATTTAATAACAATACACAAACATATATAGGAAAACAGTTGCATTACAGTACATATGATAGGCGGAGCAGTGGGTGGAGCAAAGGGTGTGACGCGTAGCAGTCGCGAAAGATAAGAGTGAAAGTGGGTGTAACAGGGCGTATACATAGATATGTGATGCAAACGTAACAGAATATGTCATGAATGGGGCGGAAACATGGAGGGGGCTACCTAAGGAGCCGGGACCTCTAACCTGATGGTGCGTGCAAACTGACAATGACGTGTTACTAGGAGAAGCTGGGGGCTACGAACTCTGTGCTAGGAGCAGAGACTGAAGTCTGGAGAGTCAGGGCGACATGTACCTAAGCAGTATCTAGTATCTGATGTTTAGAGAACATGTTGATAGAATCCAAAAGTTATCGGGGTAAAGGCTAACAGACTCTAAGAATGGTGCATGCATTATTCTACATGTAGTGCGTGATGAAGAATATTAAATGATCATTAAATACAGTATTTCTCTTACATGGAGACGTAAAGGCTAGACAATGACGGAAACTATTGATGCGGTTCAGTAGCTTAGGAATGCAGAGAAGGAGGGCTGGACTGATAACTAGAATCATAACATACTCTTGGCAGACTCAGAGGCAGAGCCAGGCTGAACCGGGCACTGTGAGGCAGGAAGTAAGTGAAGGGTCGGGGATACAGGTGGGGGCTGTATCGCTCCTCAGCGAGGGCTTCAGGAGACAGGAGCTGAATCTGGTGTCCGGGCCCTTTTGAGGCCTAGAAACGGGGACTTTACAATGGAATAAGGTGCACACTGAGAAACGTGGCAACGTAACTTTAAATAGGCCTGATATTCGTAGTATTCACGAGAACTGGAAATAGACATACTAGAGATGGACACAACTGTAATTGCGTCATTAATCGAACATGGGGAATACATATGCATATTAATCATGCACAGATAACATATGATGGAGGACGCGTAGGGACACAGAACATGGCAAAATTTACTTTTCCACAGCAAAATGCAATTTGTGCGCTATGGGAACAAGAGAGGATGAGGCACATATACTATTTTTGTGTTCAGCCTACACTCATTTAAGGAAGAAATGGATAAAACCTATTTGTCGCCTTCTGGGCTTTAGGCACCTTTGTGATGCCGAAAGAGTTCTCAGAAGTGAGACTACTCAACCCATTTTCTTCAGTGTAAGCAGATACCTTTTCTCTGTGGAGATAGTGCGAAGGAGACGGGAACTCAGATTTTGAGAACATAGAGATATATAGCCAGTGCGTTTGATGTAATACAGTAGAAAAATATGTATTTATTGTTTTAATATCGCAATTGCCTTTGAAGAATCTCTTTTAAGGAACAATGAATGCGAAAGTGGGCGTGATTTGGAATTTTTTGGCTGTAAACTGTTTTCTTTTTTAAATAATGATGTGAATCTTTTATGGTTTTGTTCAACTGAAATAAAGAAACTTGAAATGAAATGAAATGAAAGTAATCAGCCTCACTGGAGCTCTATTATTACTTATTGGTCTCTTGGTATCTTTAAGTGTATTGATGATTTTAAAGTCCTGGTCTTCCTGTTTGCTTTCACAACCACATCTCTATGGTATCCTCACACTCTAAATCTTTCTTCAATGTTGTTAATACTGCTTAGGAAATCTTTGTCATCCCGACAATTCCATCTTGCTCTCAACATTTCGCCAAATGGTATTGCATTAACTTGGCACCTGGAATGCGAGCTACTAGCATAGAGAAATGAGTTACATGCTGTAAATTTTCTATACAGCTTGCTTTCAATTTTATCTCCACAGATATATAGTTCTACATCTAAGAATACAATTATTTCCTGGATGTGCTCTATTGTAAAGGACTTCTGTTATTAAAAATGTGCTGTCATTCATGAAGTTAAAGAATTGCACAAGTCCTGCTTGACTGCCTGCCCATAGCATCAGGCAGTTGTCAATGTAACATCCCAAGTAATGTATACGTATATTCCATTGGCAGATGGCGCCACCTCAAACTATCCCATAAAGAGGTTGGCAAAAGACAGAGCAAATCTGGAGCCCATCACGGGCCCACATTTCTGTTTAAACCACATGTCATTAAATAAATACACATTGTTTTCAAATACCAATTGAGACATTACTATTTGCATTTATGAGTGGTCCAAAAACTCTATTAGTCTCTTACATGGAAAATACCTCAAAGCCGTAATGCCATGTTGGTTTAGTATATTTGTATATAGTGACACCACATCCATGGTAACTAAAGTCATATTGTTTTCCCATGTCACACCATTGAGAATATTTAGTGAATGTTTAGTGACCCTATTGTGTGATGGGAATTTGATACAAAGGGACGTAGAAAGATGTCTACAAATGTAGATAGTCTCTCAGTCCGGCCCCCAATACCGAATATGATCAGCCTCCCAGAGTATTTTTGGCAATGTGTAAAGACATCAGAATCTTGGATGGTTCACCAATAGGTAAAAGTATTCATTGTCATCAAGTAATCTCATTCTATGCCAACATTTCAGATTAGTGTTAATAACATTAGAGACCCCTGGGATAGGATTATAATCTAATTTCATATAACATATAGAATCTTCTGTTATACCTCTGAGGATTGTGGACTTTATACACACTGTACATTAATGTGGTCCAGTATATATAGAGCCACTTTCTCACACTACTCTATAGCACGTTTTAACAATATCATGTACTAGACATAGGGTCAATTAGTGACCTCATGAATATATTTCTGCTTGTACTTAAGTAAGTTAATGGATTTCACGCTAAGATGGGGGCGACGGTAGTACCTATGTGGAATGGTTTATTTGTGATTAATACGGTGCCGGGTGTGTACAAATGACTACTCTAGGAGGGCATGTATGTAACACGCAGAGACGAAACGGATGGGCTACTCCCCACCGTACTACATACAACTACTGAGATAAAGTGAACATTTATTGTACTATTACAGCTATCAGTACTCATTTAAATCTGATCCTTACATGAGCAAAGTTACTTATATTTACCTATACCCCTTAGTATCAAACTATTCATATCAATAACGATATACAGTATAGTTATGCACATCCACAGTTCCAATGTGAGGCATAGACTTATACTTTTATCGGCATGCACCTACATTTAAAGAATTAGCAAGTGTGATGGACTCTACGCTATGATGGCGCTGATGGAATTACTTGTACAGAGTAGTTAGTTTTCTATTGAGGTAGTGGAGAGTGTATAAAATGCCACTCCAAGATGGGGCACATGTAGCACCCCGATTCGAAGCGGACGGAGTACTCTCCACCGCATGATATGAAACCGAGAGGTAAGCAGATAATCTTTTCTTCTGATTATAATAATCAGTATCCACTAGCCTCATACTTTACATAACTTATTATTATTCCAACTTTCTTACCCTTTAGCTTCTTATTATATTTGTTACATGCTACACAAACGAGTCCTGTAATTATGAAGTAGATCCTAAAGGTCACCACACTATCATGCCAACTATTAATTATTGTTACACCTTTCCTACCCTTAAGCTTCTTATCATTTATGTTTGTGGCAGTATACACTGCACAAACATGTTTTGAGACTAGAAGTAGATATAAAGGTCAACACAATATAATGCTAACTAGTAATATTTCAACTTATTGCCCATGAATATTTTCCCATGCGTCTTGGCTACAGAACTATAAAGAAAAGCTTTAGTGCTTGGCTGGATCATAAGGAATAAGACTTATGATTTGTATTGATTTTATAATGACAAAAATTATCGGAATATTGGATACGAATGAACTAGAATTGGAATACGGATACTGTCTGGATTTTGAAGAGGGGTGTTTGAGAGTATAATTTATGGTGGCTACTACACATTTTGGGTAAGATCCTTGATAAAGTGTTTCCATTATCTATAAATGTCACTTTATGAGGTGTAGAAGAGCAAGTCCTGATATTTATTAATAATTTATGTATTTAGAGATAGAGTATATACATTTGAATACTGGATTACTTGCCTGGATTATCTATTATGGTAATTGACATTTAGAGAATTTGATTGTCACAGGTTTATTGTGATTGAGAGAATGAGCCAATATCAAGGGTTGACATGCCAAACCAACAGATACACTAATGGTCTGGCGATAGTTACTTTACTTCTTCTGCAAGTTATTAATGTATTCTTCTATATCTAATAAAAAGTTCTACCACAGTTTTCACATTTCTATCACATTTCCAATTTATTTACTTTGTTCACATCCTTTACTTTATCACTTACCTCCATGTTATGGTTATATAGCTGGATAGTGCAAAGACTCATTTAATCTCATTATTAGCCATATGAATATATACAGAACATTATTATATACCTGACTGTATTTTCTGATATGATCATTCTCTATAACCTTGGATGGTCTTGGAATTATCATGAGTTTGTCCCATCCCTTGGAAACTAACAGACACTATGGTGGAGGAACAAAAAATACTAATGTACAAAGCTATTAATGGGGATGACTATTGTTTGTTTTGTAGCCTTTTTTTTTTTTAAACTTGTTTTTATTGGCATTTCGTTATCATAGCAGTACAGACCATGTAAGTAATCACATGTGCAAGGAAACGTAGGATAAAAAAAAATTCAAGGAGAATGGAAAGAAGCGCAAACATGTGAATCAACAGCATGGAGTGGGTCTGCAGAGGCTGTACTGTGTCGTTGCCAAGTAACTGGGGGGACAGAACTCGGGAAAGGAGCATCTGGGCGTTTGCACGGGCATATCGAGAAGAGATGGGGGGTAGGGCGTTAGAGGGGTCACAGGCTTGTGCTTACAGTGAGCCGGATTGCTAGAGGGCGGGAATGTTGTGTCAGATTAGGTATCGGGCCAGTTGCCCCGGGAGCAGGGTAGAAGTGTGGGACTGCGGGTCACCAACGTCCGGCACTAGTCGTTGGTCAGGGGCTGTAGGTTCGCGGGGGGGGGTGGTCTGCCGGGGTGGATGTAGTTGTAGGGGTGGGCGTGGTCGGGTCATCGGGGCGCATCAGCTGTCGGAAACGATGCAATAGCATGGACCATTCCATAGAGATGGGGTGTTTACGGGCGCCTGTAGCTTCCTCCTCCCACAAGGCGTCTTCTTCCGCCGCTGCCCATTTACATACTGCCCCTGTCCATGCTGCTGTAGGGGGGCCCTCCAATGACCGCCAGTGCATAGCTATACATCTTTTCGCCAGTAGTAACGCTAGGGATACAAAGCGCTTGTGTGCCGGGAGCTGCTTCGGAATGTGGAAAATGCCTAACGCGCTGGATTCCCAAGTATCTAGGGTTGTGAGGCCCTTGAGGTCTTTCAGTGTGTCGTGTACCGTCCGCCATAGGGGGTGGAGATCTGGGCAGCTCCAGAACATGTGACGGAAATCTGCATCTGGGGAGTGGCATCTGGGGCAGAGGAATTGAGTGGTGGGGTAAAATTTCTGCAGTCGCGCCGGCGTCAGGTACGCCCTGTGTAATATGTAATATTGGATGTTTTTAAAACGGGCGTTCCTAGATGTACGTTTTGGGGCTTCAAGCGCCTTGGTCCACTCCGAGTCGTGTAACGGGCGCCCGATGTCCTCTTCCCAGGTGGTGCGCAAGGACACTAGGGGGGCATTCGAGAGTTCCCGTATCGCTTTATATAACCAAGTGACCAAATGGCGCCCTGTACCCATGTGCAGCATTGCGTGTATAACTGGATGCGTGTATGGTTCAAGGACAGGAGGTTGTGGTAAGGACGGAAACAGTCGAGGAGCTGGCGATATCGGAGGAATCGACCGGGGGGGAGATCGAATTCGGCGACAAGGCGATCGAAAGATTTAATCCGACCCTCCTCAAAGAGCGATTCCATGTCCGTAATGCCGCACCGTGTCCACTCGGCGAGCATGGGGGCTGAGAAGTATGAATCTGATCTGGGCCAGCCAATCAGCGGGAGCAACGGGGAATATGGGGTCGTCCTGGGAGACATCCGGTGGATCCGGAGCATACATTGACGTGCCACTGAGACCTGTAGAGGAAATGTGCACCGCGGTTTAGTGCCCGGAAGGAGAAGACGGGTGAGCTCCGGTGTCGTAATCCTACCCGTTGGGGTTTTGGCCTCTTGTGTGTATCGGTCTGCTGTCCAGTACGACAGCCATTGGAGCTGGGCCGCTAGAAAGTAGGACTCGAAGGATGGGGCTCCGAGGCCCCCCTGGGTGGTGGGAAGCTGAAGGGTTTTCAAGGCTACCCTGTGCCGGCCCGATCCCCAAATCAGGGCACCTAGGAGGGAATTGAGGTCTTGAAAGAAGGACCTGGGTGGGACCATCGGCAAGTTGGTAAAGTGATAAAGGAGCCGGGGAAGCATTACCATTTTGGCCAGGGCAATGCGCCCTATCGGGGCCAGTGGGAGTCTGGTCCAGAAAGCAACTGTCGGCCGGAGGCCCGCGAGTTCCCTACAGTGATTGCCCTCGAAGACGTCAGCGGGAGAATGGTAAAGACGGACCCCTAAGTATCGGGGGGCATCTGTGGACCACGAGATCTTTTGCGTCCCTAGCCAGGTATCGCGGGGCGGTAGGTCCGGGTGAAAGGGATATACCGTGGATTTATCCCAGTTCACTCGGAGGCCCGAGGCGTCCGCGAATTCGGTGAGCGTGGTCCATATGGGGGTGAGGTCGGCCGTAATATCCCGGACATAGATGAGGAGGTCGTCCGCGTACATAGAGACGCTGTGTGACTTCCGCGAGTGGGATGCCCCAGTCTAGACCGCCTTGGCGTAATTTGATCGCCAGTGGCTCGACTGCGAGGGTGAAGAGGAGATATATATATATATGTGATCTCATATAAAAGGTCTACAGATTCACTGAATCATGATGTACCTGTTGAGAAAATTCTGGTGTAGGATTCCAGGAGGCATGATATCATGTGGGCCAATTCCCTAACTCTCTGTTTCTGGTTCAGTACATGAATATCCAAATGTTGTAGGGACCCATGTAGGATCACACCTGTAACCTTTCTGAGGGCACAGACTGCGATATAATAATGTTGTTGGATTACATTCAAATAATATAAACAACAAACGGTCCCAGACTTTTTTCCGCAAAAACCGAGGAAACATTTCCAGTTAAATATGCTTTGTTGGTTAAACATTCAGCACACAGTAATTAATACATATCAAAGATACTTGTAAGTCCACACAAAGGAAAAGGAAGCAACACCCACTGTTTTTCAGTAGAAAACGTTGTTTTGTATATTCATATTGACAGGAAAGCTAATAGCATTACCAACTATAACTGTATATGCAAAGTAGGAGTTTGCTAGAGGAAAGGAAAGGGGTACAAAGAAACTGCTCGTGTGTGGAGTAAATGAGGAAGAGAGATTTCAAAGTAAAGGTAATTTAACAAAAATAGTGTTACCAGTTTACAATCAACACTGGCCATTAGTGAAACATACACCAGTTTGGTTTGGCCTGTCCACAATGCAGTTTTTTGATCGTCATTTTTTAAACATTTTAGTAAGCTCAGAAATGCATCTTCTGGTAATGGGACAAGGTGGTACAATGTAGTACAGGCCCAGTTTTGGGGATACATGTTGACGTTTTGACCTGACTTATTGCGTGGGGGGAAAACTTAAAACCTCCGCTAGTGGGTCTTCTTCAGGACAGGGGAAGTGAAGAAGGCAACCTATTTCTGGTGCCTGGTAGTAGCAAACCAGATCACAGCTCCCATCGAAGGGTAATCCACATGGGAATGTGGAGTGTGGCAATCAAGGGATCATCCAAATCAATAAGGTCCCCTTAAGGGTATCCAAAACCAAAATCAAGTCTGATTCGACTACAACCGTTATAATTGTAGACGTTCAATCAAGGAGGAAGGAATCAAGCATCCTTTTGAAAAGAGAATCAATCACTCAAATATATTTTCCATCTGTGATCAAGTCAGAGAGAAAAAGAAGAATGCTCCTGACCCATCAATAGTTAGCAGAGTCCCTGCTAACCACTGACGGTTCAGGAGTGTTCTACACATATAACGGATGTAATCAAATCGGATTTGAGTCGGGACAAAACGTCAACCCTAACCCACAACCCTGGGCCTGTACTACATTATACCACCTCGTCCCATCACTAGATGATACATTTCTGCGCTTACTAAAAATGTATAAAAAATGAAGAACAAAAAACTGCATTGTGGACAGGCCAAATCACACTGGTGTATGTTTCACTAACGGCGAGTTTGGATTGTAAACTGTTTAAACTACTTTTGTCAAACTACCTCTACTTTGAAGTCTCACTTCCTCATTTACTCTACGCGCGAGCACTGTTTTTTGCTCCCCTTTCCTCTAGCAACCTCCTACTATACATATACAGTTGTATCCAGTAATGTTATTACCCTTCCTGTCAAAATGAATATATAAAATGACGTTTTCTACTGTAAAACAGTGGGCGTTGCTTCTTTTTCCTTGGTGCGGACTTAAAAGTAACTTTGTTATGTATTAATTACAGTGTGCTCAATATTTAAGCAACAAAGCATATTTAATTAAAAAATGTTCCTTGTTTTTTGCGAAAAAAGTCTGGGACTGTTGGTTGTTTATATTATACTACACCCAGGTCCTTGGACATTGATTGGGTTACCCCATTAGGCTGTAAGGATTACATACAAAGGGTAAACATCCTTTACAACGATACTTTTTCCACGCAGTACCTTTACAACGCAGGAATTACAACGCAAGTCGTTACAACGACTTGCGCTGGAGGGCGCTGTAGGATAGGGAATAATTTAATTTACTATCCAAAACCTTCCCTACTATCCACGGGGACTGGAGTTGGAATAGTAAATTAAACTATTCACTATCCAGCGCCCCCCAACGCAAGTTGTTGTAACGACTTGCGTTGTAAAACCTGCGTTGTTAAGGCATGTGTGGAAAAAGCAGGTGTTGCAATGACATACATCCCATACAAAGGCATGTCCACTTTTAATGTATGAGGACGCGCTTGAGCTTCCCGTCTGTGGTGTTGGTGTGAAAACTATTGATATATTAAAGCATGAAAACCCCATGGATTACAGATCTAACCCACCTAAATAGTGTAAGAAAACATGAACACCCTTGGCGAGCATCTTTACTGGTGCTTCCTGGTTTCTGCACTGCTGCTATGGTACAGAAATCGGTTTTCTACTAAAGTTCACACTATTTTAGCAAGATTTTGACTGCGGACTTAAGGGTAGATTTTACTATATCCTCACTGAGCGCAGTGCAGCCCCGAAAATGCTGTGCTGCGCTGCGTGAGGAGAGAGCAGGACAGCTCATATTTACAGAAATAAGGCAATCTCCTCCCATGTCCCTGGGGCTAGCCCAGAAATATGATGCAGTGCACCACAGACACACCTTTGCATCAAAACTAATAAATACAATAGTGCAAGGGTGTCTCCATGAGTCTAGCATATATTTTGTACTGGAAGAGAATTCTTCCAGTACAAAATACCATGCTTAGACTAACATTAAACCTTTTTCCACTTTGTATGTGTGCTGTAAAGGGCAGCACACATACAAAGTTGGAAAAGAAATGTGAAATGTTTTCATTTCCTCTTTATAGCACCTTTTAGAAATGGGAGCTATTTTCTCATGCTTTACCCTGTCTACTTTTTTAAGTAAATAGGGCTTAGCATCAGAAACCTTGGGTGGTTGCATGGAAGCGTCCATGCACTACCCATGGCACGCCCACTTGGCTCTAAGTAATGCAAAGCAGCGCTATGGCCTGCTTTGCACTACTTTCAAGTGATTTTTCAGCACTAAACAAGTTTAGTGCAGAAAGTAAATTAGTAAAAAAAGATTTTGCGTTGATTTGAATCACTTCTGTGATGCTAACACAGCGCTAAAACTTAGTAAACATACCCCACAGAGTATTCAGTTATCAATCACTGGACCAGTGAAGCTTTACTAGTGTCCCCTGTTCTGGATTGTCCAATTTTCTCCATGTGTAAACAAAGCCTGAAACCCTCATTGGACCCATGAACCGAACCGAAGCCCAGCCTGTCTTCTTATCTGTTTCTACCTGTCTTAAGGTGGCAACTATAAAGTGTATATACAATCACATCTGTGTCATCTTTTTATATATGTAGTGCAACTATCAACCAAGATTAGCTGGATCATTTTCAACTATAGGTTTTGATGGACCCTCTGCTTTCAGATACGTGCCTGTATTTATTTACAGAACTTTGTAAAATCTGATGTTGCTGGTGCAATGCATTTTTTGACTTATTGGTGGAATTCTAACACCAAGTACACATTTGGCTGGCATTTACTGGATATTGTTGGTCGGATTAAAACCAGACTTGTTTGAATTGATTTTCTTGAAGAGTAGGTAGGCGATCAGTCTTTCCCTTAAAGATAGGCTTCATCATTCTACAAAACAGTACTAACTCTTTTTTTACACAACTGGGATCTTCGGTGTATTCCTGAGAACTCCCGCAGATGTGCTGCAAGGCACCAATATTGTAAGTTGCCCAGTAGACATGACTGCGGAGAATGTAGGCACAACAGTGTGTCTTTGTGTCTTGTGCAGTGGCAGGAATGAGGACGGGATTCATCCATTACATCTTCTCCTATACACCTGATGTCTTAACTACTCTCCTCATGCTTCTCTCAAAAACACTCAAGGAACCTTGGCACACTCCCATACAGTGTTCTTCATCTTTTCTAAAGGAAACATTTCTATCTTTTTTGCAAAGCCTCAATTTCTCATGCTGTCTTCTTACCTCACAGTACCCTGGTCTGTCCTCCCACCTTTACTCTATGACAAAAATAAAAATTACCTCACCCGTTTCGCTGTGTGATTTGCCATCCACATATATGTCTCCTTAAAGAAACCCAAACCTGATCTAAGACCACAAGTTGGTTTTTCAGTCTTGCCTTCAAATAGTTTTAGCTGGATGTTGTCAAAGACCTCTTGTCTCTAGTATAATACATACAGTGGGAGTTGAATTAGCACCATACTCATGATCTATATGAACTCCATGATGTAAAGGAACATACTGGGGCACACGCGTGCTTACCTAGAGCAGAGCATGTAAGACACATGTAGCTAAGTAAAAACACATGAGCCTCACAAAGCACTGGTCTAGGCAGGTCTAGAGAAAGTAGCAGACAGGACAGTGGTGGCAGGAGCATAGGAGAAGGCGGCGCTTAGACTGTAGCTTGTCTTACCTCCCTTCTATATCTCTTGCAAGCTTTACTGCATTCCATTTTTGGTTCTTGTGTTGGTATCCAGGTGTACCTATGGACTAGTTAATGTTCATTCTAACCAGAAGCCTGTAAGCTGCACATAACTGTTTCTTATATCTAATGTTCTTACGGCTGTGTACTAGGACTCAAAATCTGAAACTATACTGTATGCAATACTGCTGGAATTATGCAGCCTGGAAGGGGCAAATTATGTAGCAGAGTTCACTAAAGTATGCAGCAAGAAAATGCAGATCATGCAGGATTATGTGACACATGTTGTGGTGGTATTACTTTGTTATTTTGCCATTTTTTACACAGGTTAACATCACCTAGGTTATTGAATCACCTCATTAGTAACAGTGTAACACCCCAAGTATAGCAATAAGCAACATAAAGGGACTAGTAAACCATTGCAAAAGGTCTTCCACTGCACGGCAACACATGCCACCATAATTTTAGTAACCTTTAATGTGTTTCAGTTACACAAATAATTTGTTTGTATTAAAATCTTCAGATTACGCACAAGATGATGGTTTATGTGGCAGATGCGGCAAATCCATAATTATGTGGGAAACTATCCAGTGTCCCTGGCTGTATTATACAAGTAACCTGCGCAGTCTGTGATACTGCTGACACACCTATTAAAGGGCTTTGCCATGACAGAGAAACAAAAGTATTCACCGTTTTTCCTCCTTCTATTCCTCCCAGTGCTTAATTTGTAAAAACAATAAGTGCCAGGAGGCCTCTGCAGCTTGCACCACACATTGTGCCTGCTTTGCGGCCATTGATAGTAACAACACAATTACTAACCTGTGGAGAAGCGTGGCTCAATGGTTAGAGCGGCGGACCCTGATGTGGAGGTCTGGCCCGGGACCAGGGTTCAATTCCTGCTAATCAGACCCACAGCCCAGCTGTTCTCTCTCTAAATTGATACCATGTACTTTAGGTACATACCTGATTAGGTACTGGGTCACCTTTGTGAGCCCCTGTATAGTGTACCATAGGTACCCAGGGCATAGGTGCATCCAAGGCCTACCAGGGGCTGCAGCATGTATTATGCCACCCCTGGCTGGCCATCCAAACTGACACCACAGGCTGATCACTCAGCTTGGGTAAAGTGGTGTAATCACCCCTTACTTAGATATAGTATATCTATATCTACCTTATATATAGACACATAGTAACCTATAAGTCACTCCTATGGCAGGCCTTAACAATCTTGGAGGCAGAGTGCTTAGTTTTATGTGAGAAGGTGCCCTAGCATGAGCTGAGCCCCTCTGCAGCTTTCTGAACCATGTCCTTATAGCTGTTCTATGATATAGCCATACCATATACTCTTAAGTGCATTTTCATCCCCGCGGTTAATGCTAACTTTGGTTTGGCTTTATCAAAACATGTCGTGTAAGGTGTCAAACACTTTGGAATACTACCCCCCCTCCCCCCGCCAGTCCTGGCGGGGGGGTTAGCATTCCACCCTTCTAGAGGGAGAAGACATGTAGTTACTGCTTTACCCGGTTAAAGTTAAACAGAGCCTCAGCATCACAAAAGGGATGCTGCTGCCACAGACACAAGTCTGACCTCCTGCTGCTGGACGAAACTCCGGCAAGGGAGGCCTGGACAATAGGTTTCCTGTCAGGGGAGGTACTAGCGCCTCCCCAGACAGCCTGTAGTGTATTGGGGCAGGGTGGGTTGAATGGAAAGATGCTTTTCCAGACACTGCCTGGGGCACACAAGGTGCTCCATGGATAGCCCGGTTCAAACCAGTTGCTGGGGCACTCCAGCCCTGCTCTGGCGCAAAACTGGACAAAGGGAAAGGGGTGTAATCACCCCCTTCCCAGGTCCACCCATAGAGGGACCTAGCAGGTAATCCAGCCCCTAAAATCAGTATAAAGATAGGAGCTGTGTTTAGAGACTTTAGATTATCCTGGACTGAAACTCTGAAATGAAACTCTTGGACCTTTGACGTTCTATATCGACTAGAAGACTGAAAACATCTCCTTTGTGGTCAAGGAGTGCCCACCCTGTGCAAACAGGCACCACCAGTAACTTGCCGGTTTGCTTTGTCGATGCTCCTGCCGGAACCCGAAGACTCAGCGACTCAGGAACTGGACTTCCAGACTTCTCTGACTCTGATCCACATCCACAGCAAAGCTGAGACCCGTGGCGAACACGAGAGACGTGGGACCGGGAACCCTGGACCTCCTGCATTTTGCTAACAGCTCGACTCCCGATGTACCCTTGCAGTTGTGCATTAGGGTATGAGAAGCCCCATACCCGAGGCCCATATGCACCGAAGCTTAGCCCTCCACACTCCACGAGTGCCCCGTGGGGCCTGCTCCTGCATTTCAGCTTGACGTGTCTTCCTGGTTGCTAGCCCGCCGGCTAGTTAGCCCTCCGAAGACTTCCTTTTGAATTTACACTGCTGGCCTGGGTGCTCCAGGCTTCCTCCAGCTTCCCTGCAAGAGAGAAGCTCCCCAGACCTTGCTGGTCTGAACTGAAGCCAATCTTCACTTCCTGCGTGGATTGCGTTTGTTGGGTCCAATCCGGATACCGACACCTCAGTCAAGTAGATCTTTTGTGGGACAGCTCGAATCCAGCCCCTGGTTATTGTTAACGCCTCCTGGTCCTCGTGGCTGCAGAGACAAGCTTCTCCTCCTCACCTGAGATCATCGCAACATCGCCTGGTTCCTTCCTGGTTCCTTCCTGGTCACTGGCTAGTGACCCAGACTCTGTCCCTTCTGCTTTCAGGTTCTTCACTTCTTCGATCCACTCTTGGATCCACCCGGACACTCTTCCACTGGCCGCCTGCAGCACTTCTTCTGCAGATCTCCATTAAAAGCATCGACGAAACCCGACACGAAAAACACCTATGCACCCTGCTTCCCTGGGTGAGGTAACTCGAGTACTCCGGTGCTCCCGTGGGTATTGACTCTTCAAGTGTCCTAGTTAAAAGGGGTTTCACCGTAGACCACCCGGAAGTGTCCTTAATCAGTAACTTTGTAACTTCTTCGTTCTCCATTATAAGTCAATGGTAACTCACAACTGTGTTTTGACACTGCACGTGTCTCCCGTGGGTCTCCTACTTCCTAACCTTTGGTTGTCTAGTGTAGCCCCGGCGATTCCTTAGGCCCTAGGCCTATTCCCTATTCTTTCTTTCTTTCTTTCAAAGGTTTTATATAGCGCTGCTGGACCCAAGAGTATCAGAGCGCTTTACAAGGAAGGTGAACATAATAAGATAACATTAGCACTGTGCAAAAAATTCACAATATAGTATTGCATTCAGAAGAGCTAAGGGGGCAAAGAAACAGAGAGATAAAATTAAGGGGAAGATGAATATTGAAAGTTAAGAGAGAGAAGGGGGTGTAGAGAGGGCGAGTGAGAGTATGAAAGGATTGAGAGGGGCTGGTGAGAGGAGTGGACAAGAGAAGAGAAAAGAGTGAACATGTTCAGAGTCAGTAACATTAGATACCCCAATATTTGATGAGAAGAAGTACTTTGAGTTCTTTTTTGAAGAGAGGGTAAGAGGGGTTGCAGCGAAGATCCTTGGGGAGAGAGTTCCAAATCGTAGGAGCGTTACCAGAGAATGCACGGGATTGGGTCTTTTGACATTTGAGCCTGGGAGGGATCAGGACAAGGGAGTTTGTGCTTCTCGGGGACCTGGAGCACCCTGCTTTATGTAGTTTGATTTCAAGGTAAGAGGGGGTGTTTTGGTGAAGAGCTTTGTGAGTGATGCAGGCAATCTTGTAGGTGGATCTTCCTTCTATAGGGAGCCAATTGAGATTTTTGAGGACGGGGGAGATGTGGTCAAATTTTTTACAGTCAGAGATAAGTCTAGCAGCTAGGTTGAGGACAGATTTAATCGGTGCAAGATGGACTTTAGGGGTGCCGGCCAGTGTGGCGTTACCATAGTCAATCCTGGAAAGGACAACCGATTGGACAACGAGTTTGAAATCATCCGCTGGAATAAATGGTTTAATTTTCTTGAGGTGGTGAAGGGTGAAAAGAGCACTTTTGGCTGCATTTTTACTTCAAGTCTGTTTTATTATAAAGAACCACACCCATAATAGGGTCTCAGAAACACAGCGTTAAGCCTACAACCCCAGGGCGGGGCCGGCCGCGACAGATAGCAGTAATCAAATCATAGGTGCCCTACAGAATAAACTATCGAACACAGCGCCTTGCCTACAACCCCAGTGGGGCCGGCCGCGTGGCTTAAAACAAGCTGTCATAACAACATGGTATGCATACAACTCAGATCTCGTGGCCCTTGATGATGATTCATCTGAAGATTGATCTAATATACTGTAGACGGCCCAACAGGGCGCCACGATCACAGAAAAGTTCCCGGCTGCATTTTAGATGTGGGGGATGAGATTTAGATTCTGGTCGATACTGATGGCTAGGGATTTAACGGAATTAGAGGTGGAGAGTGAGCAGTTAGGAGCTTTGATATCATTGACCCATAGTTGAATGGGAAGGGAATTGTTTTTGGGGGTGAAAAGGATGATTTCAGTTTTTTTCCGGTTCAGTTTGAGATGGTTCAGATGGAAACAGGTTTGAACTCTAGTCAAGGTGTCATTGAGGTGAAGAATGTCTTTGTGGGATCTGATCTTCTAGTATAATTGGGTATCATCGGCATAGAGGTGGTAGCTGATATTAGCTTGTTCGAGAATGAGGGTGAGTGGTTCCTTGAAAAGATTGAATAGGGTTGGGGAGAGGATGGATCGTTGAGGGACACCGAGTGAGACAGGTTGAGGTTTAGAGAGGAAGTGGCTGAGCTTGATTTGCTGTGATCTATTTTGAAGGAATAAGGAGAACCATTTGAATACAGTGCCTTCCAAGCCAAACCGATCTTTGAGAGTGTTGAGAAGGGTGGGGTGGTGGACAGTATCAAATGCAGCCGAGAGGTCAAGGAGTATTAGTAATGAGGATTCACCTTTGTCTAGGGAGCGATGAATGTCATCAGTAATGTTTAACATAGCAGTTTTGGTACTCTGAACTGCCCTGTGGAATCACTCTCTATTTCTCCCTGCTCGTGGTCTGACCACCACCTGATTTCTTTTCATCTTTCCATTTTCCCCCCAGCTAAGCCCCTCCGGCCCAAGAATACCTGGGTTCGATCATGGAGCCGTGTCAGCCTCGAGCATCTCTCCTCTCTCCTCACTGGCTCTCTTCCTTCTCTTCAGGGCCTCACCACTACCTCCCAGGTTGATGCCGTAAATCAGTGGCTTTCTCATAGCTGCAACTCTGTTGCCCCGCTCAAGCGCATTACTTCCAAACGCGACAAAGACGCTAATCGGTGGTTTAACAACGAGCTTAAAACCACCAAACTAATAGTCCGCCGCGCGGAGCGGGCCTGGAGGAGAAATTACTGCCCCACTCTGAAACTGGAATACATCAACATCCTGAGCCAGTATAAAAAAGCCATCTTGGAGGCTAAAACATCTTACTTCTCCTCCAAAATCTTAGCAGCAGAGAACCAGTCCAAAGAGATCTTTACCATTGTCCATAACTTGGCTTTCTCGGACAGAACTACTCTAAAACCAGCCCCGTCCGAAGATCTCTGCTCCTCTCTTAATCACTATTTCATTCAAAAAATTGCCACTATCAAGGCTAACATCTCCCCACCGTCCCCATCTTTTGTTGATCCTCAATGTCCTCCCGCCAAGGGCACACTGACCTCCTTTCCCCCTTTTACTAGGGAAAGTCTGACTTCTTTGGTGCCTTTGGTCAAATCTGGTTCCCCACTCGACCCCTGCCCTGCCCACATCCTCCGTCACGTCTTTATTTCTTGTCCAGATCCTCCCCTCCACCTTCTCAACAGCTCCCTCTCACAAGGCATAGTTCCGAACTCCTTGAAATCCGCGGTCATTGTCCCTATCTTAAAGAAACCTGGGGCAGATCCCTCTGTCCCGGCCAATTTCCGCCCCATCTCCCTTCTGCCATTTCTGGCTAAGGTGCTCGAGCGCCATGTAACCTGCGCTCTGAGCTCCTTTGTGGAGAAGCACGGAGCTCTTGCCCCCCGCCAAGCCGGTTTCCGCCCCGCACACTCTACGGAGTCCGTTGTCATGTCGGTCTTAGACACCCTCAGGGAGGGTATGGACACCGATCAGCACCAGGCCCTCGTGCTCCTCGATCTCTCAGCCGCCTTTGATACGGTAGATCACAACATCTTACTCTCCCGTATCGGGGCGGCGGGGATCGGGGGGAGTGCCCTGGTCTGGTTGTCCTCCTTCCTGAGCGACCGCACCCAGGCAGTTCGCCTGGGTGACTTCACAGCGGACACCCGGAAAGTTCAGTGCGGGGTCCCCCAAGGTTCCTCTCTCTCTCCCCTCCTGTTTAATCTGTACATTGCCCCACTGATTTTCTCTCTTCAACAGATGGAGGTCGCCGTATTTAATTATGCGGATGACCTCCAGCTGGTCTTCAATCTTTCCTCTCCCTCGGCTGTCCTCAACTTTCAAACTGTCATGCTTCACATCAGGGACTGGATGAACCACAACCACCTTAAACTCAACCCTGATAAAACAGAGTTGGTGTTGACGGGTGGCTCGTCCAGTCCCTGGTCCCCTCTTTTTTGGCCCCCTTCTTTTGGTTCTTCTCCTGTTCCCTCCTCTTCAGTTAAAACCTTGGGTATAAAACTTAATTCTCAACTCACCCTACACTCCCAGGTTAGTTCTGTGGTGTCTTCCTCTTTCCTTTCACTGCGTACTATACGTAGGGTGTCCCGCTTCTTCACTTTTTCTGCCCTCAAACTTATTATCCTGGCCATGGTGGTGTCCCGCCTGGACTACGGGAACGCCCTATATGCTGGGATCCCTGCCTACAGCCTACGCCGCCTACAGCAAATACAAAACCAAGCGGCCCGCCTGGCCTTCAATCTCCCCAAGTTCCACCACTCTACCCCACTCCTGAAATCTCTTCATTGGCTCCCCGTGCGAGCTAGAATTCAATTCAAGCTCGCATCCATCACCTTCCTGGCTCGATCAGGTCTGGCGCCGGCCTTCATCTCCTCTGAGATTGTCTCTTATGCCCCCACCAGGGCCCTACGCTCCTCCTCCCAGTCCCTCCTTTCTATCCCACGTTTCCGGAGAAAGAAGTGGGGTGGTTCCAAATTTGCTTTCCTTGCCCCCACCCTCTGGAACTCTCTCCCCCTTGACCTTCGCTCCATCCCCCTCTACTCACAATTCCGTAAATGCCTTAAAACCCATTTATTCACCAAATCCTTTGAATAACTGTTCCCTTCTCCTTCCTTCCCTTTAAACCTCAGTCCCCGTTAGCTATAGCGCCAAGAAACCGCTGGTATACGTCGCGCTTTACAAGAACTTTTAAACTCAAACTCAAACTGCATCCCTTTCTAAAGCCAGATTGGAAAACATCAAGGAGATTGAAGGAGACGATATGTTTCTCTAATTGCAATAGGACACATTTTTCAAGGGCTTTAGAGAGGAATGGAAGGTTAGAGATAGGGATAGGTTGTTAAGGTCATTGCGGTCGGCAGTGGTGTTTTTAAGAATGGGTGAGATTTGACCAAGCTGAAGGGAGGTGGGGACACATCCAGTGAAAAGAGAGGAGTTGATGATATTGATCCATATAGGGGCAATGATAAATTTGAGTTCTTGACCCAAATGGGCGGGAAGAGGATCTTTGGAGTGGGAGGAAGGTTTGAGTTTGGCAATTATATTAGTGATCGTAGATTCTGATACTGGACTAAAATCGCTCCATGAGGCATTGTTTTTAGCAGGGGGGCCTTTGGGAGAGGGGTCTGGTTGGGGGAGAGCAGGGAGGGGTTGAGAAGGATCGTGAGGAGTGGGAAAAGTGGACGAAGGTGTTGGGGAGGTTGTGCTGGATGGGGGGAGGTTGGAGTGAGAGGGGGAGGGAAGAGAAGGATAGTTCGATCTTGTTGACTTTATTCATAATGAAGCTGGCAATTTCTTTGCATCTGTCAATAGAGGCTAATATTTTAGGAGGGCCAGTGGAGGTTTGTTTTTTAACAATGTTAAAGAGTTCTCTAGGGCGGTTTCTAACCTGGTCAAGTTGTGACCAGAGAAAGGAGGCTTTTTCGTTGAAGATATGTTTTTTGTATTGGGCTCTAACAGTTCTAAGGAGAGCCAGATTATCAACGGTTGGATGATTCCTCCAAACCCGTTCAGATTGTCTGAGGGCCCGTCTTTCATTATTAAGTTCAGAAGTGCACCAAGACTTAGGAGGGTTGATTTTTTGTTGTTTGAGTTTGATTGGAGCTATTTGGTTGAGGGCTTCAAGAATAGAATTATTATAATGGTTAGTTAGGTCGCTGGTGCTGTCAGAGAGAGGGGGGGAAAAGTAAGCGAGCCTTAATTGTGGATTCCAATTCGCCAGGAGGAATAAGGTGAAGGTTGCGTGTAGGTTTCTTAGGTAAAATGCTGATGGGGCGGGGCGAGTAATGGATCTATTCATGGTGAAGAGGAGAAGGTAGTGGTCAGACCAGACTACAGGAAGTATATTAGAGAGGGAGGCCAGATCGTTGCTAGTCATAATAGCATCAAGGGTGGCACCTTTGTTATGGGTGGGAGAATGGCAGAGTTGGGTCATGTTGGTAATGTCCATGGTATCCTTAAATAGGATGACAGCAGGGTCTTCACTTTTGTTCCAGTGTATGTTGTAGTCACCAAGGAAGAGATTTTTGGAGTGTGAGAGCGATGCTTGAATAATAAGATCAGTCATTTCTTCAGTAAAGGGGATGTTATTTCCAGGGCGGTGGTAGATAGTGTGCAACCGAATGGTGGGGGAGCCAGGAATAATGAGATCAGAGCAAAGGTATTCAAAGGATGAAGGATCTTGTAGATGGACAAGCGAGATGTTAAGTTCAACTTTAAAGATTAGGGCGAGTCCTCCTCCTGTTTGTTCGATTCTATCTTTCTTAATGATAGAGTAACAGGGGGAATAAGCAAGTCGAGGATGGGAGTGGAGTGGGCGGTGAGCCAGGTTTCAGTTAGGAAAGCCATGTCAATGTTTTCACTGAGAATGGTTTCCGCAATCTCAGTAGCGTGGCAGCGGGCGGATCGGCAGTTAATCAGCATGCAACAGAGGGGAGTGGGGTCGGGTAGTTGGGAGAGGGTACAGGGGGGAAGTTGTTGGGGTGGTCTAGGGGAGGTCGGAGGAAGGGGGAGTCTGCTTGTTCCTAAGAGAACTGGGATAGTAGACTGATGAGAAGGGGGATAGTGGACAAGGGTGGAGAGGGAGAGATAGGTAAGTTCGTGGAAAAGTTAATTTCCGAGGTTATTGGGCAAGTAACGAGTTGTGGCGGTGAGGGCGTGTTGGCATTGTAGGGAGGGACGATTAAGGGAGGTTGAGCGGGTAAGGAACTGGTTGAGTAGTTACAAGAGGAGGGAGGAGTGTTGATGTTGGTAATAATGTTTGGAGAGCAGTATGTCGATGGGTTGAGAAGAGTGTTGTTGTGCGAGGAGATGGCTTTTGTAAGGAGTGAGATATCGCTTCTGAGTGAGGAGAGTTCTAAGATGAGGGACGTACGGACAAGTTCAATGTTAGGGGATGACAGTGCGTGGGTTGATGAGTGTGGTGGATCCGTATTTATTGGGCAGTTGGTCGTGTTAGGGTTGTCTGGGGGGGTAAAGTGTGCAGGATGAGGGAGAAAACCTGGAGGGGGAAGGGGTGGGATTATAAAGTGGGGGAGGATCATTTTTGGAGAGCAGGAGGGTACAAGAGGAAGATGTAGGAAAGGTATTATTTTCGGGCTGACAGTTAGGTGAAAGTGGCATAGAGGAAGTAGGAGGTGGCGTATATGTTGGATTGTGAGTTGTTGAAGATAGCAGGGAGGTGTGAGCGGGTGATTGTGGGGGATGTGTGGGGGCTGTTGAGGGAGTGTAGGGGACGCAAGTGTACAGGGGAGAGGAAGAAGTGAGTCAGAGGGAGGGGTGGTATGGGAGTCATAGGGAGGGAGGAGCATTGAAGAGAGTGTGAGGTTGGAAAGGGGGTACCAGGGTGTAAGTGGCAGAGGGAGAAGTGACATGGGAGTTAAGGGGAGGGAGGAGCATATAGAAGAGTGTATTAATGGAACGGGGGTATCAGGGGGTAGGTGGCAGAGGGGGAAGTGTTATGGGAGTCAAGGGGGAGGAACATAGAAGAGAGTGTATTATTGGAGCAAGGGGGTACCAGGGGGTAAGAGGCAGAGGGAGAAGTGATATGGTAGTCAAGGGGAGGGAGGAGCGGGGAAGAGAGTGTATTGTTGGAATCGGGGGAGACCAAGGGGTTAAGTGGGGGAGGCTGTAGGTGTCGTTGAGGGGATGTATAGTGTGGTGCATGGGGGAATGTTAAAAAGGAGATCGACAGGAGAGGCGCGTGTAGCAGAGCATAGCAAATTCGGGGTTAGAGGGAGAGCAAGAGTAGGCATGTGGGTAACAGGGGGATTGATCAATTTAGAGGACTCCAGGGGGGAAGGGGGAGTCATTGGTGGAGGCGAATGGAAGGGGGGCATGTACACTAGAAGACTGGGAGACAAGGGAATCGTAACAGGTTATAATGTTGAGACTGAGGGAGATAAGTAGAGATTGAGAAAAATCAATATGATTGGGGAGGTAGTGAGATGGGATAATGTGGGATGGGGGTGCGGGGAATCAGTACTAGTACTAGTGATGTAAGTGGGGGAGGTCAATTGCGGTTGGGAAAGGGTAACGGTGTTGGGAGTAGGAGAGGGAGAAGGAAAATCAGGAGGTGGCGATAGGGGGTGGGAGAAATGAAGGGAGATGAAGGCAATAAAAGTTGGGGTAAGTCAGAGAGACGAGGCAAGGGGGCCGGGGATGAGATGGGGGTGATGAGTCTAGGGGTAGAGGGGGTGAGAGGGCAGGGTTTAAGGAGTGTGTGAGGGTTTGAGATATAGCGCTAAAGTGTTGTTCAAAGATATCGAGGTGGTTTTCAGACGCTTGGATGAGAATCGTTCCAGATTTGAAGATGGAGATATCTATTTCGCCTGGAAAGGAAGGAGATGGTGTGGTGGTGAGTTTCAGACCGTATGGGATATTGCGTGAATTAGAGATAGGGAGGTGACGTAGAAATAAGCTTTTCCATTTAGATGGGCGTTTGGTGAAGAAGATGAAGTTGGTGATAAGTGAGGAGTTAAGGCTGTTATGGTGATCAGCAAATAAGGTTTCTGGGTGGAGACAGAGGAGTTTGTGTTTGAAATTTTTCTTACCATGTTTGGAGAGATGGGGGGGTAGAGGATGGACCAAGAGTTAGGGCCAAGTTTAGAGAGGGGTGAGGTTGAGATCGAGGGTGGAAGAGTGAGTGGCGGCATGATTTGGAGAATAGGGGGAGAAAGAAGATGCACAGAACATTAGAACGCACTGATTCTCAAAGCGAGGACAGGAAGTGGGAATAGGGGAAGCGGGGGTCAAGTTAAGTGTATCCAAAGCAGACTCAGACAGTGAGAGGTGTAGGTGAGGTTAAGCATAAGTACAATAGGTGAAGGGGCGATGTAATCAAATAAAATACATATCACTATAAAAGGGCAGCCAAGAGATTTGAAGACAGAGCTATGTGGCGGGGGAAGGAGTTAAAATTTAGCCTGAACAAATTACAATGATAGGAAATGAGGGTGAACTAAACAGAATAACATCAGAGTACACAATAAAAACAAAAGAAGCATAGCGAAAGAAGGGTATAACATAGTGAACAGTCTGAGCAATAGCCTGAAACAAGTTACAATTATAGGAAATGAGGGTGGACTAAACAGAGGAACATCAAAGTATACAATAGAACAAAATACATAGCGAGAGAAGGATATACCGTATTGAACAGTCCAGGAATTAAAGAATTAAAGTTGACAAGTATGTAGAATAAGTTAAAAAGCACAACAGTAAAATAAGATATCCAAACGATAATAAATAAAGTGCATATAATAACATTATATACTGTAGGGGATAGATCAACGGCCGGTCAAGAGGGGGGTGGAGATAAAAAGTAGCAAACAGTGAAGATAACTGGTAAAGAGGGGGGTATAGTTGGAAGGTAGCATAGAATAGAGAATCATTGGGATGAGTGATAAATTAAAGGAAGCGGTAAATGTAAGATAAATGAGGTGAAAAATAGCTACAAACTGATAAAAAATAGAGATAGGGGAGTAAGTGGAAAGAAGAAAGTTAATTAATATAGAGAGCAGAGCAGAGGAACATCGAATGGGGAGGAGCAGGCAACTAAAAAATACACTATAAAAACAAAAGCATAGCGAAAGAAGGCTATATCATCGTAAACAGTTCAATGATTGAAGAATTAAAGTTGAAAAGTATGTAAAGTAAATTAAAAACACACAATAAAACAAAATACCTAGTGAAAGCAGGACATATCATAGTAAACAGTCATATAATTAAAGAATTAAAGATGAAAAGTATGTAGAGCAAGTTGAAAAGCACAACAATAAAATAACAAATCCAAACGAAAAATTAATAAAGTGCACATAATAGCATTATATATTGTAGAGGGTGGTTAAGGTAAGTCACAAAGAGGGTAGAAATAAGAAAGTAGCATAGAGTGAAGATAACTGGTAAAGAGGGGGGTATCGTTAGAAGCTGGAATAGGGTAGAGCATCATTGGGATCAATAAAACATTTAAGGAGGCGGCAGATGTAAGAAAATAAGGTGAAAATGAGGTGAAAATTCCTGAAGTGGTTCTTATACCACTTACTTAGTATATGGTTTGTGAGGCCCCTAGCGCAAAACTGTATTTGTGCAACTTATCGTATGCTAATTGAGTAACTTGTAATGTGCTTCAATCTCTGACCTCATAAAGATGTCAGAGGGGTTATGTTAGAAATAAATACATATATATTTGATATATAGCTTGTGTGGTGTCCTTTCATTTCGTATTCAAGGGATTATAATTGGTAAAACAAACAGCTTCACATGCTCTTTGGAGTTTAGCCTAAGACTGCTGGTCCATGCAACCACTAGGATAGCTTGTCTATAAGGTTGACTTTACAACCACCATAAATAAGGGTTGTTTGGACTGGTGCATGGTGCCCACTAGAATAGTGGACATCATATGCCAGGCTAACTTCTCGCATTGGTGTGCAGCGGGTGGGATAAGAGCTTGAATATGTTTTTACCATATAATATTGTAATATCATTTGAAAGATCACATTAAGGTACCACTAGGTACATATAAATCAAGTCTTATAATACTTTAAGTTCTACTGAACTTAGTTGTTGTAGAGCAAAGGGCTTAGCACATCCTGACTGCAACTCTCCTAGAGAGGTTCTAGTAGATAACATTTAGTGTAGGTAGCTGCACACACCACACCTCACTAGAAAATGTCCTTAGGGGGAGAGCCTAGTGTGTCTCTCCCCACAGAAGACCCTCCAGGGGTACCTTCTAAGTATGAATCATTCACCTTTAATGAACTTAAAAGACTGTGTGCAGTCAGAAAGTTGAGACAAGGACAGAGTCCAACCTTTCACCACCTGGTAGATATCTTAGTGGCCCATGATACAGAGAATGCATCAGACACAGATAACCAAGGTAGCAGAGAGGGGGCCATCCATCCACAGAAGAGAATGTTGGGGAAGATCAAGCACTATCTGATGAGGAGGTGGATGCTGAACAGGATGAGGTTGCTGAACCTATCCTGGGCAACACAGGCCTATCTGGGGGTAGAGAGGGCTTTGGTGAGCCCCCTCCTACCTTTCCAAGTAGTCCTAACAGGAGACACAGAAGGCACTGGTCACTGTCCAGTGGCTCCGAGCATTCTGATGACTCAGTAGGGTCTGATGCCTCTGCTCTAAAGAGGATGACTTCCCCTCAGAGGAGAGAGCACAAAGCTAGGATGAAGGAAGTAAATCTTAGGATCAAGAGGTAAGAAATTGCCCTTGCAAAAGAGACCCTGGCTCTTGCAAGAGAGCAATAGTTGAGTGGGTTAGAACCCACTGGTGGCAGCAACATTCCTAGAGATAGGGAAAGGTCTTATGACCATAAAAACCTAAATAAGTTTGTCCCTTCCTACAAGAGTGGGGATGACATCCACAAGTGGATAACTGCTTTGGAGAGGGCCTGCAAAGTACAGCAGGTACCCCAGAGTCAGTGGGCAGCAATCTTATGGTTCTCCTTTTCAGATAAAGGTAGAGACAAGCTCCTCGCAGTTAGTGATGAGGATGCTAACAACTACACTGTCCTGGAGAGTGCTCTGATAGATGGGTTTGGCTTAACAACTGAGCAGTATAGGTTGCTGTTAAGAGACACCCAGAATACACAGACTCAGGACTGGACTGACTTTGTAGATTGTGCTACTAAGGCTCTGGAGGGCTGGTTACTGGGCAATAAAGTTATTGACTATACAGGATTGTATAATTTGATCATGAGAGAACAAATACTTAGCAACTGTCAGAACCAGTTATTGCATCAACACCCGATTGACTCTGATCTGACCTCTCCCCAAGAATTGGGAAAGAAGGCAGACAAATGGGTCAGAACCAGGGTGAAGCAGAAGGTACAGAACCAAGGTGGTGATCAGAAGAAGCAAGACCAAAAGGGTGGGGAGAAAGCAAAAGACCAGAAGTCTTCGCCAGGTCCCTAAAAAGCTTCTAATGGTGGGGGTCCCCAAAAGTCTAAAAAGAAAGAAGGTCCAAAGAAACCATGGTGCAACTTTTGTAAGGTTAATACTCACTGGAACAGTGCATGCACCAAGAAGGAGGCAGCTCCAGCCACCATTGCACCTAAGGCAACTGTTCCCCCTAGTACAGCTAATAGTGGTGGTTCTCAACAGAAGGATGAGGATCAGCCTTCCAAGAAAGCTGATTGTGAGACCCAAGAAGGAACTGTCCCAGAAGAGCTTGAGCCTGATCAGGTTGAGTTTATTGGGACAGGGGGACCTTAAATGGCAGATCTGAGGCAGGCGCAGTTGGACTGCCCTTCTCTTGAACCCCTCAGACAGCAAGCTGCTGCTGAGGCTGCTGGGAATGCTACAGGTACCCATATAATGTATTGGGATGAAAAGCTCCTGTATTCAGAGGCTAGAGACCCCAAGCCTGGTGCTTCCAGGAGGTTGGTCTTACCTTTGACATTCAGGGGCTTCCTTCTCACCTTAGCCCATGATATTCCCCTAGCAGGACATCTTGGCCAGAACAAGACTTGGGACAGGCTTGTCCCTCACTTTCACTGGCCTCACATGTCAGAAGATATCAAGGAGTTTTGTCGCTCCTGTGTCACCTGCCAAGCCAGTGGCAAATCAGGTGGCACCACAAAGGCCCCCCTAATACCACTACCTGTGGCGGGGGTTCCCTTTGAGAGAGTTTGGATTCACATTGTTGGACCAATGGATCCCCAAACAGCATCTGGGCACAGGTTTATTCTGATGGTAGTGGATCATGCCACCAGATACCCAGAAGCTATTCCCCTAAGGACCACAACAGCACCTGTTGTGGCAAGAGCTCTCCTGGGAGTTTTCTCAAGAGTGGGTTTTCCGAAGGAGGTTGTCTCAGACCGAGGTGCAAACTTTATGTCTGGATATTTGACTGCTATGTGGAAAGAGTGTGGAGTGAACTACAAGTTCACCACACTCTACCATCCACAGTGCAACGGTCTAGTTGAAAGATTCAACAAGACCTTAAAGGGCATGATTAAGGGTTTACCTGAAAAGCTTAGGTGAAGATGGGACATCCTACTGCCCAGCGTTTTGTTTGCTTACAGAGAGGTCCCACAGAAGGGGGTTGGCTACAGCCCTTTTGAACTTCTGTTTGGGCACCCTGTAAGAGGACCCTTTTGTCTGGTGAAGGAAGGATGGGAGTTAACTCTCAAAGCTCCAAAGCAAGACATAGTGGATTATGTACTTGGTCTCCGCTCCAGGATGGCTGAGTATATGAACACTATTAACTAATATGTAGAGAGTAAAATATATTTCTCCACGTTTTCCAAATGAATTTGGTCTCATGACATATTTTCTTTTGCAGCTTTATCCCTGAAGAAGAGACCAATGTCTCGAAATGCATTGGGTGTGAAGTTAATAATGTGCATTGTGATATTGGTTATAACATTGAAAGTGTTTAAATGTTATTGGAAAGTATTTTGGATGTAAAATGTTATCAAATAATTCTGTTGAAATATAAAAGTTTATTTTGAATGAAACAATTGAGAAAATGAATTGAACATTTCATTGCCAGAAATACTCAAATGTTGATGCATGTTGTTGTCCCAGTCGCTCTCGTGGGGCTGGGCCTCAAAGTTTGTTGTTACATATGCTCAGTAGGCATTTACACAACATTGCACACGTATCGAAATATCGGAGTAAACTGAATCTGAGTGCGCCAGGTACACTATCACTCATTGAATTTTTCTACTGACCCGTACCAGGGCAGCACCACCCACAGTAAAAATGTCATTTGGCAGCATTTCAAGCATCACCGAAAACAGAGCTTCAACCAAAGCTTACACTCCTGAAGAGGCGGATCAAATTTATAATTTAATTAAAGAGACCAAATCATTTGACGCACAAAGCGGTACAATTGCTCAACAACTGCGGCAATTAGAATATTTGACGAGGAGAGAACTAAATCAAAGACTACATGCCTCAACTCTGATTCAGTATCATTGAGTAAAAAGAATACCTAGAGGATTACGACTATCCATTAAACCGATGTTATATAGACTGCAGAACAATCAGCAGTTTATGGACAAATGGTACAGCATCCTAAATAAGTGCTCTTTGGATTTGATTATATTACTAGTGGAAGAACTTTCAAGAGCTATTCATGAATTGGAGGAAGAAATATTCAATTTGAAAAACGAATTGACCAAAAGGATGGAAACAGAACCCTGGGATAAATTTATCGAGGAACTCAATGCTAAATTAGACAAATATGGGAAAGAACTACAAGAGACCAAACAACGAAAGTTCAAGAGAGACACAATAGATTATAAACTGAATGAGGCATATACTTGGCAGAAGTATATGCCCAACGCAGATTTACAAAACGTACCACCCAAATGTCATCGGAAGAAAGTGTCGTCTCTGATGGAGATATTGACACTGCTAGAAAACCTACAGGTCGTTCAGCAACAACTGTGGATCAAACTAAACCATCAACTTCAGGATCATCTGAATTAACAGTCAGTGTGTCTTTTTTAGAGGGGGCAACCCTAACAGGACGCCCACCAGAAGAAACGACAACATCTTAAACAAACAAACCTTCAAACAAAAAACAAGGAGAAGTAAAGGAAAAAGAAAAAGCGAAAGAGAAAGAGAAATCCAAAACAGGATTACGGAGTCAAACACAGCAATTAGTTTAATCATAAACATATCGCAACTGAAATTGACAAAGTTTCAAAGTCAAGTTCTAAACAAAGGAACATCTTTCGTGAGCACGTACAACTCTTCAGAATTGGAGACAGATATTGCTATATTCAGATTTATGAGAACTCTAAGATTAAAAAACTTTTTTACTAACATTTGTCCACAAGATTCAACAAAAGAAATTCCAATCTTCAAAGCCAAGAGTACCTTTATGGCTCCAAGTTCACACAAGTCCCTGGACACATTTGAAACATTCTTAAAACAAGACTTAAAAAAAATAAACTACAAAAGAAAACAAAAAAGTTTGAGTAGAGCAGAATACAGTGCATTGAAAGAATTGGGAAGTAGAACTGACATCCAAATTCAGAGAGCAGATAAGGGAGGAGGCTTGGTAATAATGGATAAAGATTTTTATAACAGAAAAGCATTGGAACATGTAACAGACATAACAACATATGGAAAACTGGACAAAGATCCAACTCTGGAAATTATGGAGAATTTGGAAAAAATTCTTGATAAAGCAGAAGAACTTGGTTGGATCAACACCACCACAAAAAAATACTTGACGAACATGAATCTAAACGACCAAGGATTTATTTCTTACCAAAAATGCATAAACATCGAACTAATCCACCGTTTAGACCCATCGTGGCAGGATGTGGTTCTATATTTGAAAATCTAGGCAGATTCATTGACCACTATTTACAGCCATTTGTCCAACAGTGGGAAACATACATTGAGGACACATCAGATTTTTTAAGATGTTTACTGCACATTAAGGACAAAGTAACAGACGATTGGATCCTATGTACCATCGACGTAGTGTCTTTATACACTTCGATACCACATGCAAGCGGAATTGAGGCAGTAGAATGGGCCTTATTGAGTCAGGAAGATCTAGATGCACCCAAAAGCTGTATTTTGGAAATTTTGGAATTTTGCTTGCAAAACAGTTATTTCGTGTGGGAAGATGATTTTTACATTCAGTTAAGTGGAACGAGCATGGGTTTTCCGGGAGCGCCGGCATACGCAAACACCTTTCTGGCAAGGTTTGAAAACGAGTATATTCTGCAAGATGAATCATGGACACAAGGATTAATATGCTTTCGTCGATTCATCGACGATATATTCATAATATGGAAGGGCACAGAAGACAACTTAAAGAACAACATTCAAATGTTAAATCTAGCGGACCCCAGGATTCAATTCACCTTCCAGTTAGACAAACACAAAGTTTCATTCCTAGACGTGCAGATTGAATTGAAGGATGGTAATTTACACACCAGTGTATTCAGAAAAGCGACGGACAAAAACAATGCATTACTTCATAGCAGTTTTCACCCACCAACACTGGTGAACAATTTACCATTTTCACAATTTTTACGAATTTGCCGCATCTTCTCAGATGACAAAAAATGCGAAGAATCTTGTTTGTATCAAAAAAACAATTACCTTACCAGAGGTTACCCTGAGGATCTAATTGAAACACAAATTCAGAAAGCACGCAAGATTCGCAGACAAAAACTTCTGGAAAAAAGACAAAGATCCACTACTGATAGAACCGTTTTTGTCTCAAAATATTCTACCGCTTCTTGGGATATTAAAAGAAGCATACTTAAACACTGGGAAATACTAAGATCTGAAGAAGATTTCCATGAACTATTTGAAAACAAACCTTTATTTGCTTATACCAGGTCAAGTAATTTAAAATAACTCTTGACAAAAAAGAAAAAAGAGAAATTGCAAAAAACAGGCACATTCAAATGTTGGAATTGTATCCATTGTAATAATGCGATTTTGGGGGACATACTCCTACACCCTCAGTCAGGAGAAAAGATTACTCTGCAGAACCGAAACACTTGTGATTCTGAAAACATAATTTACACCATTAAATGCCCATGTGGGCTACTGTACGTCGGAAAAACTGAACGTAAAATGAAAATTAGGCTCTCAGAACATAAGAGCAGAATACGTACAGGCAATTTAACATCTCCACTGGCAACCCATTGGAAGGATAAGAGGCACACTATAGCTCAACTTAAATTCCAGATTATTGAGCAGGTGGATAAACAACCTGGATTTGATCATTCTAAAAAACTTCTCCAACGGGAAGTGTACTGGATAAAACGTCTTAGGACCCTAAATCCGACGGGACACAACGTCAAATTGGAAATGTCGTGTTTTCTCTAATGTGTTCTTTTCACCTCTGAACAACACAAACACACAAACATGACACATTTTTTATAACTCACTAGTGTTGTTCATTTGTTTAACATCATTCATTTATTTAACATATTGCATTAAAGGCACCGCTGCATGTTTTGCTTGATGTATTTCAGACGATGTACATTGTATGTATAGTATTTTTTGAAGCACCATGAAGTTTTTATTCTGAGGATCAGATATTGCAGGAGTCCTTTGTTTATTTTGATGAATGAGCATTCAGAAATGATGACGAGTCTTTTCTTTAGTTCTTTGGCAGAGCATAGAGAATGTTCTGGTCTATGTAATAATCAGGTAAAACCTTCGGTAATGATTTTTCATGCTAGGTTACGCGACCCCCAACATTTACATTGTGAATGAAACTGATTTGGAGTAACGATCGACGCCAGAGTAATTTCGATGCGACAAAAAGAATATCCTTGAAACTTCGGCTTTGAGCACATCGTTTTGCCGAATTTCGATGATTTTAAGTATCTGATCAAATTAACATCATAATTTGATCGTGTTGTATTAAACACGGAGCTCCGTTTTTTTTTCTGAAGTCCATTTTCGATTTCTACGATTTTTGAACCGCGATCACGTGACGCGGAAGAATCACTTCAGGCTTGATAACCGGGTGAGCCCGATGGCGTTTGCTTACAGAGTCGAACACAGATGGTTTCGCGAATAGAACCCTCACAGATAGGTAAGAATAGTTTGTTAATTGGTTGCATTAGAGAACCTGACTTTTGCTACATGGGGAGGGTAACAGCTCATTTTTATTTTTGTAGATTATTCTGGCACCATAACGATCGTACCATCATTTTAGGTAAGAGTATAGTTACTCACTTCACTCTTCAGTTTTGTTATTAACTGTGGTCATGATGTTGATCTGGGTGTGTTTAATAATCTTTCAGGACCAGGACTAGAGAGGCCTCAACGTTTGCTCCATCTGGGTTAGAATTGAATCCAAGAAACAAAGGTACAAAGGATTTGGTTTTTGCACGAATTTTTTCAATCATGAATTCTTTCAATCAGGATTCTTTAGTGCATTTTGCTAAGCGTGTTGTTTGTTTTACAGTTTCTTGTAGGAATATATTAAGGACTTCAAGTGAGTTTTTGATTAGAGAGTGCATGTTACACAGGTGATGGTGATTGGACACTATTAACTAATATGTAGAGAGTAAAATATATTTCTCCACGTTTTTCAAATGAATTTGGTCTCATGACATATTTTCTTTTGCAGCTATACCCCTGAAGAAGAGACCAATGTCTCGAAATGCATTGGGTGTGAAGTTAATAATGTACATTGTGATATTGGTTATAACATTTGAAAGTGTTTAAATGTTAATGGAAAGTATTTTGGATGTAAAAAGTTATCAAATAATTCTGTTGAAATATAAAAGTTTATTTCGAATGAAACAATTGAGAAAATGAATTGAACATTTCATTGCCAGAAATACTCAAATGTTCATGCATGTTGTTGTCCCAGTCGCTCTCGTGGGGCTGGGCCTCAAAGTTTGTTGTTACATATGCTCAGTAGTCATTTACACAACATTGCACACGTATCGAAATATCGGAGTAAACTGAATCTGAGTGCGCCAGGTACACTATCACTCATTGAGTATATGAAAAAGGCATCCAAAAACCTTGAGGCTAGCCAGGAACTTCAAAAAGCCTGGCATGACCAAAAGGCCGTGCTGACTGTTTACCAGCCAGTGCAGAAAGTGTGGGTGTTGGAGCCAGTGGCCCCAGCAGCACTCCAAGATAAATGGTCTGGGCCCCACACTATTGTTGAGCAGAAGGGAGAGGTAACCTATTTGGTTGACCTTGGAACTCCCAGGAGCCCCCACAAGGTGCTTCATGTCAACAGATTGAAACCATATGTTGACAGGGCAGACATGGGCTTGCTCGTGGCTACAGATGAGGGACAGGAGGAAGAGAGTGACCCTCTCCCAGACCTATTTTCTCAGAACCCTGATGATGGTTCAGTTGATGGTGTAGCCTTGGCAGGCAGCCTCACTGAGCAGCAACAGAAGGACTGCAGACAAGTTCTACAGCCCTACAGACATATGTTTTCTCTGACTCCAAATCAGACTAGCTGGTGCACCCATGAGGTGGACACTGGTGATAGTCTGCTTGTGAAGGGTAAAATCTACAGGCAACCTGATCATGTCAGGGACTGTATCAGGACAGAGGTCCAAAAGATGTTGGAGTTGGGAGTCATTGAGCCCTTAGAGAGCTCTTGGACCAGTCCTGTAGTCCTAGTGCCTAAACCTCACACCCAAGATGGTAAGAGAGAGATGAGGTTTTGCGTGGATTACAGAGGCCTCAATGCTGTCACTAGGACAGGTGCCCACCCAATACCAAGAGCAGATGAGCTCATTGACAGATTGGCTTCTGCCAAGTTTTTGAGTACATTTGACTTGACAGCTGGCTACTGGCAGATCAGACTAGCTGATGATGCAAAAGCCAAAACAGCATTTTCCACCCCAGGAGGTCATTATCAATTTGTGGTAATGCCCTTTGGTCTGAAGAATGCCCTGCCACATTCCAAAGGTTGGTGAACAAAGTCTTCTCCAGTCTGGATGACTACTGTGCAGCTTATCTTGATGATTTTGCTGACTTTAGCTCCACTTGGGAAGATCACCTGATCCACCTGAAGAATGTTTTGGAGGCCCTGCAAAAGGCTGGCCTAACTATCAAGGCTACCAAGTGCCAGGTAGGGCAGAACAAGGTTGTGTACCTGGGCCACCTGGTAGGTGGAGGTCAGGTTCAACCATTGGAGAGCAAGATCCAGACCATAAAAGACTGGACTCCTCCCACCACCCAGACACAGGTCAGAGCTTTCTTGGGCCTGTCTGGGTACTACAGAAAGTTTGTTAAGAACTATGGGCCCATTGTGATCCTCTTAATGACTTAACCTCAAAGAAAATGCCAAAGAAAGTTCAGTGGACAGTAAGCTGTCAAAAGGCATTTGATGACCTGAAGCAGGACATGTGCACTGCACCTATTCTGCAAAGTCCAGACTTCTCCAAGGAATTCATTGTTCAAACAGATGCTTCTGAATTGGGTGTGGGCGCTGTTCTTTCACAACTGAATAAAGATGGTCAAGACCAGCTAATAGCTTTTATTAGCAGAAGGCTGACCCCTAGAGAGAAACGTTGGTCAGCTATTGGGAGGGAGGCCTTTGCAGTGGTTTGGGCCCTGAAGAAGCTGAGGCCATACTTGTTTGGTACTCACTTCAAGATTCAGACAGACCATAAGCCCCTCTTGTGGCTACATCAGATGAAGGGTGAAAATCATAAACTGCTTAGGTGGTCCATTTCCCTACAGGGGATGGACTTTACAGTGGAACATAGACCTGGGACTGACCATGCCAATGCAGATGGACTCTCCAGATATTTCCACTTAGAACATGAAGACTCAACTGGTCAAGGTTAGTTTAATGTCCCTACGTTTGGGGGGGTTGTGTAGGAGAGTAGGGTCTGCTTCCTATGGCCCCTCCCACTTTTTGCTGTGATTCTTTGGTTTTTCGACTTAGTGTGGCTGTGGGCCTTCTAATCAGACCCACAGCCCAGCTGTTCTCTCTCTAAATTGATACCATGTATTTTAGGTACATACCTGATTGGGTATTGGGTCAACTTTGTGAGCCCCTGTATAGTCTACCATAGTTACCCAAGGCATAGGTGCATCCAGGGCCTACCAGGGCCTGCAGCATGTATTATGCCACCCCTGGCTGGCCATCCAAAGTGACACCACAGGCTGATCACACAGGTTGGGTAAGGTGGTGTAATCACCCCTTACTTAGATATAGTATACCTATATCTACCTTATATATAGACACATAGTAACCTATAAGTCACTCCTATGGCAGGCCTTAACAATCCTGGAGGCAGAGTGCTTGGTTTTATGTGAGAGGATGCCCTAGCATGAGCTGAGCCCCTCTGCAGCTTTCGGAACCATCTCCTTATAGCTGTTCTATGATATAGCCATACCATATACTCTTAAGTGCATTATAATTAGGCTGTGGGGTTTTAGGTTTAAACCTATAATAACTGATAAAACTCCAGTGAAACTCCAGTGAAAACGTATAAACACTGAAGAAACCCCTGCACAACCACAAACTAAATGCCATTCAAAGAAAGGAAAAAGAGAGTGAAAGAGTCATTTTTTTCTTCCTGAAGGGGCCAATACAATGTAACTTTGTTATACAAGCTAGCAGTAAGAAAGACTGGGCTAACATTATTCTGCTTGAATTTTGATGTTTAGGGATGCCACTAAAATATTGTTTCTTCTTCCTATTACTTTTTTTTAGTTTTTGTGGTCTTTGGTTTAAAGATGCAGGGTTTAGAAGCATGTTTTAGGTCTCGTTTAATTATTTTATAAACTATTGAGCATCAGGAAATATGAAAATCATATTTGATATTTTGGCTGCTTTTGATTCTTTCACTGATAGGTAAAATGGCTGGTTTCATAAGAATCTTTCCTAATATGTGTCATCACATTTACCCACAGAGAATGGGTAAAAACCCTTAATCCATCAGCCCACAGTTTCTAGTGGGTCAGGAGTGATAGTAGGTGAATTGCCAACACCTCAGGCTTTAAATATTCAATGCAAGGTATAGTGACACGTATATGTATAAAGAGAGCTATCACCAGGCATCTGGGATAGTGGTGAAAACGTGACATCAGACTTTTGGAAAACATGGAACGCAGTGCCACTTGGAATGCTCCGCAAAAAAGGTTCTTTCCAACAAAGATTGGAGTGATATTGTTTGTATTTGCAGTGATTCAACTACGTATATGAAAAAGTTGTGGGATGACCTGTCAAAATTGATACCCAAGCTGAACTGATTCCCTGTAGGAGATCCTTGCCACTTGTTAGATGGTATGCTGAAAGCATCTTTACATTCTTCAGCGTTAATGAGGGATGCTGTTTACTTTTTAGTCCATTCTCTGGTACACTGTTTTCTTATGCACAGGAACTAAAACGCAAATATTTATAATTTCTTGCTTTGTGTGATATCAAAGAAAGAGTCATCTCAACTGTGTCCTTTAGCTGATTGTTCTCAGTACAAGGGGCTATGAATGCTATATTATCCATGTGGCAACCGTTTACAGAATTTTTGCTGAGTGAGGATGCCAAAGGCAAGAAATGTGAGGATCTTTGGTCGCATATTGATAGTGATGTAAAAAAAAGTAAACTCTACTGCATTATTAGATTTTTACAGGAAAACATAACTGCTGTAGTGGACATTATTAAAAAAACTAGGGGCATATTAGCAAGAACCTCATAAAAATTATGGCCATTTTAGCGGCAGGAAACTGCTGCTAAAACCGCGATAATGGGCTTGCTAATATGCGTTACAGAATTCAAATAGAAGCCCAGGTTAGATGTGCAGGACATCTAACCTGGGCTTCTATTAGAATTCTAAAACGCATATTAGCAAGCCCATTATCGCCGTTTTAGCTGCAGTTTTGTGCGCTAAAACAGCGATAATTTTAACGAGGTTCTTGCTAATATGCCCCCTAGAGTCTGAAAAAACCCTTGTCTGCCAAGTGTTCAGCATAATTGGTGTAGATGTGAAACATCTCCTTGAGAGTAGGCTGGGCGACACCTTTAGTGACTTTGGCACTGCAACATGTTCCATGTTAGAGTGCTTGCCACTTGGTAAGCAAAGCAATGTTGAAGAGCAATTCAGGAACGTTTATTTTACAATGTATGAGAAATGGCTTGCAATGATGCATAGAAATGTCCCGTCACCACCAATTGCATTTGAAGTCAATGAAATCTCACTGTGGCACTCTTTACAAGTTCTAGATCCCTTCAGTAAATGGGGATTTCCTCCATAGTTTCAAAAGTGCTGCTTCATTTTTGACCCCTTCAATAACTCTGAGGGCAAAAGTGCCCAGCTCAATGCAAATGTTGCAGAACCTGCCATGAGAATCGCATTGTTCAAGTGCACCAGTATTAGCATGGAAAGCTATGTCAGTGGCCAGAGTTAACAAATTGTGTACTGGCTGTTTTGGCGTTGCCCGTCTCAAGTGCCAATGTTGAGAGGGCCTTTTCACAGAAGTTTACATGGGAAGGAAAGAGTGAGCACACATGACCAAAGACTCACTGAAGAAGTATTTTATGGTGTACTACAATAAGTTTAATTTGCAAAAATCTATTTGGACCTCATATACACTATACGTACACTGTCTATATATCATGTTCTATCAGTGCAGAAAGCAAGCAATAATAAAAGCAAAACGTTCCATAAACACCGGAAAAACACTTTTGCTGTTGTTTTTAGTGGCGTGCAAAAGTGTAACCACTGATAACAACGTTTTTTTAAATTTCAAAGTGTTTTTATTAAGTTTAAAAGCAAAGAAGACAGGCAGTGCAATGCAGTAGACATACATCAGGCAAATATGGCTAGCGAGACAGACATCTACGTCTTCTCTATGACTCAATAGAAATGCAGATAAAACATGCCCAAGATGAGAAGCGTTGCCTGGAAATTGGTAAAGGCGCTCTGTTAGAGCGATGAATGAACAAAACAATACGAACAACCCACCCCCTCCCCCAACTCCCAACGCCAACCCCCTCCCCCCTCCCCGACCAGTATGCCAGTTATCCAGATTGTCTATCTGATCCTTCACAGGAAGAAGTGCCTTAAGGTGTGTAGGGTCGCGCTTGGTCTCGTGTACGTTCCGCAAGTCGCAGAATGCGGAGGTATTTCGGACACGTGATTTCGTGGAATTCCCTGGACAGGAGTGATAGGAGCGGTTGCCAGGTTGTCTGGAATGAGTCAGCAGTGTGTGTGAGCGTGGCCTGGATACGTTCCATGCCCAATGTGAACCATAGTTTGTGTAGCCAGCCAGTATGAGTGGGTAAGGTGGACGATCCCCATAGTGACAGGACGTGTTGTGACGCTGCTTGCATGGCGATGCCCATCTGTTTGCCACAAGGCGATCTCAGGGGAAATGTGAGCGCATTGGGGAGCCCTAGGAGTGTGTATGCTGGGAAGCACGGTATTTCGGTGTCAAATGTTGAGTCTATATCATCTAAAACTGCCTTTCAGTACCCCTGCAAAGCGCGGCAGTCCCACAGGAGATGAGTTAGGGTGCCCTTTTCGCCACAGCCCCTCCAACACAGCGCGCTTCGAAGAGGGTTACCCTGGTTAAGTCTTGCTGGGGTGAGGTGCCAGTAGATGGCCAGTTTCACCGCCGATTCCCTGGCTTTAGTATTGCGAGTAGTGTGAGCAGCCCTGTAGTGTATGAAGCCCCATTCTTTGGGTCCTTCCGAGTTCTGATTCCCAGCGTTTCTGTCCTGCTGTCTTAGCCGGGTCGGCCTCCGGGGATAGCATCTTGTAGAGGTCCGAGATAAGGTGTTTATCCGAGTCCTTCGACACCAGCCAGCGTTCGAATGGCGTCATCTGCCGCCCAACCAGGGGGGCATTTTCCGGTTGCAGGAGCCAGTGGCGGATTTGGAAGTATTGGAACATGTGGGGCTTAGTCACTCCGTAGTCTCGCGCGATATCGGCGAGTGGGAGAAACCCCTCCACATCAAAGAGATGGCCGGCCGAACGGCAGGTCGTGTCACGCCATTGCGGGAAGGCACGAGGATCCGTGCCCGGTGGGAATGCAGGGTTGTCAAAGAGAGGGGTGAGTGGGGAGGGGAAGGTCGTTAGGCCTCTCTTGACTGCTACCATATCCCAGGTTGTCATGATAGTGCGCGTAATAGGGGAGCGGAGGAGGTATCGTGGTCTATGCTGGCGGGCGAGAAATGGGATCTTCCACAGGGACGTCTGAGCCATTGCCCTATCTTGAAAGAGCCATCTCTTTTCGGATTCGGGTCGATATCATTCCACCAGATAGCGAATTTGTGAGGCCTGAAAATATTGCAGGAGGTTAGGGATTCCGAGGCCTCCCTCGTCGACACTTCTATGCGCCACTCGTTTGTGTAGCCGTGCGCGTTTCTTTTCCCATACGAATTGGTGGATATCACGTTGTAGGTCTGCAAGCGCGGCCGGTGGCGGCAGTACCGGGAGAGTCTGGAAGACATACAGGATCTTGGGTAAGACGGACATCTTCACTGCTGCCACGCGGCCGAGCAAGGAAAGGGGTTGTTTCGACCAACGCGCGAGGTCGGCTCGGATTTGGGAGGATAATGTTTTATAGTTAAGGGTGACCGTTGAGTCCGTGGAGGAGGTTAGAGTGATCCCCAGATACGGGAGCTGAGGGGAGGTCTGTAGATCACAGCCAAAGTCCGGCGGCTGGGCATTGGGAAGGGCATGACTGCCCAGGGGCAATATCAAGGATTTCCCCCGGTTGATTTTGAAGCCCGACACCGCTCCAAAGCTCTCCAGCTCCGCCAGGAAAGCAGGTATTGAGCTGGATGGGTGGTCTAACGCAGCGATGATGTCATCGGCGTACAGCCCCACTACATGGGGTTCACGGCCAAAGGATATTCCTGTGATGTGAGGGTTGTCGCGAATTTTCTGTGCTAGGGGTTCCACGTATAGGGCGAACAGAAGGGGCGAAAGAGGGCACCCTTGACGCGTGCCTCTCTGTATCTCGAAGGGGTCCGATTTAAGGCCGCCCAGCCGGACCCGAGCCATGGGGTGGTGGTAGCAGCTCGCTATCCAGGCCAGGAACCGGTCGCCCAGCTTGCAAGTAGGTCCAATCGACGCGGTCGAATGCCTTCTCCGCGTCGATGGCCAGTAGAGCTGAATCTGAGTCCTGAAAGCGAGTTTTGTCCACGAGGTGCAGTAACCGCTTAGTATTATCGCTGCATTGGCGGTTCGGGACAAAACCCAATTGGTCTGGTTCGAGGACGCCTGGGAGGCAAGGGCCCAGACGGGCTGCAAGTACCCCCGTAAATAGTTTCAGGTCCAGATTAAGTAAGGAGATGGGGCGGAATGCAGAACAATGTGTCGGGGGTTTGCCCGGTTTGGGCAGAACCACTATGTCAGCCGCCAGCATGTCTGGCGGTATGGAGCTTGGGCCCTCGAAGGAGTTGAACAGCCTCGCGAGCACAGGTGCTAATATATGGCCGAAGGTTTTATAAAAACCCGACGAGAAGCCATCAGGGCCCGGTGATTTAAGCGGGCGGAGGCGCGCAATGGCAGTAAGAACCTCATCAGCGCGAATGGGGGTGTCTAGGATTGCAGTTTTCACCGGGCATAGTGGCGTGATGTTGGCAGATTGTAAGTAAGCGTCGATGTCCGTCGGTGATGCTGTGTCCACGCTGTACAGAGAGGCATAAAAGGAACAGAAGGCGGAGGCTACCTGCGCGTCCTCGGTAATAGTGTTACCGGAGTCGTCCAGGAGCGTAGTGATTTTGGAGCGTTGAACCTTGGCCTTTAAGGCGCTGGCCAAGAGCCGTCTGGTACGGTTGCCCCCCACGTAGTACGTATGGCGGAGACAAAGAGCGGCAAACTCCGCCCTGTCAGTGTCGAGGCTAGCCTGTTGAGCTCGGGCAGCCTTAAGTTGGCGCCAAATTCTCGGGGCACATGTGCGGCTGTGGACCCTTTCTAATTCAGCCACTTTAGTGGTGAGGTCATCCCTCTTTTCTTTACGAAGCTTGGCATCAGCGGTAGCGATAGCTATCAGTTCCCCCCTCACCACAGCTTTTAAGGCCCCCCAAAGGGACGAGATCGAGACTGCAGGGGTGTCATTAGTGGCTAGGTAGTCCGAAATGCACTTGTGAAGTTTGTTGACAACGGCTGACCTCTGTAGAAGGGGTTCGTTGAGCCTCCACGAGCCTGGAGGTCGCGGCGACTTAGGCACTGCGAGCGTCAATTCCACCGCGTCATGGTCAGAGAGGGCTGCCGGGACAATAGACATTGCAGTAATGTGAGGAACAAGTTCCGAAGAACCCAAGAAGTGGTCTAGACGCGCATATGTGTGGTGTACATGGGAATAGAATGTGTAGCGCGCTGCATTGGGATGCACTGTTCTCCAGAGGTCTAAGAGGTCCCTATCCTGTAGCCAGGTTCTGCCCGCCTCCGAAAGCGCGCCAGTGTCACCATAACGATGTCCAGATCTATCTTTATTCGTGTCCATGACGAGATTGAGGTCCCCCAATGAGCATGTGGGAGTGAGGTGATTGTAGCTCCGCGGAGAGTGCAGTTTGCAAGAAGGGTTCTTGACCCGTGTTGGGAGCGTCGATGGAGCCTATCGTGAATGTGCTTGTGCCTATCAGAAAGGTGTGGGCCAGGAGGCGTCCCTTGATTTCCCCTGTTTTGGCTCCCACCCGGCCCCGGAAGCGTCGGGACACAAGAATAGCCACCCCTGCTTTTTTGGACGGGAGAGAGGAGAAGTATTGCTGCGGAAAGGCTCGGGAGCGCAGCCTGTGCCAGTCTTTAGCTAGGAGGTGGGTTTCTTGCAACAAGCATACGTCAGCTTCTGAATTTTCCAGGTAGGAGATGACCGCTCTCCGTTTAATCGGGTTGTTGAGGCCCTTTACATTGAGAGACAGTACTTTGAGCGTATCAGCCATCACGTGGGAGCATGGAAGCGATCGAGCATGTTAGCGTAGGATGCTGTAGTGTACAACAGATTATAGGTAATACTTGAACCCTGTAGAAATCCCTTGGCATACTGGTCCCCTCCCTAGTTCCCCATCCCCCCTACCCACAACACAGTCCGCCCCTCAACTCCCGTCTCCAACCAACCCAAATGGCCACCCTAACCCCAACAGAGTGGACTTCCCCAACACCCCCAGAGTCCCTGTCCTCCCTCACGTGGATCCCCCTCCCCCTCCCAGAGCAGCCCCCCCAACTAGAACAATTCAAAGTCTCTGGCCTATTTGTGTAAGACACAGGTCCGTAGGAAGTCAATAGAAAGGGTACCATGGTTGCAGCCGAGGTGGCGGCTCCCCGGCCTGTCACCCCAGAAAGGCATAGTGTGAAAAATAGAGCACCCCCCAAGATGACCTTGTGTTACAGATCAGGTGCTGTGTTGTCTGCCACTTCTTGCACAGCCGCCTCTCGTTCCTGAGCAACTGTCGCCGGGTCTGGTTTCGGAATGTGTCTCGGGGGTCGTCTCCGACGTACCGTTTGCCAGCCGTCTCCCGTGCGTCGGGACGGGTCATCCTGCGATCTATTTGGAGAAGCGCCTCTAGAGTCAGATCCCACCGGCATGTCAATGCCCAGCAGAGTACAAGTATCGCGAAGCGATCTGAGCTGATGAAGGGAGCCTTTCCATTTAAAGATCAGGCGGAACGGGTGACCCCAGGAATAGGGAATTCCATTGTCTCGCAGGAAGTTCGTCGCGATCCGGAAGGATTTGCGTTTCTGTAGGGTGATGGTGGAAAGGTCTTGGAAAAGAGCCACCGGTTTGTCCCGAAAGCTGATGGGTTGTGCCCTCCTGGCTTCCCGAAGGATGCATTCTTTCAGAGGAAAATCTGGGAGGAAGGCCAGGATGTCCGGCGGAGGTGCAGGTGCTCAGCACGCCATACCAACTCTGTGAGCTCTGTCGATCCGAATTGTGAAATCGCGAGGTTCGCCCAGGATTTCCCGGAATAGGTCCTGCAGATTGTCCTTTTCGGCTTTCAACGGGACTCCACGGACCCGTATGTTGTTCCGCCTGGAGCGGTTCTCCAGATCTTCCGAGTGCGATTGTAAGTCTACCTACTGGTCTTGAAGTCTAAGAATCTCCTGTTGTAGCCTTTCCACCTCCATACTGCGGGACTGGTCCACTTCCTCCAATGAGGCCACACGCTCGCCTAGGCCATCCATGTCGCGGCGGAGCTCCCGCTGCTCCCCAGCCAATTTTTGCTTCAGGGTTTGAAAGTCCTCCCTCAGGGTGTTGAAGAGGGAGGCCAGGAAGGCCTTGGTGATGGGGCGGTTTCATCGTCTTGTGTCTGGGGGCTCGCCGGGGGCTTCGGGGATGCCGGCGTCTGAGTCTTATCCCCTTTCGCCGCATTTTTGTGCAGGACGTCCACGATGTTCCGGTTCCCTTTGCGATTAGAATGCGCCATGGTGCCCAGGCTGGGGTCAGTGGATCCGGGCGTGGGGAGCTGCAGGGGCTCCTCGGGCATCCCCTCAGCAGCAAGGCGGCGACTGGCCGTTGAGGATTGGTGGGCTCCCGGAACCGCCGCGGGGGCGGTATAGGAGGCGAGGTGTGGCGCTCGGGCAAGAGGACAACCAGAGAGCCCCAGGGTTGTCGAGTGCAGATGGAGCGTTCGTGGGGGGGAACTGCGTAGGGTGCTCCGGGCAAGCGCGGCAGCAAGGGAGTACAGATGTCCCCGGGCAGCAGGGCCGGCACGCGCAGTGCAGCAAGGCGAGAGGAGGAGTGCAGAGCTGTCGATGTCGGGGTGTTTTATGCCGGTCCGGGGCCAGAGGATCCCGCCAGAGGGAGCCCCCGGTATGCGGCAGCAGCCGTGGGAGCCAAAAACATCAGTGCACGCCAAATGTTCTCGAGCAGGCCCCAGGCCAGGGGGCAGCACTGCAGGCCAGAGATTAGCGCCGGGGTCCTGGGCGCAGGCAAGCCCCAAAGCGCTTAGAGACCCCCGGGTTATAACGCGCTATATTAAATCGAAATAAAATAAATAAATAAATAAATAAATAAAATAAATAAGTGTCCCAAGTGGCGGTCGCGCCCGGGCCGAGCACCCTGGTCGGGCAAAACTGCCCCCGGGGTTGTGCCGGCGTGTACTCTTGGGGGTGATCAGCGGAGCGGGAGCTCCTGAAGGCTGAGTGCCGACCGCCGGGGATCTCCGGCGCTGGGGGAGGCTCCCAAGAACTTCGATGCGGGCACAGATCGGGGCTGACCCTCGCTGAAGCTGGGAATGTCCGGGGCTTCTGGTCCGGTGCCGTGCAGTGCAGCCACGGTCCGCTCTGCCCCAGGGGACGCAGGTGCAGTGTCTCGTCGGCCGGGGGGCAGGCCGCAGTAGGTCGCGCTCTGGTCGTGGGGCGGGTTCCTCCCGCCGTGCCACAGTCTGTGGGGAGGCTTGGGTGAGACGCGGGCAGCGGGCGCCTTACTTGTATTGTGCAGCAGCTCCGGTGGACGGGGTCCCGCCCGCCTCTCGGGTAGGCCCACGCCGGGGACTAAATTAGTAGGAGGCCCTCTGGTAGTGCGCGCGGCGTCCGGGGGCGAAACCGCCCAGCGTCCACCGGCCAGCCGCCGCCGGGAGCAAGGCACGCCTCACCCCGTCCCGTGGTGTGTGCCGCCGGTGTGCAGATTGTTGTGCAGGCCGTCGCTTTGTCGCGGATCTCCAGCGAGTAGCGTCAGTCCCTCGCCGCCATTATGCCGCGCTCGTCGGCACCTGATGAAGCGGATTGCAGGCGAACTCCGTCTTGGAGGGACTCGGTTGGAGATTCTCCGTGCAGGCAAGGTGCTCAGGGGGGAAATTCGAGCAGTTTTAAGGGGGGTGTCAGCTAGTAATATCGTGCTATGGGGCACAGGGCCGGGGAGCCTCACGGAGCACGTCTTCTCAGGCCGCCATCTTGGCCACGCCCCCTAACAACGGTTTTTTAAGGTATTGAAATCACTAAAAAAAAAACACCAGAATTTACCAAAAATAGAAACTGAAAACAGGAAAGCCTAATTATAATCCTCGCAGTGAATGCTAACTTTGGTTTGGCTTTATCAAAACATGTCGTGTAAGGTGTCAAACACTTTGGAATACTATCCCCCCCGCCAGTCCTGGCGGCGGGGGTAGCATTCCACCCTTCTAGAGGGAGAAGGCATGTAGTTACTGCTTTACCCGGTTAAAGTTAAACAGAGCCTCAGCATCACAAAATGGATGCTGCTGCCACAGACACGAGTCTGACCTCCTGCTGCTGGACGAAACTCCAGAAAAGGAGGCCTGGACAATAGGTTTCCTGTCAGGGGAGGTACTAGCGCCTCCCCAGACAGCCTGTAGTATATTGGGGCAGGGTGGGTTGAATGGAAAGATGCTTTTCCAGGCACTGCCTGGGGCACACAAGGTGCTCCATGCATAGCCCGGTTCAAACCAGTTGCTGGGGCACTCCAGCCCTGCTCTGGCGCAAAACTGGACAAAGGGAAAGGGGTGTAACCACCCCCTTCCCAGGTCCACCCATAGGAGGGACCTAGCAGGTAATCCAGCCCGTATAATCAGTATAAAGATAGGAGCTGTGTCTAGAGACTTTAGATTATCCTGGACTGAAACCCTGAAATGAAACTCTTGGACCTTCAATGTTCTATATCGACTAGAAGACTAAAGACATCTCCCTTGTGGTCAAGTAGTGACCACCCTGTGCAAACAGGCTCCACCAGTACCTTGCCGGTTTGCTTTGTCGACGCTCCTGCCGGAACCCGAAGACTCAGTGACTCAGGAACTGGACTTCCAGACTTCTCCGACTCGGATCCATATCCACAGCAAAGCTGAGACCCGTGGCGGATACAAGAGACGTGGGACCGGACACCCTGGACTTCCTGCATTTTGATAACTATTCGACTCCCGAGGTACCCTCCCAGTTGTGCATTGGGATATGAGAAGCCCCAGACCCGAGCGCCATTTGCACCAAAGCTTAGCCCTCCACACTCCACGAGTGCCACGTGGGGCCTGCTCCTGCATGTCAGCTCGACGTGTCTTCTCGGTTGCTACCCCTTGGCTAGTTAGCCCTCTGAAGACTTCCTTTTGAATTTACACCACTGGCCTGGTTGCTCCAAGCTTGCTCCAGCTTCCCTGCAAAGGAGAAGCTCCCCAGACCTTGCTGGTCTGAACTGAAGCCAATCTTTACTTCCTGCGTGGATTGCGTTTGGCAAGGCTTGTTGGGTCCAATCCGGATACCGACACCGCAGTCCACTAGATCCTTTGTAGGACAGCTCGAATCCAGCTCCTGGTTGTCGTCAAGGCCTCCTGGTTCTCGTGGCTGCAGAGACAAGCTTCACCTCTTCACCTGAGATCATCGCGACATCTCCTGGTTTCTTCCTCGTCACTGGCTAGTGACCCAGACTCTGTCCCCTCTGCTTTCATGTTCTTCACTTCTTCGATCCACTCTTGGATCCACCCGGACACTCTTCCACTGGCTGCTTGCAGCACTTCTTTTGCACATCTCCATTGAAAGCATCGACGAAACCCGACTCGAAAAGACACCTATGCACCCGGCTTCCCTGGGTGAGGTAACTCGAGTACTCCGGTGCTCCCATGGGTATTGACTCTTCAAGTGTCCTAGTTAAAAGGGGTTTCACCGTAGTCCACCCGTAAGTTTCCTTAATCAGTAACTTTGTAACTTCTTCGTTCTCCATTATAAGTTAATGGTAACATGCGACTGTGTTTTGACACTGCACGCGTTTCCCATGGGTCTCCTCTTTCCAAATCTTTGGTTGTCTAGTGTAGCCCCAGCGATTCCTTAGGCCCTAGGCCTATTCCCTATTCCTGAAGTGGTTCTTATACCACTTACTTAGTATATGGTTTGTGAGGCCCCTAGGGCAAAACTGTATTTGTGCAACTTATCGTATGCTAATTGAATAACTTGTGATGTACTTTGATCTCTGACCTCATAAAGAAGTCAGAGGGGTTGTGTTAGAAATAAATACATATATATTTGATATATACCTTGTGTGGTGTCCTTTCATTTGGTATTCAAGGGATTATAATTGGTAAAAGAAACAGCTTCACATGCTCTTTGGAGTTTAGCCTAAGCCTACTGGTCCATGCTACCACTAGGATAGCTTGTCTATAAGGTTGACTTTACAACCACCATCAATAAGGGTCGTTTAGACTGGTGTAAGGTGCCCACTAGAATAGTGGACATCATATGCCAGGCTAACTTCTCGCAGTGCCAAGCACCAGAACCCCCGGCTCAAATTAAACACCGAGTCCTCCCCCTATTTTACCCCTTGGGGGGATATCCATGCGGTGTCTTTTCCACCCAGAAGGAGTTTTGGGATAACGTATGTTTCCACTGCTGCCAGCTTGTATCCTCCATGGTACTGATTCAGTGGCCTTCTGGGGTAGGAATGGGGTCTCAAATTATACTTCTCTTTCTTTTACTATATTCCACAGCAGCCAATCAGTAACAGTAAACATAACAACTAAATTTCCCAATATATCACCAACCACTGTCCATTAATCACTGTCTATTATGCTCCTCAAAAACAGCTAGCACCATCTTGACTGCCTCTTTCTTTGCGGCTCAGCAATCAAGATAAATGCTGTCATATTTTAATGCTTTAGTGTTCATTATATGTGTTGTTATTGTTACTGTTCAGCTACATATAGATTACTGTAAGTTGCTTAACTTTTTTTGGGGGTCCATGATCCAATCGATGCAAGCGTTTTGGTCTAAACGATCAGAGCTGTGTTCTGTTTATGCTTGTATGTAACTGATTAGAGCTCCCGCCATGTTTTAACATTGGGAATTACAGCCCCCCAGCACTACTTAATTGTTTGGCCTAATGGGGATTTGCTCTCGAAATTTCTACTTTAAAGGTACAACCTAATTAATAACATGTCACATTTCCAGCCCTTTGAGAGTGTGGAATATCAACACTACTATGAGGATGACTCCCTAACCTACTTTGAACATGCAGTAGTTGAGACCCTGGAAAACTCTGTCCAGCAATCAGTAAATAAAGCGTTAGCCCATGCGCTTCATCATTTTGCAGGCCTGTAGATTTTTACAGGAAAACATAACTGCTGTAGTGGACATTATTAAAAAAACTAGGGGCATATTAGCAAGAACCTCATAAAAATTATGGCCATTTTAGCGGCAGGAAACTGCTGCTAAAACCGCGATAATGGGCTTGCTAATATGCGTTACAGAATTCAAATAGAAGCCCAGGTTAGATGTGCAGGACATCTAACCTGGGCTTCTATTAGAATTCTAAAACGCATATTAGCAAGCCCATTATCGCCGTTTTAGCTGCAGTTTTGTGCGCTAAAACAGCGATAATTTTAACGAGGTTCTTGCTAATATGCCCCCTAGAGTCTGAAAAAACCCTTGTCTGCCAAGTGTTCAGCATAATTGGTGTAGATGTGAAACATCTCCTTGAGAGTAGGCTGGGCGACACCTTTAGTGACTTTGGCACTGCAACATGTTCCATGTTAGAGTGCTTGCCACTTGGTAAGCAAAGCAATGTTGAAGAGCAATTCAGGAACGTTTATTTTACAATGTATGAGAAATGGCTTGCAATGATGCATAGAAATGTCCCGTCACCACCAATTGCATTTGAAGTCAATGAAATCTCACTGTGGCACTCTTTACAAGTTCTAGATCCCTTCAGTAAATGGGGATTTCCTCCATAGTTTCAAAAGTGCTGCTTCATTTTTGACCCCTTCAATAACTCTGAGGGCAAAAGTGCCCAGCTCAATGCAAATGTTGCAGAACCTGCCATGAGAATCGCATTGTTCAAGTGCACCAGTATTAGCATGGAAAGCTATGTCAGTGGCCAGAGTTAACAAATTGTGTACTGGCTGTTTTGGCGTTGCCCGTCTCAAGTGCCAATGTTGAGAGGGCCTTTTCACAGAAGTTTACATGGGAAGGAAAGAGTGAGCACACATGACCAAAGACTCACTGAAGAAGTATTTTATGGTGTACTACAATAAGTTTAATTTGCAAAAATCTATTTGGACCTCATATACACTATACGTACACTGTCTATATATCATGTTCTATCAGTGCAGAAAGCAAGCAATAATAAAAGCAAAACGTTCCATAAACACCGGAAAAACACTTTTGCTGTTGTTTTTAGTGGCGTGCAAAAGTGTAACCACTGATAACAACGTTTTTTTTAATTTCAAAGTGTTTTTATTAAGTTTAAAAGCAAAGAAGACAGGCAGTGCAATGCAGTAGACATACATCAGGCAAATATGGCTAGCGAGACAGACATCTACGTCTTCTCTATGACTCAATAGAAATGCAGATAAAACATGCCCAAGATGAGAAGCGTTGCCTGGAAATTGGTAAAGGCGCTCTGTTAGAGCGATGAATGAACAAAACAATACGAACAACCCACCCCCTCCCCCAACTCCCAACGCCAACCCCCTCCCCCCTCCCCGACCAGTATGCCAGTTATCCAGATTGTCTATCTGATCCTTCACAGGAAGAAGTGCCTTAAGGTGTGTAGGGTCGCGCTTGGTCTCGTGTACGTTCCGCAAGTCGCAGAATGCGGAGGTATTTCGGACACGTGATTTCGTGGAATTCCCTGGACAGGAGTGATAGGAGCGGTTGCCAGGTTGTCTGGAATGAGTCAGCAGTGTGTGTGAGCGTGGCCTGGATACGTTCCATGCCCAATGTGAACCATAGTTTGTGTAGCCAGCCAGTATGAGTGGGTAAGGTGGACGATCCCCATAGTGACAGGACGTGTTGTGACGCTGCTTGCATGGCGATGCCCATCTGTTTGCCACAAGGCGATCTCAGGGGAAATGTGAGCGCATTGGGGAGCCCTAGGAGTGTGTATGCTGGGAAGCACGGTATTTCGGTGTCAAATGTTGAGTCTATATCATCTAAAACTGCCTTTCAGTACCCCTGCAAAGCGCGGCAGTCCCACAGGAGATGAGTTAGGGTGCCCTTTTCGCCACAGCCCCTCCAACACAGCGCGCTTCGAAGAGGGTTACCCTGGTTAAGTCTTGCTGGGGTGAGGTGCCAGTAGATGGCCAGTTTCACCGCCGATTCCCTGGCTTTAGTATTGCGAGTAGTGTGAGCAGCCCTGTAGTGTATGAAGCCCCATTCTTTGGGTCCTTCCGAGTTCTGATTCCCAGCGTTTCTGTCCTGCTGTCTTAGCCGGGTCGGCCTCCGGGGATAGCATCTTGTAGAGGTCCGAGATAAGGTGTTTATCCGAGTCCTTCGACACCAGCCAGCGTTCGAATGGCGTCATCTGCCGCCCAACCAGGGGGGCATTTTCCGGTTGCAGGAGCCAGTGGCGGATTTGGAAGTATTGGAACATGTGGGGCTTAGTCACTCCGTAGTCTCGCGCGATATCGGCGAGTGGGAGAAACCCCTCCACATCAAAGAGATGGCCGGCCGAACGGCAGGTCGTGTCACGCCATTGCGGGAAGGCACGAGGATCCGTGCCCGGTGGGAATGCAGGGTTGTCAAAGAGAGGGGTGAGTGGGGAGGGGAAGGTCGTTAGGCCTCTCTTGACTGCTACCATATCCCAGGTTGTCATGATAGTGCGCGTAATAGGGGAGCGGAGGAGGTATCGTGGTCTATGCTGGCGGGCGAGAAATGGGATCTTCCACAGGGACGTCTGAGCCATTGCCCTATCTTGAAAGAGCCATCTCTTTTCGGATTCGGGTCGATATCATTCCACCAGATAGCGAATTTGTGAGGCCTGAAAATATTGCAGGAGGTTAGGGATTCCGAGGCCTCCCTCGTCGACACTTCTATGCGCCACTCGTTTGTGTAGCCGTGCGCGTTTCTTTTCCCATACGAATTGGTGGATATCACGTTGTAGGTCTGCAAGCGCGGCCGGTGGCGGCAGTACCGGGAGAGTCTGGAAGACATACAGGATCTTGGGTAAGACGGACATCTTCACTGCTGCCACGCGGCCGAGCAAGGAAAGGGGTTGTTTCGACCAACGCGCGAGGTCGGCTCGGATTTGGGAGGATAATGTTTTATAGTTAAGGGTGACCGTTGAGTCCGTGGAGGAGGTTAGAGTGATCCCCAGATACGGGAGCTGAGGGGAGGTCTGTAGATCACAGCCAAAGTCCGGCGGCTGGGCATTGGGAAGGGCATGACTGCCCAGGGGCAATATCAAGGATTTCCCCCGGTTGATTTTGAAGCCCGACACCGCTCCAAAGCTCTCCAGCTCCGCCAGGAAAGCAGGTATTGAGCTGGATGGGTGGTCTAACGCAGCGATGATGTCATCGGCGTACAGCCCCACTACATGGGGTTCACGGCCAAAGGATATTCCTGTGATGTGAGGGTTGTCGCGAATTTTCTGTGCTAGGGGTTCCACGTATAGGGCGAACAGAAGGGGCGAAAGAGGGCACCCTTGACGCGTGCCTCTCTGTATCTCGAAGGGGTCCGATTTAAGGCCGCCCAGCCGGACCCGAGCCATGGGGTGGTGGTAGCAGCTCGCTATCCAGGCCAGGAACCGGTCGCCCAGCTTGCAAGTAGGTCCAATCGACGCGGTCGAATGCCTTCTCCGCGTCGATGGCCAGTAGAGCTGAATCTGAGTCCTGAAAGCGAGTTTTGTCCACGAGGTGCAGTAACCGCTTAGTATTATCGCTGCATTGGCGGTTCGGGACAAAACCCAATTGGTCTGGTTCGAGGACGCCTGGGAGGCAAGGGCCCAGACGGGCCGCAAGTACCCCCGTAAATAGTTTCAGGTCCAGATTAAGTAAGGAGATGGGGCGGAACGCAGAACAATGTGTCGGGGGTTTGCCCGGTTTGGGCAGAACCACTATGTCAGCCGCCAGCATGTCTGGCGGTATGGAGCTTGGGCCCTCGAAGGAGTTGAACAGCCTCGCGAGCACAGGCGCTAATATATGGCCGAAGGTTTTATAAAAACCCGACGAGAAGCCATCAGGGCCCGGTGATTTAAGCGGGCGGAGGCGCGCAATGGCAGTAAGAACCTCATCAGCGCGAATGGGGGTGTCTAGGATTGCAGTTTTCACCGGGCATAGTGGCGTGATGTTGGCAGATTGTAAGTAAGCGTCGATGTCCGTCGGTGATGCTGTGTCCACGCTGTACAGAGAGGCATAAAAGGAACGGAAGGCGGAGGCTACCTGCGCGTCCTTGGTAATAGTGTTACCGGAGTCGTCCAGGAGCGTAGTGATTTTGGAGCGTTGAACCTTGGCCTTTAAGGCGCTGGCCAAGAGCCGTCCGGTACGGTTGCCCCCCACGTAGTACGTATGGCGGAGACAAAGAGCGGCAAACTCCGCCCTGTCAGTGTCGAGGCTAGCCTGTTGAGCTCGGGCAGCCTTAAGTTGGCGCCAAATTCTCGGGGCACATGTGCGGCTGTGGACCCTTTCTAATTCAGCCACTTTAGTGGTGAGGTCATCCCTCTTTTCTTTACGAAGCTTGGCATCAGCGGTAGCGATAGCTATCAGTTCCCCCCTCACCACAGCTTTTAAGGCCCCCCAAAGGGACGAGATAGAGACTGCAGGGGTGTCATTAGTGGCTAGGTAGTCCGAAATGCACTTGTGAAGTTGGTTGACAACGGCTGACCTCTGTAGAAGGGGTTCGTTGAGCCTCCACGAGCCTGGAGGTCGCGGCGACTTAGGCACTGCGAGCGTCAATTCCACCGCGTCATGGTCAGAGAGGGCTGCCGGGACAATAGACATTGCAGTAATGTGAGGAACAAGTTCCGAAGAACCCAAGAAGTGGTCTAGACGCGCATATGTGTGGTGTACATGGGAATAGAATGTGTAGCGCGCTGCATTGGGATGCACTGTTCTCCAGAGGTCTAAGAGGTCCCTATCCTGTAGCCAGGTTCTGCCCGCCTCCGAAAGCGCGCCAGTGTCACCATAACGATGTCCAGATCTATCTTTATTCGTGTCCATGACGAGATTGAGGTCCCCCAATGAGCATGTGGGAGTGAGGTGATTGTAGCTCCTCGGAGAGTGCAGTTTGCAAGAAGGGTTCTTGACCCGTGTTGGGAGCGTCGATGGAGCCTATCGTGAATGTGCTTGTGCCTATCAGAAAGGTGTGGGCCAGGAGGCGTCCCTTGATTTCCCCTGTTTTGGCTCCCACCCGGCCCCGGAAGCGTCGGGACACAAGAATAGCCACCCCTGCTTTTTTGGACGGGAGAGAGGAGAAGTATTGCTGCGGAAAGGCTCGGGAGCGCAGCCTGTGCCAGTCTTTAGCTAGGAGGTGGGTTTCTTGCAACAAGCATACGTCAGCTTCTGAATTTTCCAGGTAGGAGATGACCGCTCTCCGTTTAATCGGGTTGTTGAGGCCCTTTACATTGAGAGACAGTACTTTGAGCGTATCAGCCATCACGTGGGAGCATGGAAGCGATCGAGCATGTTAGCGTAGGATGCTGTAGTGTACAACAGATTATAGGTAATACTTGAACCCTGTAGAAATCCCTTGGCATACTGGTCCCCTCCCTCGTTCCCCATCCCCCCTACCCACAACACAGTCCCCCCCTCAACTCCCGTCTCCAACCAACCCAAATGGCCACCCTAACCCCAACAGAGTGGACTTCCCCAACACCCCCAGAGTCCCTGTCCTCCCTCACGTGGATCCCCCTCCCCCTCCCAGAGCAGCCCCCCAACTAGAACAATTCAAAGTCTCTGGCCTATTTGTGTAAGACACAGGTCCGTAGGAAGTCAATAGAAAGGGTACCATGGTTGCAGCCGAGGTGGCGGCTCCCCGGCCTGTCACCCCAGAAAGGCATAGTGTGAAAAATAGAGCACCCCCCAAGATGACCTTGTGTTACAGATCAGGTGCTGTGTTGTCTGCCACTTCTTGCACAGCCGCCTCTCGTTCCTGAGCAACTGTCGCCGGGTCTGGTTTCGGAATGTGTCTCGGGGGTCGTCTCCGACGTACCGTTTGCCAGCCGTCTCCCGTGCGTCGGGACGGGTCATCCTGCGATCTATTTGGAGAAGCGCCTCTAGAGTCAGATCCCACCGGCATGTCAATGCCCAGCAGAGTACAAGTATCGCGAAGCGATCTGAGCTGATGAAGGGAGCCTTTCCATTTAAAGATCAGGCAGAACGGGTGACCCCAGGAATAGGGAATTCCATTGTCTCGCAGGAAGTTCGTCGCGATCCGGAAGGATTTGCGTTTCTGTAGGGTGATGGTGGAAAGGTCTTGGAAAAGAGCCACCGGTTTGTCCCGAAAGCTGATGGGTTGTGCCCTCCTGGCTTCCCGAAGGATGCATTCTTTCAGAGGAAAATCTGGGAGGAAGGCCAGGATGTCCGGCGGAGGTGCAGGTGCTCAGCACGCCATACCAACTCTGTGAGCTCTGTCGATCCGAATTGTGAAATCGCGAGGTTCGCCCAGGATTTCCCGGAATAGGTCCTGCAGATTGTCCTTTTCGGCTTTCAACGGGACTCCACGGACCCGTATGTTGTTCCGCCTGGAGCGGTTCTCCAGATCTTCCGAGTGCGATTGTAAGTCTACCTACTGGTCTTGAAGTCTAAGAATCTCCTGTTGTAGCCTTTCCACCTCCATACTGCGGGACTGGTCCACTTCCTCCAATGAGGCCACACGCTCGCCTAGGCCATCCATGTCGCGGCGGAGCTCCCGCTGCTCCCCAGCCAATTTTTGCTTCAGGGTTTGAAAGTCCTCCCTCAGGGTGTTGAAGAGGGAGGCCAGGAAGGCCTTGGTGATGGGGCGGTTTCATCGTCTTGTGTCTGGGGGCTCGCCGGGGGCTTCGGGGATGCCGGCGTCTGAGTCTTATCCCCTTTCGCCGCATTTTTGTGCAGGACGTCCACGATGTTCCGGTTCCCTTTGCGATTAGAATGCGCCATGGTGCCCAGGCTGGGGTCAGTGGATCCGGGCGTGGGGAGCTGCAGGGGCTCCTCGGGCGTCCCCTCAGCAGCAAGGCGGCGACTGGCCGTTGAGGATTGGTGGGCTCCCGGAACCGCCGCGGGGGCGGTATAGGAGGCGAGGTGTGGCGCTCGGGCAAGAGGACAACCAGAGAGCCCCAGGGTTGTCGAGTGCAGATGGAGCGTTCGTGGGGGGGAACTGCGTAGGGTGCTCCGGGCAAGCGCGGCAGCAAGGGAGTACAGATGTCCCCGGGCAGCAGGGCCGGCACGCGCAGTGCAGCAAGGCGAGAGAAGGAGTGCAGAGCTGTCGATGTCGGGGTGTTTTATGCCGGTCCGGGGCCAGAGGATCCCGCCAGAGGGAGCCCCCGGTATGCGGCAGCAGCCGTGGGAGCCAAAAACATCAGTGCACGCCAAATGTTCTCGAGCAGGCCCCAGGCCAGGGGGCAGCACTGCAGGCCAGAGATTAGCGCCGGGGTCCTGGGCGCAGGCAAGCCCCAAAGCGCTTAGAGACCCCCGGGTTATAACGCGCTATATTAAATCGAAATAAAATAAATAAATAAATAAATAAATAAATAAAATAAATAAGTGTCCCAAGTGGCGGTCGCGCCCGGGCCGAGCACCCTGGTCGGGCAAAACTGCCCTCGGGGTTGTGCCGGCGTGTACTCTTGGGGGTGATCAGCGGAGCGGGAGCTCCTGAAGGCTGAGTGCCGACCGCCGGGGATCTCCGGCGCTGGGGGAGGCTCCCAAGAACTTCGATGCGGGCACAGATCGGGGCTGACCCTCGCTGAAGCTGGGAATGTCCGGGGCTTCTGGTCCGGCGCCGTGCAGTGCAGCCACGGTCCGCTCTGCCCCAGGGGACGCAGGTGCAGTGTCTCGTCGGCCGGGGGGCAGGCCGCAGTAGGTCGCGCTCTGGTCGTGGGGCGGGTTCCTCCCGCCGTGCCACAGTCTGTGGGGAGGCTTGGGTGAGACGCGGGCAGCGGGCGCCTTACTTGTATTGTGCAGCAGCTCCGGTGGACGGGGTCCCGCCCGCCTCTCGGGTAGGCCCACGCCGGGGACTAAATTAGTAGGAGGCCCTCTGGTAGTGCGCGCGGCGTCCGGGGGCGAAACCGCCCAGCGTCCACCGGCCAGCCGCCGCCGGGAGCAAGGCACGCCTCACCCCGTCCCGTGGTGTGTGCCGCCGGTGTGCAGATTGTTGTGCAGGCCGTCGCTTTGTCGCGGATCTCCAGCGAGTAGCGTCAGTCCCTCGCCGCCATTATGCCGCGCTCGTCGGCACCTGATGAAGCGGATTGCAGGCGAACTCCGTCTTGGAGGGACTCGGTTGGAGATTCTCCGTGCAGGCAAGGTGCTCAGGGGGGAAATTCGAGCAGTTTTAAGGGGGGTGTCAGCTAGTAATATCGTGCTATGGGGCACAGGGCCGGGGAGCCTCACGGAGCACGTCTTCTCAGGCCGCCATCTTGGCCACGCCCCCTAACAACGGTTTTTTAAGGTATTGAAATCACTAAAAAAAAAACACCAGAATTTACCAAAAATAGAAACTGAAAACAGGAAAGCCTAATTATAATCCTCGCAGTGAATGCTAACTTTGGTTTGGCTTTATCAAAACATGTCGTGTAAGGTGTCAAACACTTTGGAATACTATCCCCCCCGCCAGTCCTGGCGGCGGGGGTAGCATTCCACCCTTCTAGAGGGAGAAGGCATGTAGTTACTGCTTTACCCGGTTAAAGTTAAACAGAGCCTCAGCATCACAAAATGGATGCTGCTGCCACAGACACGAGTCTGACCTCCTGCTGCTGGACGAAACTCCAGAAAAGGAGGCCTGGACAATAGGTTTCCTGTCAGGGGAGGTACTAGCGCCTCCCCAGACAGCCTGTAGTATATTGGGGCAGGGTGGGTTGAATGGAAAGATGCTTTTCCAGGCACTGCCTGGGGCACACAAGGTGCTCCATGCATAGCCCGGTTCAAACCAGTTGCTGGGGCACTCCAGCCCTGCTCTGGCGCAAAACTGGACAAAGGGAAAGGGGTGTAACCACCCCCTTCCCAGGTCCACCCATAGGAGGGACCTAGCAGGTAATCCAGCCCGTATAATCAGTATAAAGATAGGAGCTGTGTCTAGAGACTTTAGATTATCCTGGACTGAAACCCTGAAATGAAACTCTTGGACCTTCAATGTTCTATATCGACTAGAAGACTTAAGACATCTCCCTTGTGGTCAAGGAGTGACCACCCTGTGCAAACAGGCTCCACCAGTACCTTGCCGGTTTGCTTTGTCGACGCTCCTGCCGGAACCCGAAGACTCAGTGACTCAGGAACTGGACTTCCAGACTTCTCCGACTCGGATCCATATCCACAGCAAAGCTGAGACCCGTGGCGGATACAAGAGACGTGGGACCGGACACCCTGGACTTCCTGCATTTTGATAACTATTCGACTCCCGAGGTACCCTCCCAGTTGTGCATTGGGATATGAGAAGCCCCAGACCCGAGCGCCATTTGCACCAAAGCTTAGCCCTCCACACTCCACGAGTGCCACGTGGGGCCTGCTCCTGCATGTCAGCTCGACGTGTCTTCTCGGTTGCTACCCCGTTGGCTAGTTAGCCCTCTGAAGACTTCCTTTTGAATTTACACCACTGGCCTGGTTGCTCCAAGCTTGCTCCAGCTTCCCTGCAAAGGAGAAGCTCCCCAGACCTTGCTGGTCTGAACTGAAGCCAATCTTTACTTCCTGCGTGGATTGCGTTTGGCAAGGCTTGTTGGGTCCAATCCGGATACCGACACCGCAGTCCACTAGATCCTTTGTAGGACAGCTCGAATCCAGCTCCTGGTTGTCGTCAAGGCCTCCTGGTTCTCGTGGCTGCAGAGACAAGCTTCACCTCTTCACCTGAGATCATCGCGACATCTCCTGGTTTCTTCCTCGTCACTGGCTAGTGACGCAGACTCTGTCCCCTCTGCTTTCATGTTCTTCACTTCTTCGATCCACTCTTGGATCCACCCGGACACTCTTCCACTGGCTGCATGCAGCACTTCTTTTGCACATCTCCATTGAAAGCATCGACGAAACCCGACTCGAAAAGACACCTATGCACCCGGCTTCCCTGGGTGAGGTAACTCGAGTACTCCGGTGCTCCCATGGGTATTGACTCTTCAAGTGTCCTACTTAAAAGGGGTTTCACCGTAGTCCACCCGTAAGTTTCCTTAATCAGTAACTTTGTAACTTCTTCGTTCTCCATTATAAGTTAATGGTAACATGCGACTGTGTTTTGACACTGCACGCGTTTCCCATGGGTCTCCTCTTTCCAAATCTTTGGTTGTCTAGTGTAGCCCCAGCGATTCCTTAGGCCCTAGGCCTATTCCCTATTCCTGAAGTGGTTCTTATACCACTTACTTAGTATATGGTTTGTGAGGCCCCTAGGGCAAAACTGTATTTGTGCAACTTATCGTATGCTAATTGAATAACTTGTGATGTACTTTGATCTCTGACCTCATAAAGAAGTCAGAGGGGTTGTGTTAGAAATAAATACATATATATTTGATATATACCTTGTGTGGTGTCCTTTCATTTGGTATTCAAGGGATTATAATTGGTAAAAGAAACAGCTTCACATGCTCTTTGGAGTTTAGCCTAAGCCTACTGGTCCATGCTACCACTAGGATAGCTTGTCTATAAGGTTGACTTTACAACCACCATCAATAAGGGTCGTTTAGACTGGTGTAAGGTGCCCACTAGAATAGTGGACATCATATGCCAGGCTAACTTCTCGCAGTGCCAAGCACCAGAACCCCCGGCTCAAATTAAACACCGAGTCCTCCCCCTATTTTACCCCTTGGGGGGATATCCATGCGGTGTCTTTTGCACCCAGAAGGAGTTTTGGGATAACGTATGTTTCCACTGCTGCCAGCTTGTATCCTCCATGGTCCTGATTCAGTGGCCTTCTGGGGTAGGAATGGGGTCTCAAATTATACTTCTCTTTCTTTTACTATATTCCACAGCAGCCAATCAGTAACAGTAAACATAACAACTAAATTTCCCAATATATCACCAACCACTGTCCATTAATCACTGTCTATTATGCTCCTCAAAAACAGCTAGCACCATCTTGACTGCCTCTTTCTTTGCGGCTCAGCAATCAAGATAAATGCTGTCATATTTTAATGCTTTAGTGTTCATTATATGTGTTGTTATTGTTACTGTTCAGCTACATATAGATTACTGTAAGTTGCTTAACTTTTTTTGGGGGTCCATGATCCAATCGATGCAAGTGTTTTGGTCTAAACGATCAGAGTTGTGTTCTGTTTATGCTTGTATGTAACTGATTAGAGCTCCCGCCATGTTTTAACATTGGGAATTACAGCCCCCCAGCACTACTTAATTGTTTGGCCTAATGGGGATTTGCTCTCGAAATTTCTACTTTAAAGGTACAACCTAATTAATAACATGTCACATTTCCAGCCCTTTGAGAGTGTGGAATATCAACACTACTATGAGGATGACTCCCTAACCTACTTTGAACATGCAGTAGTTGAGACCCTGGAAAACTCTGTCCAGCAATCAGTAAATAAAGCGTTAGCCCATGCGCTTCATCATTTTGCAGGCAATCTGGAAAGCTATGCTCTGAGGAATAAATTGGTGACTTCATGGAACCCTGGGAATTTACAAAACGTTGCCAGTGATGGTGGGGCAGCAGGTGCCTCTGGTTTGCATAAAAAATGCAGGCCTATCATGAGGGACCATGAGTATTTAGTCCTGGGGAGACAGGGCCTAACCATAAATAGAAACATAGAAACTGATTCAGGTAACTCCCACTCAGACTCTTTTCAGGACCCTGCTGAGAGGGACAATAGAAAGGAGAAATACAAGACCAACTCTGCAAAAATATCTGCGAAGACTCCATCATTACTAACCTTTGAAGCGGATGAGATCATACATCCAAGATCCTCAGACTGGACCCCGACTGGCGAAGTGTCCAAACCCGTTTACAAAATCCTTTGAGAAGGAAGTGTGCAACTGCTTGAGGGTGGAGTGTCCCCGACCAGCAATAGTCGTTAAGGTTGTGAAAACTCCAGAGGTGGACTCTAACATGGCCACATTTATGAAGAAGTGTGTTAGGGACCCGAAAAAAATGCCTTGACAGATCGTGGAAAGCATTACAAAATAAGCTCTTGGACATGTCAGATCCACTCACTGAGATATTGTAGCTGGCATATCAGGCCAAGGAATCAGATGAGTCAAACGACCAAGTCGTTTTGGTGGGTTGGGCTTAATGTGCCATCCGTCTGTTGGGCAAGGCCAACTGTGTGATATCTTCAGAATGAGGCAAATCAATTCTTATTATGATCGATCCCAAGTAGACAGACTTGACAATTGCCAAAGCATGTCCAGTGGCGGATGATCTAGTATTCAGGGATTCCTTTGTAAGGAACATCAGAAAGTTCCTTAAAACATTCACAGCTGTGGGCAAGGCCTAGATGTCCATGCACAAGGTCTTTCAACTGGGACTTTTTGATCAGGCCTGGTGTCTTCAGGGACGTTCTTCAGGCTGGTCATCCTACTCAGATCTCCAGAGGGTTACCAGTGTAGGAAGGTGGGATATGACTGCACAGTTACCCCCATTTGTTTCCTGGTGTTTTGCTGGTTTGCGACTTAGTTTGGCTGGGATCCTGCTATTCAGGACCCCAGCCTATGGGGTACCCTTATACGTCCCTAGTACATAGTATCCGGTATACCCAGGGCATATGTACCCCAGAGGCCTCTCAGGGGCTGCAGCATGTATTATGCCACCACTGAGAGACCACTCAAAATGAAACCACAGGTCTGCTACAGCAGCCTGTGTAAGGTGGAGTATGCAACCCTTACTTAGATGTAGGTTCCCTATATCTACCTTAAATCACTACACATATCAACCTATCAGTCACCACTATGACAGGCCTTATCAATCCTGAAGGCAGGGTGCTGGGTTTTGTGTGAGAGGGTGCCCATGCATGAGCAGGGCCCCTCTGCATCCTTCAGAATCTATTATCCGGGGTTATTCTGTGATGCAGCCAAACCATATACTCTTAAGTGCTTTATAACCTTGCTGTAAATGCTAACTGTAGAATGGTTGCAAGGAAACATGTCGTGTTTGGTGTCAAACACCTCGGAATCCTACCTCCCCACCAGTTCTGTGGCGAAGGTATGATTCCACCCTCCTAGAGGGAGAAATGTAACTACACCAGTACACCCGGTACCAGCTGAACAGAACCCTGGCATCACAAAATGGATGCTGCAGCCACAGACATGAGTCTGGCCTCCTGCTGCCGGACTAAACTCCGGCAGGGGAGGCTGGACAATAGGTTTCCTGTCCCAGGCAGGTGTAATCACCTCCCAGACAGGCTTTAGTATATTGGGGCTGGGTAGGTACACTCCAAGAGCGCTTTGATGTCTTCACCGGGGGCACATTTGGTATCCCTGTGCATAGTCCGGCTCAAACCGGTTGCAGGGGCTACCAGCGCCTGCTTTGGCTTGAAACTGGACAAAGGATATGGGTGTGACCATCCCTCTATCCTGAACCTCCCATAGGTGGGTCCCCAGAGTTTATCCCACCCCTTCCTTGGGTATAAAGTAGGAACCCCTGACTAGAGAACTTAGATTTACCTGGACGAAACTCTGCTACAGAATCCCAGAACTTCAACTGGCCACACTTCGTTAGATGACCGAAGAATCTCCCTTGGAGTAAAGGAGTTACTTCCCTGCAAGGCAGGCACCAAAGACACATCTGTCCGGTTTGCAACTACGCAGCTCCTGAAAGATTTTGAAGACTTTGCAACACAGGAGGTGGGTTTCCAAGCTTCCCAGAGGCCGATCGGTGCTCTTAGCAAACCTTAGATCCAAAGCCCTCGTGGGGACCGTGCAGCCCGAACCCCTGAACACCGTCACCATTTGCAGCTCCATATGCTTCTTGGTGATCCCTGAGGCGGTGCTTTGGACTAAGACCCGAGCAGTGATTCCACCAAAGATTACTGGTCTACACTCCACGAGTTACCCGTGGGCTGATATTTAGTGATTCCTCTCGAGATCCCTTTGTGATCCCTTGTCCGTCGACTTGTGGGTCCCTGAGAAGGGCACTATAACTTTGAGCAGGCTTACCTGGTTGCTCCAGACGTGCCCTGACTCTGCATCGCTTGGGGAGTCACCTAGACATTGCTAGTCCATCCCGAAGCCTTTTTACTCTCACCACGTGGGTTGCTGTTGTCAAGGCTTGTTGGTCTCCGATCCGGATACCGAACACCAGCACTCAACATCCTTCGTGGGACAGCTGGCCCGAGAGCTCTGGTCATCATCGACGTCTCCTGGTCCCCGTGGCAGGGGAGTCAAGCTTCACCTCATCGCACCTGAAAAACCCGACATTGGTGGGCTTGGTCTACCGTGCCCCTGGTCACCCTGAAGTGACCCAGACTCTGCCCCCTCTGCTTTCAGGTTCTTCACATATCCAATCCGGGCTTGGATCACACCGGACACTTTTCCTTTCCACAGCGCCAGCACTTTGCAGCAACTCGCCATTGAAGACAGCAACGATTCCCGAAACCACTTGGCACCTATGCACCCGGCTTTCCTGGGTGAGGTAACACGAGTACTCCGGTGCTCACATGGGTGCTGGCCTTAGAACCTTCTAAGTCTAAAAGGGTTTGCTCCAAGTCCTCTCCGGAGTGTCCTTAATCTTTAACCTTTTCCATGCTAATGACAAGGTGAACTCGTCATGAGGCACACTGGAGCTGTGCTCATGACAAAGTCAACTCGTCATGTATAATGGGAAACATAAATCTCCAGCACAGGAGGGGAAAAGCCTTAGCAGCCAAGGTGTTAAAATACTAACCGTGACTTTCCCATGGAATTGTACTGCGCTCACGGCTGTGTTCTCACACTGCACGCGTCCCCCGTGGGTTACCAGTGTCACTACCTTGGGTGGTTCCTTGGGGGTCCCAGGGATTCTATATGCTCTAAGCACTGTGTCTAGTCAAGTCGTGGTTCTTATACCACTTTCCTAATATATGGTTTGGTCTCCCCCTGGGGCCCATTGTACATTGTGCTATTTACTGAATTTCTATTGTGTTGATAATGTGTATCTTGTTTTCTAATCTCATAAAGAGGTTAGTAGATAATGTTTAGTAATAAATAAATATATTTTATATATACCTGGTGTGGTTCTCCTTTCATTTGGTCATTCAAGAGGTTATAATCTGGTAAACCAAGCTGCTTTTCATCCCTACAAGACTTAGCCTGCAGGCTGCTCTCCATAGCTACCACTAGGATAGCTTTCAATAAAACTTGTCTTTAAACCAATCATCAATAAGGGTTGTTTGGACTGGTGCAATGTGCCCACTATACCTGGTGGACAGCATATGCCTGGCCAACTTCTCACAGCCAGCACTGATGCAGAGGCACAGGGTCAGATGATGCCAGAGGCGGAACCTTCTTTCCCTCCAGATATCGAGTTGGCAGGAGCAGAGGAGGGCACAAAGGTGGTTACAGAGGAGGTTATATCGGAGGCTCCAACACCAATTATACAGGTACAGTTCATTCCATTATTCAGAATAATGCTGGGGGGGGGGGGGGCAGAAGAAGGTTAATGCATCACAATTGGGAAATTTTGTCTCGAGAAGCCTGGGTGCTAGACACAGTAGCAGGTTTCAAATTGGAGTTTTACAATACCCAAGTATAGATTGACAGACCTCGCCTTCACAATTTTCCCCAAACAGAGCAGACTTTTATAGATGCAGAAATGTATGCTCTTTTGGAAAAAGAAGCTATAGCTCGGTCTTCGCCACACCCCAGAGGATTTGCCAGTTCAATTTTCTTAGTACAAAAGAAGGGCAGGGGTTTCAGTCAGGTTTTCAATCTGTGAGAGTTTAATTGTTTTATAGTCTACAGACACTTCAAAATGGAAGGCATACACCATTTATGGGATCTCCTTGAGGCAGTTTATTCAATGGTCTAACTAGATTTAAAAGATGCGTATCTGACAATTCTAAGCTTCGCTCTGTACTTCTGCTTTCTTCAGTTTCAATGGAGAAACAAGTGGTTCAAATTCAAAGTCCTTCCATTGGGGCTATCCTCATCCCCATAGTGTTTCAGGAAACTGGTGAGACCAGACTATAGAATCTACGGACGAAGGGTTACATACATCTCTTAGGATATCTCCACAATTTCATAATTTTTGCCTACAATCCAGACACAGTGATTCATCATATGTAATGGGTGATTCAATTAGTTCAAGACCTAGGCTTTATCACAAATTCCGAGGAATCAGTTCTGACACAATGTGTGGACTCTCTGACAACCCAATTGTACCTTTCATCTCACAAAATGAAAGTGATCAAGTAAGATTTCTGGTCTATGTTGGCCAAAGAGACTGTAATCCTGAGACATTTTGCTCTGTTATAATTGGGCTAATCCTGAGACTTTTTGCCCCGACATAGTTGGGCTGTTAGCCTCATCGATCTGAGCAATTTTTCCAGGCCTGTTCCCTTTGTCCCTTGTTTGTAGAGATTGAAGATTGATCATCTTTGCAAGGCCCTTGCATACTCCGATCTAGTCCCATTATCACTCGAAGCCAAGACGGAATTGCCATGGTGGTTTTAGCACATGGAGGCGAATGTATGAAATTACAACGCAAACATTTACAACGAATGCTTTCACAGCGCGGTTTAAACATCGCAGCAACCATTACAATGCATGATTTTACAACGCATGCCTTCACAACGCATTTTTAAAAACTACATTTACAATGCATACCATTACAATGCATAATACTTTTAGGGCAACAGTAGGGTAAGTGTTGGATAGTTTTGGGATAACATTACTATTCCCACTCCAGTGAGTGCAACAGGAGGGTAAGTGTTTGATAGTGTAGGGGTAACAATTACTAGTTTCCACTCCAGTAGTGCAATAGTAGGGAAAGTTTTGGATAGTGTAGGGGTAAAAATAACAATTCCCATGTACCCCAAAACCCATACCCACTCTAAAACTTAAAAAATCCCCATTACTTACCTTATAATGCGTTGTAATGGAATGCGTTGTAGTGGCATGCATTGTAATGGTATGAATTATAGTGACATGCGTTGTACTGGCTGCATTGTAATGGCATGCGATGTAAAGGCAGTTGCGTTGTAACTGCCATGTTGTAAAGGTAGTGCGTTGTAAGGAGTGCGTTTTAATGGATGTTTCCCCATGGAGGCATGGAATGGCAAGGCAATCTTCAGATGACTTCTGTAAGTCACAATAGGGTCCAATGTGGCTGAGGTACCAGGTGTCTGACGATTTCCACAGGCGGCATACAATTAACGGGCGAATTATGAATGCAAATCAATTGCCTGTAACAGTAGCTGATTCCTTTGCAATAAGGACATTGGCCCAGAGCAAAGCGAGTTGCTGTATTTTATTGAGGATGGACAACATCTTGGTGGCCCGTTGTATCAACAAGTTGGGGCGGTAAGAGATCACGAATGTTGTGGAGATAGCCAAGGATTTTTTACACTACTGTCTTCAGCATCATACTTTGGTGATAGCAGAGTATCTGCGGGCCATCATAATACGATAGCAGATTGGCACTCCAGACATCTGACAGATTTTAACGAATGGATGTTGAATGCCCAAGTGTTCAGGGAGAGCAATTGCCGGTGGGATCAATGTAAGGTGGTCCTTTTTGCATTGAGCTTGAATCGACACATGAAAGATTTTTTTAGTTGAAGACCAGATTAGGTAGCCTTAGAGACTGATGCAGTCCTTCAACAATGGGAGGGAGACTGTGTTATGCGTTACCTCAATTCATAATGATCCCGAGAGTAGCGACTCAGGTGAAGAAAAAAGGAAGCAGAGTTGAGTCTGGTGATCCCTACCTGGAAGCCTCAGGTATGGCTCCCAGTCCATCTTCAGATGTCTTGCAAAGCACCAGTACTTCTCACATATTTCCTGGCGCTGCTCTGGGAACCTATGAGTTCCCCTCATCCTCTGGTTCAGGACAATCACCTTATTCTAATGTCATGGAGAATTTCGGGAGACGATAGCAGGTTCCGGGTCATTCAGCACAGGCTTCTGTCTTTATCCAGAGCATAGTTGTCCAGTAAGCACAAGAGATATTTGGTCTAAATTGTTATGTTGATGTGTCAAACGGAGTCTGGATCCCATTGCAGCACCTATTACCATGGTGGTAAATTTCCTGTCTGAATTGGTAAATAGCAATCTTGCTTTCTGGACAATACATTCTTTATCTCGGACAGCCATTGTCCAGTGGAGGGACAGCCAGTGGGGGAACATCCTCTGATCAGTAAGTTGTTAAGGGGAATTAGTTGTTTCCATTCCCCCTCAGTCACAATGTTTATTGATGTGGGATGTCAATTTTATTCTGAAATTCGTAGAATGGTGGCCAGATAATTCAGATTTATCTAGCAAACAACTGTCAGCAAAATTGATTATGTTGTTATGTCAAACAGGTGTTTGATGTTCGAGCATAGGATATTACAGGTAGATTTTTAGCTCATGGAGTAATTTTTTATTTTTCTAAACGTACTAAAACTAATATCAGAACTGTGCATTACACTGCATTTCCTAATAACAACAAGTTGTGTGTAGTTCGATATTTTAAGAATATAAGAATGTTACTATGGTGTACAGACAGGCTTCTGCTGTGCAATTGTTAATTGCATTTCAGAAAACGTTACTACCTTTATAAGTGGCCACCTTGGCTAGATGGTTACTTTCAGAAGCAGGGGGGATGTTTCTGTGTTTGGAGCTCACTCAGTAGGATGAGCTATGGCTTCCAAAGCATATTCCTTAGGTTCACGATTGGAATATATCATAAGGGCAGCAGATTGGTTTGCTGAATCTACATTTCTTTTATCATAAACCGATTGTTGATGTGAATTCTGTGGTAGTGGGGCATCTTTGAACAAGCATAATCTGAGCCTTTGGTCCTGCCACAGAATGAAATGTTTTCTACCTATTGCGTCATGAACTTTCATTTCTATTAAGGACACTCAGGTGAGGATTATCCCACCCGATATTCGTCACATATTAAGCTATTTGTAATGAAAATATTTTCCCTCCCAATTGACATGTTATTTATGTCACATGTTACATACGGACGCATTAATTTTCTCTCGAGAGAAAATGTTTACATGGTGTTTTTCTGTTCTAGGGGGATTTTTATGTTCTGGAAAAATACAGGGGCAGATTTACAATAAGTGGTGCATACCTGCATATCAGCAGGGATGCACCACTTATTGTCCGCCATGCCTCAGACACCATTGATGCGCCGCATTTACAATGCGGTGCACCAATGGGCAAAAACGGCACAGATGTGTCACAGATGTGTCACGCATCTGTGCTTGCGACGCAACGGGCTCTGGGGGCCCTATCTTGTTAATGCTGCGTCAATCCCTACGCCTGCTTCAAGCAGGCGCAGGGTTTTGACGCAGCATGGGCACCAAAATGACTGAGTGAAATCTTGTAGATTACACTCAGCCACTTTTAGGAGGCGTTCCTGTGCTGGAAAGCCCACCCTCCCCAGGAACGCCTCCTTCTGGCGCAGGGCTTTACAACGTGACGCATCTCCCAGATGCGTCACGTTTTAAGTACCCCGCACCATGGTGCTCCTTTTGCGCCGCCGCTGCATCACAAAAGAGACGCAAAGGCGGCGTAAAAGGGGCGCAAGGGGCTTGTAAATGGGGAGCTTTCTCGTACCACGTGTGGAGGGCTGTTTGCTGTTTGCCGTTTTGGACCCTGTTGTCGTGTTGGCTTGACCGGCCACTACGCCACACCTCACGGCCCCGCTTCGCGGGTGGCGCTCGCCCCACACTGATCTTTGGTGCTCTGACCCTCCCTGGACCCCGACGAACGTGGACCTGCCAGGAAACATCCGCCATATTTTCGGACAGAGGCGGGACTGCGAGGACCAGCCTGCCCAGCGGCGCTGATCGGTCGCAGCTGGTCCTCTTCCCGCCCCCTCCTGCATCAAAAGAGCCTGCAGTGAGCGCACTGAGTGGGAGCTTTCTCGTACCACGTGTGGAGGGCTGTCTGCTGTTTGCCGTTTTGGACCCTGTTGTCGTGTTGGCTTGACCGGCCACTACGCCACACCTCGCGGCCCCCGCTTCGCGGGAGCCGCTCGTCCCACACTGAACTTTGGTGCTCTAACCCTCCCTGGACCCCGACGACCGTGGACCTGCCAGGAAACATCCGCCCCATTTACGGACAGAGGCGGGACTGCGAGGACCAGCCTGCCCAGCGGCGCTGATCGGTCGCAGCTGGTCCTCTTCCCGCCCCCTCCTGCATCTCCTCCTTATTGGGAGTGAACCCAACGAGCACGCGGGACGCGCGCGGGACTGAGCTCGGGCAAAGGGCAGGCCGTTTGAGGCCGTTCGAGAACGGTCGAGACCGGGACCGGGCCACCCCCCCTGCTCCTGCTACCAACTCTGACTTTTACTATCCCGCTTTGAAAACGATCTATGGCGACTAGAGAAACCAGGAGCAAGAGCACGCTGGCTGCTGGAGCAGCAAAAGGTACATTGGGCAACTACTTTGCCAAAGCAGGGTCTCTTTTGATCGATGAGATAACGATTCTAGAAAGGCGCATATCACAAGAAATAGAATGGGTTCGGAGATCTTCCAGAGGGCCCATAGCGCATGCAAAGAGTCTGGAGAATAGACTGGGATGCATTGTCCCAGAGAACGGGGAAAATGCAACTGGCGGGATGTTAGCTCTATCTAACTAAACTAATTCTACCCTCTACAACATTGATAATGCCATGAGTGTTCCGGAGGAGCTTAGCCTCTTACCCCTACCCCTACCCCACACTCAAGCACAACAGACCCTCCCTTCTCCCATTGACACCATGGCTAACACTGATGTGATAATTGATAGCTTGTAAATCTGCCCCACAATGTTTGCCTACGGGAGTTTTACCTCCATTGTAGTATTATACGCTGGGCACGGATGAAACTCTTTTCTAGGACCCATTGGTTTTTTGGTTGAACTATTGGAACTGAGCATACACAAAGAAAGAGGCAGTCAAGATGGTGTTGGCCATATTTGAGGAGCATAAAGGACATTGATTGGTGTACGGTGGTTGGTGATATATTGTGAAATTTTGCTTTTATGTTTATTGTTTTCTGATTGACTGCTCGGAAATTCAGTAAAAGAAAGAGAAGCAAAATCCTTGCGTCCATATCCGTAATAGAATAGAAAATTCATGCCGCAACAGCTAGAAAATCTTTCAATCATTTTTCTGTCCTGCCCATGGAGCATTTCTTCTTTACCAACCTTTTTATTTGGATAAAGTTGTATTGCTCCATTGTTGACATCAGTAAACCACTTTTATATGTTTGGTTTATTTAGGTTTAGCATTACATGGGAGCACATGCCTTTGCATGCTCCTTTCTACTACTTATTTTATTTATTTATTTATTGGCATTTATAAAGCGCAACATATACCCTGGGGTGTCTTGGCGCTGATTAATTTGCCAGCTTGATGTTAATTAAGCTGCCTTGCTCTGACCTCTGTTCTGTACCGGGAATTTATTTATTGAACAACCAGGTTTTCAGTTTTTTGCGGAATTGGAGCAGTGTGGAACATGCTCTGATGTCCTGGGGTAGAGTATTCCAGAGTTTGGAAGCTGCTACCACAAACCGTCGGTCTCCCCACATCACTGTCCTGGTGCGAGGAACCGTTAGTTGGTTGCTGTTGGTGGAGCGCAACTGACGTATAGGTTGGTAAGGACGCAGATGGTCTATAAGGAACTGCGGGCCCTGTTTGTTTAGTGCTTTGTAAACAATACACTGTGATTTAAATCTGGCTCTGTTCTGAATCGTCAGCCAGTGTAGTTTTGTTATTGCGTCAGAGAGAGGAGCAAACTTAGGGATTCCAAGAATCAGACGAGCTGCCGCGTTTTGTATAGTCTGCAGTTAATCATGCGTAGTTTGTGATGGGCTGTGGAGGCCACTTTGCTAGCATGGTCCATGAAGTTTAAATGGTCATCGAAAAGCATTCCTAAGTTTCTTACTTTAGTCACCGGTTTGGGGGGGGGCACCAAACGTTTGGGGCCACCACGAGGCGGGCCATTCTGGTGAGAGTTGTCCAAAAATCATTACCTCGTTTTTTTCCGAGTTAAGTTTTAGGCAGTTAGCTGCCATCCACTCGCCTATTTCCGTCAATCCTCTCTGGAATCGTTTAGCTACCTCTTCTCCATCGCCTCTTATTGCCATAACCAATTGAGTGTCGTCCGCGTAGGAGGTTAGGCTCATCCCATGTGCCTTGATGACATTGGCCAGGTCCGACACATAGATATTAAAGAGTGTCGGACTCAGGGATGAGCCTTGAGGTACACCGCACGGTTGTGACAGCTTAACAGATTGGTAAAGGCCAAGAGTGACGGCCTGCGTTCTCTCAGAGAGAAAGGAAGCGAGGAGAGCTCTTGCCGTGAAGGAGATGCCCATCTTCCCGACACGGTCAACCAGAATACTGTGGTCGACCGTGTCGAAAGCTGCTGAGAGGTCCAGCAGTACCAACACTGCTGTCCCGCCTTGATCTCTTATTATTCTTAGATCATCTGATGCTTTAATAAGGGCTGTTTCGGTCCCGTGGTATTTCCGAAAACCATACTGAGTGTCGTCTAGCATCTTATGAGTTTCTATATACTCAGATAATTGTATGTTCATGGCCTTTTCCACCACTTTGGCCATGAACGGGAGACTGGCAATGGGTCGATAGTTTTTTAGTTCTGACTTATCGGCTCCTGGTTTCTTTAGCAGTGGTTTGAGCAGTGTGGTTTTTAAATTAAGGGGATATATCCCTGAGAGCAGGATGGAGTTGCAGACTTGTGTCAAGACAGGTATAATCGAATCCATCACCGGTAAGAGCACCGACAGTGGGCAAGGATCCAGCCTGGATCCAGTTTTAACTGTCGACACAATTTTTAATACCTGATCTTCTGTCAGTGGAAAAGAATTAGTGAAGGATGATGTTACTTTAGGTTTTGGGACCTCCTGGATAGTGTTGGGGACCTTGGTGTGCGTGGTTTTAGCCATGAAAGTTTGATAAATATCATCCACCTTAGTGAAGAAAAAATTGGCGAGGGCATCACACATGTCTTGGGTTGGAGGTGGGGTCAAATCGGGGGTGTTACCCGAAAGTGTTTTAGTTATGTCATATCATTTTTTGCTAGAGTTTTTTGCCTGTTCAATTTGCATCAAGTAGTACTCTTTTTTTGCCTTTATAATCATGGTTTTGTATGTTGCCAAGGCATCCTTGTATTTAGTTTTGCTTATTGGATTGTAAGTCTTTCTCCATTGTCTTTCCCAGTATCTGTTCTGTTGTTTTTGTGCTTTTAGTTCATCCGTATACCATGGTGCGGTCGGGGTGGACCTATTCTTAGATAGTTTCTTGATGGGGGCTAACGAATTCATGGCATGTCCCAACCAGTCGTCGAGTTGTTGTACGGCCATGTTGGGGTTAGCCGAAATTATCGTACGAGTATCATCCAGGTGGTTTTTTAGGTCCAACTGGTTGACATTGTGCCACGCTTTAAAGGATATAGACTGGGGGAGAGTAGTAGCTTTTGCTGGGCTTTTATCCATAACCAAGGTACAGTAAACCGCGTAGTGATCTGTCCATGGCATCGGAAGGATATCGCGTACATGGAGCCCCTGGACACTTGAAAATATAGCATCTAAAATGTGTCCAGCTTGATGAGTAGGTGATGTAACCAACTGATGTAACCCCAGGGCTTCCATATCCACGATGAGAGCTTGAGTCTCCTTATTATTATTGTCATCTAGGTGGAAGTTCAGATCACCTAATACTGTGATCGAGTCCTCTAGTGCCAGAGATTCCAGGTGTGTACTTATGCTCGTTAAAAAGCCAGTTTTAGCTCCTGGGGGCCTGTATATAAGAAGCCCTTTAAAGTTGAAGTGCGGGCTGAGTTTGATTGAAAACATCAAGGCCTCGCACGAGATGTCCTGTATTTGAGTCACTATTACCTCCAGATTTTCTCTAGCTATAATGGCGATCCCTCCACCTTTCTGTCTAGGCCTATCTTGTCTATAGGCTTTGTAACCTGTAGGTGTGGCAATGACAACGTCCGGATCGGACGAGTCATCAGTCCAGGTCTCTGTGATGTAAAGTATGTCTAGCTTAAAGTCTGTTATCAGGTCGGCGATTTCCTGGCTATGTTTACATAGGGACCGTGCATTAATGAGGGCTATGGCAACATTATTAGATTTAGGGGGTTGTATTGGGAGGTTCTTCTCGCCTTGACTCGATGTCGTAAAGTGGCAGTGAGGACAACATTTTTCGACTTTGTTAGGCGTTTTACAGAAATCAAATGTGGTACAAGCATGGTTCCTTGCTATTCTCAGATTAAGGAGGACGTCCTTTGGGTAACCCATAATGGGATCTTTAGGAATAGGGCCAGGGGTCGTGGCCCTCGGCCCGGTCCCGGCGCGGACAGGCGCAGACGGGCTTGCCTTTGGCGCGCCGCCGGCGCGCCCGCTGCGCCCGCCCGCTGCGCCCGCCCGCTGCGCCCGCCCGCTGCGCCCGCCCGCTGCGCCCGCCCGCTGCGCCCGCCCGCTGCGCGGACGGGATGGTGCCATGTTTTTATTCGTGGTTGGGCAGAGGAGGGTGGGAGGGTTCTATCCACTGCAGCGCTGACCTTCCCTCACCAAGATGGCGCCTCGGGAGGGTCAGGTGAGGTCAGGGCGCCTGCTAGCAGCGCGCTTTGCCTGGCGACTGCACGGAGACCTCTGGTGAAGTAATCTCACCCACGAGGTAATGTAACGTTTAAAAAGCACTTTTAAAATATTTTACAATTTTTAAAACCGTCGTTAGTAAATCAGCGACGAGATGTCTAATTACCAGGTTAGCAGGTATAGAAAGATTCCCCCGGCTTTCCGCCTCAGGGGAGAACAAGAGCAAATTACCTTCGCAGAGCCTGTCCCTGCCTTAAGTATCCTGGGAGGGCGGGAGGGTTCTATCCACTGCAGCGCTGACCTTCCCTCACCAGGATGGCGCCTCGGGAGGGTCAGGTGAGGTCAGGGCGCCTGCTAGCAGCGCGCTTTGCCTGGCGACTGCACGGAGACCTCTGGTGAAGTAATCTCACCCACGAGGTAATGTAACGTTTAAAAAGCACTTTTAAAATATTTTACAATTTTTAAAACCGTCGTTAGTAAATCAGCGACGAGATGTCTAATTACCAGGTTAGCAGGTATAGAAAGATTCCCCCGGCTTTCCGCCTCAGGGGAGAACAAGAGCAAATTACCTTCGCAGAGCCTGTCCCTGCCTTAAGTATCCTGGGAGGGCGGGAGGGTTCTATCCACTGCAGCGCTGACCTTCCCTCACCAGGATGGCGCCTCGGGAGGGTCAGGTGAGGTCAGGGCGCCTGCTAGCAGCGCGCTTTGCCTGGCGACTGCACGGAGACCTCTGGTGAAGTAATCTCACCCACGAGGTAATGTAACGTTTAAAAAGCACTTTTAAAATATTTTACAATTTTTAAAACCGTCGTTAGTAAATCAGCGACGAGATGTCTAATTACCAGGTTAGCAGGTATAGAAAGATTCCCCCGGCTTTCCGCCTCAGGGGAGAACAAGAGCAAATTACCTTCGCAGAGCCTGTCCCTGCCTTAAGTATCCTGGGAGGGCGGGAGGGTTCTATCCACTGCAGCGCTGACCTTCCCTCACCAAGATGGCGCCTCGGGAGGGTCAGGTGAGGTCAGGGCGCCTGCTAGCAGCGCGCTTTGCCTGGCGACTGCACGGAGACCTCTGGTGAAGTAATCTCACCCACGAGGTAATGTAACGTTTAACTACTCTGCTTGTTCTCTCCATGCTAATTTTCTATTCCCGCCCCTCTTCACAATATTTTCATTTTTCTTTGAAATGCTTCTGTTTCGTTTGTGATGGCCTAGGGACTGCATAGTGCTGTTGCACCACTCAATACACACTATTGATTCCCACCACCTCCACTTCCATCTTTGAAATATTTTGCTTGTGAGGGTTTGGCACTGCACATTGTTGTCAGGCTGCTCGCTCCTCACTGTTGCTCTTCTAGTCCTTCCCTCCCTGCTTTCTATTTTTCTTCTTTGGGGCATGGCCATCTTGAAAAAGTATATTGTATAAAAAAAAAACACATTCATGCGTGGCTACTGTGATCTGCATTGTGAGATCACAACATACAAGTATGCACCAAGACATTTTGTATGTGTTTTTTTCAGATGCCAAAGCAAACAAGCATTGGGAAAGCCAATATCTGCCAATCGTCCTATTTCTCTCTGTCCCATGAGTGCAGTGGATTGATGCAGTAGCCATGCGTAACTGTCAAGTCCCCCAGGTCCATGCATGATATCCTGCTCCAGTTCACGTTTTTTCTTCGAATTCTGGAACATGTAGTCCTATCTTGAAATGGAAGAAACAAGACTATATCACCCAGAAATAAAACCAAAAAAACAGGACTGGAGCAGCACATCATGGATGGACCTGGGAAACTTTGCTGGAGTGTGCCGTTTCTTCAGCCTTGTTTAAACCTCGTAGTCTTTAGAACCCAGGGTTGTAAAAGCAACAGGGCTCAAACACTCCAGCCAGCAAAGTCATGAGAGATGTACCAGATATGAAGCCCATTCTTTTTGACTTCGAGGACTTTGGAAGATTTACCAAGCTTGCAACTGTGAAAAGGCGTTTAGTCAACCTATCATCAGATCATTTGCACTGCCCTAATCTTTTCTAGTGTTATTTTGATCGAGAAGCGCATCACGCCCTAGGAAGCTGTAATTTGACTAGAGAGAAAGGCAACAGTCCATTGTAAGCACATTCCCTACTCCCTAGCAGGGGCGTTGATTGAAGGGGAGGAGGGTGCCTGGGGTGTTACATCCCCTAATAAATGTTTTTTTCTGGTAAATGGTTTCGTACAGGTTTTTCAGCCGAGTATGGTGAGATGTCTGTCGGATTTCCCCATTGACGTTTACATAGACACAGCCAAAAACGCACACACACCCTCTCTAGCTCTATGTTTTGAAAGTCTTAAATTTTCTGTGTTATTTTGCAAAATATTGTAATTTCTCTCACTTAATACCACTACTTTTCACAGCCCCTTAAGTCCCTCTCATGCACCCTGCCTGTGGCATAATGTATTTTAACATTATACTGTTGGAAAATCCGCAGTTCACAACCCCGAAATCTTACCGACCAAGTTACCTCCCTGCACCCCAGTATTTACAATTTGCTGTATTTTGAGTTAGCTGTGACAATAAAAACCCATTAATTACTTGGATGGCCATGATCTCGGCTTCTCTGCAGGTCAAAGGCTGCCAAGTCCAGTCCTGGGGTCGAGTCATTTCTTGCAAAGAGTCGTTCCCGGACCTCATCAGACATCATACTATTTTGCTTCATCAGCTTTGCTTCATTCACCAGAAGACCACGTAGGATGGGGTCAAAGCCACCTGCAATAAAAAGACAAAGTATTGTATCAGTCGACAGAAGGATATTATGAGCAGGGAAAGACAGCCTACAAAACCCCTCACAATACTGGGGAGTCATCTCAGAGCAGAATATTTCTTGTTTATAGCTAGGTTCTTGTTTATAGCTAGGCGCTAATTTCGATGCCACAACTATCCGTGAATGACACCGAGGGATTCAATGGGACATTAGAGAAAACAAACTCAAAACAAAGGCAGAGATTTCGATATTTTACCTTACTTCTATGTGTAAAAAATCCTCTGCTTCCATATTGTGGTTTCACACTAATCAGCACATCTTCATCAACTTTATTTAATTATTAATAAATAATAAAACAAATACAGGAATAGTACATATTTAAAAAAACATAGTATCCATACAGTTAAAATTTACAATGACAGGGGGCGTGGCTTGGTAAGCCATGATGGCGGTCGTGTTCTGAGCGTGCCCCTTCCAGACCCATATTATCCTGCTAATTTATCCTGTCTCTCCGACCCTCTGTTGGTCCATCTTGGGGTCCTGGACTTGCCCTAGAGGCTGCTGCATTCGATCCGGGGGCGAGGGGGGCCTTAAGTGACACCAGGGCTTCCCTGGGGCCTATTGCGTTTTTAGAGAGTGCCTCTTCGCCACTGTTTCCCCCCCTCCTCTCCTCTTAGCTGAGTCTGCGCGTGCTGGGGCTTCGGCGGTCGTGTCGGGCCGCAGGGGGGGAAGGAGGAGACCTGGAACGGCCGCGCCACGGGGGGCCAGCAGCAGTAGGGGGCAGAGCTGAGAAGCTGGCCGTTGCGGGTGCCGCCGAGGTCAGGACCTGCCGAAGTACTGCTGACTTGTCCCACATCACCCTGTGAGCCGCCCTGATCCGCGAGCGGCAGGTGGACCCAGAGGTGGGGTGCTGTTGGGGGTGCTGACTGACCGCCATTTTGGAGCTCTGACTCTCTTCTGGAGGCGACCTCACTGGACTCTTGGGTTAGAGGGGCTCTCCGTGACATCGAGGGCCCCGTTGGGACTAGGAGTCGACTGGGGGCCCGTGAGTGCCAATGAGCTATTGGGAGGTGCCTGCCCATCATCTTCTCTCCACCTTTTTCCTTTGAGCCAGTGTCGGCTGGAGACCCGGCGGTCGTATCGGGCCGCAAGAGGAAGGGGAATTCCTGGAGTAACCGCATTGCCTTAGTCACAGCTTGGGAGCAGTTCCCAGTGGGTCCCCGTTCGGCAGTCGGACCGGGCCGTGTGTGCCTACTGGTGGGTGACCCCGGTTTTCGCTCCTTCCATTGTCCTCCTTGGGCTTGTGTGGGGAGTCCTGAGGGCAGCCATGATGGGGGACAAGGGTGGTGGAGGCCAGACCAAGCAAGGTCCCATCGATAAATATACCTTTGCAGGAGCGGCTGCTGGGACGCCCGGAGGGCAACAGGGGGCGGTACCTGAAAATGCAGCACTTATGGCAGCCATCACCCAGTCCAGGGACATGCTTGACGTGAAAATTGGAGTGGTCGGCTCAGATGTCATGCTGCTGAGACAAGACTTGCGTAACGCAGTGTCGCGCATCAAGGAGGCCGAAACCCGTATTTCTAGGGTGGAGGACGATGTCACCTCACTAAAGAAAAAAGTTGCTGCCATGGAGACGCCTCAAAAGAGACTAGCGTTGAGAGTGGAAGATGCGCAAGGGCGGGCCAGGCGCGACAACCTCCACTTCGTAGGGTTTCCGGAGGGCTGTGAGGGGAACAACATGGAACGCTTCCTTACACAGTGGTTGGAGGTCTGGTTTTCCCCGGAGGCTATGTCCTGTCGCTTCGTTGTGGAACAGGTCCACAGAGCGCTTATGCAGAAGCCTCCGCCGGGGGCTTGCCCGCGGCCAGTCATAGCGAAACTCCTGAATTACCTGGATCGCGACGCCATCTTTAAACAGGTCCGAGCCAAGGAACCTCTTATTTACAACAATGCACGCATTCTTATCTTCCCTGGCTATACGTGGCTGGTGCAGCAGCTGCGTCAGCAGCGTCAATCGTTTATGGTGGCGAAGGCCCGTCTGAGGGACCTCTAGCTCCCCTATGCCCTCTTGTTCCCCACCCGCCTGCGGGTTGTGTACCGCTCCCGCACACACTTCTTTGATACACCGGAAGAAATCTTCAAATGGACTGATGAGACGGTGCTTGTGAGAGTCATGCCACCTGGAAGAGAATCTGATTCGTCATCGAGCGAGATGGCCCGGAGGAGTCCCAGGGGCCAGCTGAAGGGCAACAGAAGGTCACGATCTAGGCATCGCTCCCATTCCTGTGGCGCCTCTTCTCGGGGGGGGGCGTGGGGGGTATCCACCTCTGGGCGGCAGATATCAGCGGATTGATCTATGGGTCTGCGGGGTGTTGCAGGGCTCCAAACTACTGATTGCTTATCGGAATGACTTGGACTTGGGCATGGACTGTGAGTTGGGGATCCATTGGTTGGGGTTTGGGATCCCGCCCGGCCACGACAGATGCTTCAGTGTTTTTGAGGTATAGGGTGGGGGGTTTGTTGGGAGGGGTTGTTTATGTTTACAGATCGCTCGTCCGCTGTGGGTCCACATCTTTCCGCACATGCACCGAAAAGTCCCCATTCTTGCTCTGTTGTAAATGTATGTATGTATGTATGTATAGGTATTCTTGTATAGCGCATATCTGTCACCCGACGGGCATCCTGGCGCTTAGACTGTCCTGACGCTTACACATACAATACATGCTTACATTGCCCTAGGACCCTAGTGTAAATTTTCCCGATTGATGCCCTTATATAGGTATACATTATCCACACCTTATATAGGCATAGAAATCATTACCATATTTACACTGAGCCTATACAGCCCAAATACGGCATGGCTACTTCCACTAAGTTCCAAGAATCAACAACGATTTCCTAGAAAAACCCGCCTTCAGCAGCTAGGGACATCCCCTTGCCTGAAAACTAATTTATCTAGGAAATCATGGAGTTTTCGAAGAACTGAGTCTTTGATGACGTTATTAAGTCCAATCACACGTAAAACTCGGCACCTTCAAAGTGTAAATATGCCTAGATTTGCCCAGTAAAACACATGGTGGTTTGGAGCAGATCGACTAACTAATTGCCCGACACCCTGCAGCAGCAAGTGCCGAAGGAGCCAACCCTCCAGCTGACGCACTGAGAGACGCTGTCTTTTCTCCTGCCGAGAAATCCAGCTCCAGTGTTTCCAGCCTACCCTTGCAGGTAGCTGGGAAATCGAGTCCTGAGAGAGAGATAAAAGACCTCCGTCATTCTAAACCAAGGTAGGGAGCTGATTAGACCCTAAGAGAATTCTTGGATAGATTATTGGCAGAGACCTAATAAACTTAAGCTACTCCTCACTTACTCCCTCCCTCGTACTAGACTTAGGTTAGGTACACCGGGGTAGGCATATTTTAGAAGCACCAGTTGAGTATTTGTAGTCATTATTTTACCACTGTATGTATTTTATATGTTTTAGGCAATTTATGGCTTAGAAACCATATCATGCTTTTACAGTACTACTTTATAATACTTTTCGTATTATATGCCCTGTACTTTATAACCAGTATTTCGATTGTAGCAGTACATTTCTTATGCTTGAGAAGGAAAACTGTTCAATAAATACTTTTTATTTAAAACGCCCGTCTCTCTATTTTCTCAGCACCTCTGGTGAAACCAAGCATGCACGATTGACTGAGTAAAATAGCTATCTAATGTTTCCGCGAATCTAGAGATTGATTTCTTATTCTTGGGAAACAAATTAGTCATGTTTATGCAGTTGTCAGAAACTAATCCCTTCTTGTGAATTCAAGAAAGTTTCTAGTGACCTCTGAGCTAGCAGGCACTCACAATTAAGTCTAATACATGCTACAGAGACCTAGTCGACCTCAGTCCTATGTCTAAACTGCAGTATATATTATTTCAATGCGCAGAGCCTATTGAGAATATAGGAACTACACTACATGGCGCCCAACTTTTGGTAAGGCGATCATTTAACGCTAGATACTAGAGTAACTCAGTCGTGCTTTTCACACAGACCCCTTTTTCCCGTAAAATACTCCAATAGACGTCTGGAGTGGGTAAAAGGAAAATATCCGCCAAAAACGGAGTAGGACGAAAAATCATATGTATTAGTTTTGGTTTATTCAACGTTGAAGGATACAGTGTTCCAAAATATTGTGCACCTAATCTTTGTTTCCTTGAACCGATCCTGCAAACACTTCAGTCGGTTAAATAATGCTTTCTGATGAAGAATTAACTGCAGCTGCAGCACAATCAGATTTAGATGACAGAAATAGGCTACAGAATGACCTGGATGCTATATCATCCCGGTAAATGTAAAAAAAATTATAACATACAAACTTATAAATAATGGAATATCAGCAAGAGGTGGTAAAGTAATCTTTGCTATAGAGGCACATGAATAGCGGCAGACAGAGGTATTCTATTCATGGATTCACTTTCCTCCGGCAGACGGAGGAACGCACGAGTTCCACTACTACAAAATAGAGGAACCTCCAGAGGAATATGTTCCTTATGAGGACATTGAAATTCCATTAACTTACCAAGAGCATCAGCTCTGGTTTAAAGGCACCCTAAAACATGAAAACCACATAACCAGGCTCGGTCCACTAGGTAGACCAGGAGCTACATGGCTGGTACTAGCCAGCTATACACCACACCCAGACATTGAAAAAAGGACAGGCCGAGAACTGTTGGCTCAACTGAAACAGTTAATCAAAATACATAGAAAATTTGGTACAATATGTCATGCGGACCTTAACAGTGCAACCTACAGTAAGGATTCCACAACACACCCCTCACCAGGGGAACACAAACAAAATCACACCACAGACTATACAATATGTCATTGGTAAATTGCCCGCAAAGAGGGAACAAATTCCCTTTTGGCAAGCCCAAAAAATCACTCAGATAGAGGCAGTATTCCCTGATAGTACACCTCATGAGAAACACAGAATTCTGACAATCTGTTTACCAATGGGGATAGCACTACTTGTGGAGGACTGTGACACTTGGGGTACAGTCTTTGCTTCAATCTATACAAAAACACATGGTGTCCCGTCTATAGCGGTAATACCAGACGTTCCTAGACAGATTCAAAATGAATACGGTCCAGACCCGGCCTTAAATCTAGATATGAAATTACTGAAAGATTTCAAACAGGTCTCGTCTATATTATTAGCCAACATTAGAGGTGAAGCAGCATCGGTGGCAATCCGCCAGAAGTTGAAAGAAACAGATATAACAGACCAACCATATGAGCTTGCAAGAATTATTGAAAAGTCATATGAAGAACTAGGTAGAGATAGTTTGGGTGGGAAACCGTTAAAACCCCAACTAACTGAAAATCCTGAAAAGGTTTTTATTAAAAAATAATCTCACTACTCCTAAGGAGAAGTGGGAAAATACTAAACAAACAGTTCCTAAAGAGAAACGTTCTCAGTTCAGATGAAGGTCTCCCCAACGGGGAGGTAGGTTTCCACAATGGGAGCCCTCTGAAAAACGGTATAACCTTAGGAATAGGGATACTTTGAGAAAACATGATAGATATTAAGACACTGATACACGTTCCTCTCGTACCTTTCAGACTTCCTCACAGAAATCCAAGAGAAGAGGACGATCAGAACAGAAAGAGGAACGCGTGAAGTCCAAAGAAGAACAGCACGTTCCAAAAAATAAGAAAACTCAATTCACCAAGAAGAAGGTAGCAAGCATAAAAATCAAACATGCCGAGGATCTTGAGGACACAACTCAAGAACGGGGAGTGAGCGCAGACAATGCTAGACAGCGCACCAGAAGTGACCATAGCTCGCAGGATCCTGATGGATCATCTGGAGATAGTGGATTTGAATGAATGCATTCAAGTTGAAACTGCAGATACCAGGGTTAGTGTACCCCACAAGTTATGTTATGTTATGTTATGTTAATTAATCATTTTTATAGCGCGCGGCTACTCAAAAAGAGTGTCCCGGCGCTTTTATTGGAGAAAGAAAAGCTGCAACATAATAACATAACACCAAAATAAAAGACTAAAAGAGAAGTGATCCAAGGATTCGAGAGAGACCGGCTACTGAGTAAACAGCCACGTTTTAAGGCCTTTCCTAAAAGCCAGCAAGCTAGTGGCTCCCCGCAGGGCCAGTGGCAAAGAGTTCCATAGCTGAGATGCCAGCAATCCAAAAGAGCGGCCGCCAAGGCGCGTTTTCTTTACCCGAGGGACAACAGCCAGGTGCAGGGATTCCGACCTCAGAGATCTGGTCGGATGGTAAAAGACCAGTCTCTTTTGGAGGTACTTAGCTCCCCCCTTGTGCAGAGCTTTATAGGCCAAAGTCAGCGCCTTAAAGGCGATCCTCTTGCGGATGGGCAACCAATGTAAAGTTGCCAACAGGCCCGAGGCACTGGAGCGCCTACTAAGGCCGAAGATTGCCCTGGCCGCGGCGTTCTGCACCACTTGAAGCCGCTGCAGCAAGTACTCTGGAAGGCCCAGGTAAAGAATGTTGGAATAATCCAACCTGGACCCAATCAGAGCCTGAACTGTCAGCGTCCTATGCTCCACGGATAACAGAGGAAGGAACCTCCGCAGCATCCTAAGGATGCCAAAGCACATGCCCGACACCCCCAGTATCTGAGATTTCAGGGTTAACCTGTTATCCATCTTCACCCCTAGATTCTTTGCAACCTGAGAGGAGCAGGATGGAGGGAACATATCCAGTGGCCACCAAGTCTGCCAGTCAGGCTCGGTGTCACACCCAAAGAAAAGTACTTCGGATTTGTCGGAATTGCACTTAAGGCTGTTTAGATGGAACCAGTGAAAAACAGCCCCAAGGCAATCCCGAATACTGTCCCCGTCAAAGTCACCTCCTCTCTTACAAGAGAAGATGAGCTGGGTGTCATCCGCGTAGGATACGATCTGGGCACCATGCGACTCCACCAGCGCCGCCAACGGGGTCATAATGATGTTAAAGAGGGTCGGGCTCAAAATGGAGCCCTGAGGGACCCCGACTCCCAGAGGCGGCATCACGGCGGAATCAGGCGGGGCCCAGATCGTTTGCCGGCGGCCGGCAAGAAAGGAAGAAAACCAGTCGAACACCGTCCCCCGTATGCCTATCTCGCGAAGTCTTGCGAGAAGACCAACATGGGGAACGGTGTCGAAAGCCGCCGACAGGTCTAACATCACCAGCATGACTTTGCCCCCAGAGTCCAGAACACCTTTAATGGTTTCCGAAACCTCCAGGAGCGCTGTCTCAGTGCTAAGATGGGGACGAAAGCCCGATTGGGTGGCGTGCAGGATCTCATTAGATTCAAGAAAATTGGAGAGCACGCCTTGAACGTGCTTTTCCAGAATCTTCGTGAGGGCCGGCAGCAGAGAGATGGGCCTATAATTAACTGGGGCCTTCGGGTCTAGGCCAGGTTTTTTGAGCAAGGGAATCACCATCGCCTGTTTCCAGGTTTGCGGGACCACACCCAGCCTCAACGAAAGATTCAAAAGCGGATTGGCCAGCGGGTTAATCACCTCCGCTACTTTCGCTAAAAATTTAGCAGGGCATGGGTCGAGGGGAGAACCTGATTTTAAATTGCCCATTAGAGCCAGCGAGTCCGGAGCAGAGATTGGAGGAAACACACTCAGCGTCACCCCTGGCCCGACCTGTGGCGGTGTGATGATGTCCAGTTCAGTCTGGCCCACCGACACTGGTACCAGGAATGACTCCTGGATGCGTTGGATCTTGCTCGTAAAGAAGTCAGCAAGGTCCGTAGCCCAGGTACCAGATGGTTTTTGGTCCGAGGTGTTAGACCAGGGGGAGGTGAATTCTCTCACGATGGAGAAGATCTCCCTGCAGGAGTTGGAGGCGGCGTCAATTCTCCTGGCTAAATAAGCTTTTTTTTCCAGGCGAATGTCCCGGTGATAAGCCTTAACCACCGTTTTGTAGGTCAACTTGGCAACAGTGTCATATTGTGCCCGCCAAGCTCTTTCGGCTACCTTGCACTGCTGCCGCGTAGCCGACAGTGCAGCGGTAAACCAAGGCGCGGAGACCCGTTTCGGTGTCGGGCGAGATGTTACTTCCGGGGCAAGATCGTTTAGCCTGTCCAAAAACCAGTCCTGCATAGTCTGCAAATCCCTGTCTAGATCGCCTGAGAGGAGGCAAGGATGGACCACAGCTGCTTGAGCCAGCATCTCTGGGGTTACTCGGTGGAATGCCCTATGGACACGACCCTGTTGATGTGCCAGGATAGGCACTGACTTCACTATGCCCTTGATCACAAATTTGGCAAGAAAGTGGTCTGACCAAAGGACAGGAGTAACCTCTATACCCTCGAGAGGGACAGACGAGAAAATTTGGTCAAGGGTGTGCCCCTTCTCATGCGTAGGCTCCTGAAGGTAAGGGATAAGTCCCAGAGGGGTCAGCGCCTCAGAGAGTTTGGTGGCAGCCGGATCGGAAGGATCATCCAACCGAAAGTTGAAATCGCCTGCCACGATAAAATGTTCAGCTTTCAGGGCCAACTCCACCAGCACCGAGTCCAGATCTTCAAAGAAGGTGCCGGGAGCACCAGGTGGCCTGTATATGAGCAGTCCCTTAAAGGATTGATGGGGCGATAGAGTGATAGAGAAGGCTAGGGTCTCAGAGCCTCGGATGTCAATAGCTGGCAGGATCGCGCAAGGGGTTCCTTTCCGGACCACAAGCGCCACTCCACCTCCCCTTCCCTTGGCTCTATCCTTTCTGAAGATGTTATACTCAGGCGGGATTGCCATAGCGACGTCAGGGTTAGAAGAGTCTGCCCACCATGTCTCAGTAAGCATGAGGCATAGTGGCTTCTCTATATCGAGAAGCTCATAGATGTCCTGCGCATGTTTGCATGCTGACCTGGTGTTTAATAGCATGCATCCGAAGCCCATCCTGGAGGTGTTATTGCTCGGCCGTGAGGTGAGCGAGCGGGTCGGGCACCAGCCACAGCCCGGGCAGCGAGATTTCCCATGATGACGACCAGGGAACACAGTGCGACAGCCCGCGCCATGGGGATAGAAAGTGCGAAGTTCGCTAGGGGAATAGCGCAAGACGGGGGTCACAGGGGGACACATCCCTGGTGGTAGAGTCCCACCCGCCGCACCGCCCGCTCCCGGGACGCTGACGGGCGCAGACGGGCAGGACTCTGGCTTGACTCCGGCGAGAGTCCGGCGCTCCCGCTGCGCGTCACCGCTGCGCGCAGGTGGCGAACATTAAGTAGGGCTCACCTGTGTCGAAAATGAGCGCTAGAACGCTCAAAACAAGTGGCACACTCGCTCCAACCACCCCCAAGATGGCGCCCGGCGCCAAACACGAAGGCTGAGAGAAAAATGAAATAGATCCGCGAAGAGCGCGGTGGGGGGCCCAATTTAAGGTGCAAGTGAGAGGGCAGACACAGATAGTTTTAAAAACAGGGTGAATACAAATTAAATTAACAAAGATACAAAATCGGTATTTTTAAAAATTACAGCAGCGCTGAAAATGACAAATCAGCAGAATAGCGCGCGTGCGTGCTACTACCTTTCTCCAGGCAGAGCTACTGCCTAGCTCGCCTTAAGTAGGGCTCACCTGTGTCGAAAATGAGCGCTAGAACGCTCAAAACAAGTGGCACACTCGCTCCAACCACCCCCAAGATGGCGCCCGGCGCCAAACACGAAGGCTGAGAGAAAAATGAAATAGATCCGCGAAGAGCGCGGTGGGGGGCCCAATTTAAGGTGCAAGTGAGAGGGCAGACACAGATAGTTTTAAAAACAGGGTGAATACAAATTAAATTAACAAAGATACAAAATCTGTATTTTTAAAAATTACAGCAGCGCTGAAAATGACAAATCAGCAGAATAGCGCGCGTGCGTGCTACTACCTTTCTCCAGGCAGAGCTACTGCCTAGCTCGCCTTAAGTAGGGCTCACCTGTGTCGAAAATGAGCGCTAGAACGCTCAAAACAAGTGGCACACTCGCTCCAACCACCCCCAAGATGGCGCCCGGCGCCAAACACGAAGGCTGAGAGAAAAATGAAATAGATCCGCGAAGAGCGCGGTGGGGGGCCCAATTTAAGGTGCAAGTGAGAGGGCAGACACAGATAGTTTTAAAAACAGGGTGAATACAAATTAAATTAACAAAGATACAAAATCGGTATTTTTAAAAATTACAGCAGCGCTGAAAATGACAAATCAGCAGAATAGCGCGCATGCGTGCTACTACCTTTCTCCAGGCAGAGCTACTGCCTAGCTCGCCTTAAGTAGGGCTCACCTGTGTCGAAAATGAGCGCTAGAACGCTCAAAACAAGTGGCACACTCGCTCCAACCACCCCCAAGATGGCGCCCGGCGCCAAACACGAAGGCTGAGAGAAAAATGAAATAGATCCGCGAAGAGCGCGGTGGGGGGCCCAATTTAAGGTGCAAGTGAGAGGGCAGACACAGATAGTTTTAAAAACAGGGTGAATACAAATTAAATTAACAAAGATACAAAATCGGTATTTTTAAAAATTACAGCAGCGCTGAAAATGACAAATCAGCAGAATAGCGCGCGTGCGTGCTACTACCTTTCTCCAGGCAGAGCTACTGCCTAGCTCGCCTTAAGTAGGGCTCACCTGTGTCGAAAATGAGCGCTAGAACGCTCAAAACAAGTGGCACACTCGCTCCAACCACCCCCAAGATGGCGCCCGGCGCCAAACACGAAGGCTGAGAGAAAAATGAAATAGATCCGCGAAGAGCGCGGTGGGGGGCCCAATTTAAGGTGCAAGTGAGAGGGCAGACACAGATAGTTTTAAAAACAGGGTGAATACAAATTAAATTAACAAAGATACAAAATCGGTATTTTTAAAAATTACAGCAGCGCTGAAAATGACAAATCAGCAGAATAGCGCGCGTGCGTGCTACTACCTTTCTCCAGGCAGAGCTACTGCCTAGCTCGCCTTAAGTAGGGCTCACCTGTGTCGAAAATGAGCGCTAGAACGCTCAAAACAAGTGGCACACTCGCTCCAACCACCCCCAAGATGGCGCCCGGCGCCAAACACGAAGGCTGAGAGAAAAATGAAATAGATCCGCGAAGAGCGCGGTGGGGGGCCCAATTTAAGGTGCAAGTGAGAGGGCAGACACAGATAGTTTTAAAAACAGGGTGAATACAAATTAAATTAACAAAGATACAAAATCTGTATTTTTAAAAATTACAGCAGCGCTGAAAATGACAAATCAGCAGAATAGCGCGCGTGCGTGCTACTACCTTTCTCCAGGCAGAGCTACTGCCTAGCTCGCCTTAAGTAGGGCTCACCTGTGTCGAAAATGAGCGCTAGAACGCTCAAAACAAGTGGCACACTCGCTCCAACCACCCCCAAGATGGCGCCCGGCGCCAAACACGAAGGCTGAGAGAAAAATGAAATAGATCCGCGAAGAGCGCGGTGGGGGGCCCAATTTAAGGTGCAAGTGAGAGGGCAGACACAGATAGTTTTAAAAACAGGGTGAATACAAATTAAATTAACAAAGATACAAAATCGGTATTTTTAAAAATTACAGCAGCGCTGAAAATGACAAATCAGCAGAATAGCGCGCGTGCGTGCTACTACCTTTCTCCAGGCAGAGCTACTGCCTAGCTCGCCTTAAGTAGGGCTCACCTGTGTCGAAAATGAGCGCTAGAACGCTCAAAACAAGTGGCACACTCGCTCCAACCACCCCCAAGATGGCGCCCGGCGCCAAACACGAAGGCTGAGAGAAAAATGAAATAGATCCGCGAAGAGCGCGGTGGGGGGCCCAATTTAAGGTGCAAGTGAGAGGGCAGACACAGATAGTTTTAAAAACAGGGTGAATACAAATTAAATTAACAAAGATACAAAATCGGTATTTTTAAAAATTACAGCAGCGCTGAAAATGACAAATCAGCAGAATAGCGCGCGTGCGTGCTACTACCTTTCTCCAGGCAGAGCTACTGCCTAGCTCGCCTTAAGTAGGGCTCACCTGTGTCGAAAATGAGCGCTAGAACGCTCAAAACAAGTGGCACACTCGCTCCAACCACCCCCAAGATGGCGCCCGGCGCCAAACACGAAGGCTGAGAGAAAAATGAAATAGATCCGCGAAGAGCGCGGTGGGGGGCCCAATTTAAGGTGCAAGTGAGAGGGCAGACACAGATAGTTTTAAAAACAGGGTGAATACAAATTAAATTAACAAAGATACAAAATCGGTATTTTTAAAAATTACAGCAGCGCTGAAAATGACAAATCAGCAGAATAGCGCGCGTGCGTGCTACTACCTTTCACTCCGGATGGAGGGGGACATACCTAGAAAGGTAAAGGCATTCTTTTGGGAGAAACTTTCCAAGGGTTATGACATTCTTCTAGCTGAACCAAACTGGCCACCTGAATTTGTCAGGGAGTGCCCACATGGTGAAGAAATAATGATTATATCTGATTAGAACCGCTGCACTCGCTGGTTGGTTTCAAGTAATCAAAGTGTTCAATCTGTTATCAATGTTATGGGTGCTCTAGGTGCTCACCTCCTGGTCCTTGAGGTGCCAATTAGTACTTGAAAAGCGAAAGCCTTACACCGTGTAAGGGTAACCTAGTGCAATTCCAGAGGCGCATGTGCGCGTATTGAAGTTATACAAACTCAAGTAAATTCCAAACTTATAGAAAGTAATCTTCGAGTTTATTTATAGAAGGATTCCTTATGTCATCCTCATATTTCTAATGATTTGAAATCCATAATTCCAATTTGATATATACAAAAGGTATAATCAGGATCAAGCTGTGTAGCATTTTTCAAAAGTAGGCATTATCCCCTATGCATTTCGTGCATAGCACTTCATCAGGGGGAATCTGTGGACAAAAGTAGGTGTAAACATATAGTCGCTGATCTGAAACCAGTTAGTAATGGTGAAAAGTGATGGTGAAAAGGTAAGTGACATTAAGCTTAGTGAATGAAAATCCAAACACGAAAAATATTGAAGGTGATGTTACAATAGGAGAGGATCTACGTTAAAGATGTTATTTGCAGGGTTGGTCATACTCCGTCAAAACTAAATAAACATCCTGAGATTTAGATAGGTTATGTGTTACATCAGTGTATATAGCCGATAGAATACCGAGAGTATGATACAGCGTGGTTAAAAAGTGCAAAGTGATGTACTTATTGGAAACGCGACGTGCTCACCCGGAAAAATTCTTTAACAAAACCTCGTACACTTGTGGATGAAAAGAAACGGCAACGCAAAGGCGACGCTTACCAGCTCTACAAACGTGCTCGGCAACTATGCTGTGTTAAATCCCAATGTGAAAGTTCGGGTACCCGGAAGACGCCGATTAATCAAGTTGGCGAGGCGTTTAGAAACAGAAACAGGACTGGGATAGTAAAAGCTCTATGGCTGCATGGGGGGGTGAATACGAAAATTACATATGGCAGCAGCAAAGCTCAAATCCAAGTGTGAATCAATGGTGGAGCATATCAGATGAAGCTTGTATTATCAAGAACACAGTGTAAATAGATCGCGAAATGCGATGTACAAGAGTAAATCCATATTAGAATATACTATAAGTAAAAAAATAACCATGGTTAGAGTGTAGCAAAAAATGAATGAAAAAATTATAAATGTCAAGGAAGACAAGGGTAAATACAACGTAACAGAGATCAATGATAAAAGACTAATAGAAGTGGTCAAATACTTCCCAAAATAGATGAACAGTAAGAGTAAATAGTCAGAGTGAACGATAAAGCTAACTTGAAGAGTGGAAAAAAAGGAGAGAGAATTACGGGTGAAATGAATCTGAAACCAGATATGGGGATGGTGACAGTTGAAACCACAAGATGTTAGCCAAATAACTCCAAATAGTGACCTTAGATCCCAAGGTGCTTAGGTAGATATCGAGGTGGTGAACCCTGTTATAGCAAACATGACAGGAATGCCGGTATGTAGAAAGAAAAAAGGCAGAACTGGGTTCGAAATGGTTTCAAAAATTCATAAGGAGGCACAATCAAGCACAAGAAGCTTTGGGAACAGGTAGTTCTTTTACAGAAAGGACTACAAAAGACTCACGTGATTCATACACTGAGTCATCAGCGTGATCGCTGTCACGTTGCAGGGAATTCATTGGCTGATGAGGCCGCGAAGGCAGCTGTGCAAACGGCTTCCGTAGCTACGATCGCTCGCTCAAAGAGAGTAATAGATGGTGAAACAATGCTAGCAGTAAAAGCCTCAATGGAAGGTACCTATGCACGTTACCGGTAAACTATCCACTCGGTAATACATATATAATTGATGCAAACTCCATTCCTTTTGCTCGAATCCCTGGAGTGGGGGACAGAGTAATTCCGAACAGGAACCGGAGAGCTGCTTTGGTACACGAAGCACATATGGGAGAGGGTCTGAGACATCAAGGGATCTTAGAATCTCTAATAGAATTAGAAGAGATGTACTGGTGGCCAGGAATGAGCGTTCAAGTTTACGAATTTGGAATTAATTGTGATGACTGTTACAAAGACCACAGCTTTGAAGACCACCAGATACCTGACTACAGAGTAGCCAGCCCAGTTCAAATACCATTGTTAGACAGCATTAGGTTATCTACATGCAAACGTCACCATGGACAAATGCGGTCCCATAACTACTAGGACAAGATTTATTTGGATGTGGCCCCAGCGCTCGGCTGACGCCAGAACTGTTATGAAGGATTTGCGAGTCTTTATCGGCACATACGCAGGGTCCTGCGTTTAGCTCTCGAGCTTAGAAAGAGGCCATGGCTAGCTTGGGCGTTGCATTGCGGTATTCTAGTCCCTTCCAACCTGAGGGTAATGCGGTAGTGGAAAGAAAAAACTGTGACATAAAGCAATCCATAACAGATAAGGTATTAGGTTCGGGTGATGGGTGGGTCAAACATCTAAGAAGTGTCCAACGTAGTCTTAATAATCTGCCAAGAAATTCTCTGGGTGGAATCACTCCATAGAAATTACTATTTGGTACTAGAATGATAATCGAAGACCTCGATTGTCAGACTTCAGTGGTGGAACAAAAACCCTTTGATGTCAAAGATCGTTTGTCTGTTTTACAGGACTTAAATGAAACAAGAAGAAGTCTGAGTAACACGATACAGAAGCCAACGACCACTGAAGAAAAAACACCTGTCCCAGCAAGACCTGTCTGGATTCCAAAGGTTGGGGATCTAGTCAGGGAAAAGATTGCGGTGAATAAGGAATTTGGGCCTTCTTACAGAAAAGCAGTACCTGTCTTGGCAATCCAAGGAACGAGATCAGTAGTACTACCGCCCCTTGCTGGTAAAAGGGAGAACAGAGTTGTATCCATCGACCTGGTCAAACCACAACATGTGGCCGATAATAAGTAGTAGGCCCAGTGGGCTCCCAAGATGTGGCAGACGACTAAATCTTGCTACAATCCAAGAGGTTCAAACTGAAAGACTTATCACCGTTGATAAACCTGCAGTAAGAAAAGAAGGACTATGCAACAAAGCCATGGAACTTGTGCCTCTTGAAACCCAAATAACAGTTCGTCAAGAAACACCTGTCTACAATGATGTAGCTTCTGACTATACAAATATGACAAAGGAAGAAGCAGCTCCAAAGATTAATAACAATCCTGATGCAATTCCGACAATTGACAGAACTGCCTCTGGCTATTTTATCAACTTTGATACATTTTCTGAGGATCCCAGTGAACCTGAAGAAACGCCAGCAAACAAAACTTTAAAGGAAAGGAAAACAGAACTATTTCATCAACTTGGAAAAACATATCAGGTTTCACCATGGGTTGAATTTGGGATTGGGTTAGGGGTCATTTTTCTCCTGATTTGGCTCATTCTGGTTTTAAGTTTGGGACAATTCATAGATGGATAGTACAGTACAATGGACACAGCAAGTAAGAAAATCAACTTGGTCCAGAAACCTCACAAATCATCCCATCGTGAAAAAAGAGACCTGTCATCAGTAAACATCACAGCCATTCCTATTCCTGGTGGTATAGCATGGGACAGAACTGATTATGACATCTATAGCCCGGTGGAGCTGCTGAAGATTCCACACCAGTTCAAGGTTTCTTTGAGTGACTTTGCATCACCCAGCACATTTTCTGATGATTGGGACTTTGAAACTGTTAATAACATGATGACAGACCTAGAGATGTCAGCTAAATCTACAGAACATGAATACTTAGAAGGTTAATCAGATTATGAACAAATATATTGTTTTAATCATTATGGTCACCATTATTTGCATAAATCGGCAAACCCTAGAAATGTTTTTACTTATAATCAATGGGAACATTGTCCAACGCCGCCAAAAGGCAGCTCAAAATCATTTCATGACAAGTTTTCGTACTTCTCAGGGTTCAATGTTACAAATCCAGAAACGTTTTATTTTAGAAATATGAATAAGACAGGAATGAAAACAATGCTGACCAATACTAAACAAATTTATTCTGCAAACTTTTATGCTCAGCTGTCTACATTAGGTTTTGACTTTTGGAAAGGCAACATTGAGACAAAAACTGTCTGGGGCACAAAGGATTGGCAGGTGCAAGGTTTAGAAGCCCTGTTCAGAGCCTGCATTATACCAAAACAAATAATGTTTTTAAATGACACTGTTCAACAAACTTCTTGTCTTGGCCTGGCTAAGATAAAAGATTTAAATAAACCATCAATACCTAAAGCCTCAACTGACATTAATGATACTACAGACGAGGAGGAGGACGTACCCTATATTTTGAAGCAAAACAGAACTAATCTTGATTGGAAAAAATGGTTAATCTGGCCACAGACACAAATAACTGTCAAGATAGATTCCTGAACAAAACACAAGGGTTCACAATGAATAGGCCAGATCCAAGATACTCCCAGAGACAACATCCAGGGATAGTAACTACTTACAGTGTAGGAAAACTATGCCTTGAATGGCTACAAAGATCTACACTTCCAGACATCAAACAACACTTATCTTTACTTAAAGAAGGCAATGATTTGCGAGATTTCTTAATGGGGCCTCGCAAACCACGTCAAAAACGTTTCATGTACGCCGGTATATACGCTGCGTACAACGAAGCTTGGAAAATAACGCAAATGGAAACTGCAGAAAGAATACGAGAAATTGATCGTATTCATTTGGAGAAATCACTCTCTGTAGTGGACAATTGGTTAACGACTCTGTCCTCCAGAATATATTCTTTGGACAGCATTGTATCCTCTGCAATTGACATAATAGAGCAGGACTTGCTAATGTTACAACATGGCCAGTCTCAATTACGTTCTATAATGCAATTAGGCTGGACGTTACAAAATCTCCGTTCAGGCTACATGCCATGGTGTCTAATCAACACAACGTCATTGTTTTCAGTATTTAACCTTACAGATCAACACATCTCTTTGGCACAAAAAGGAGCAGACTATACAGTGCTGAGCATTGAAAACTGGAAAGATTACCATTGACAGTTTCTGAGAAGCCTGTTGTTGAATGGATAATACATGGCACCATCAATATACCAGTGACGATTTTCCAATTTCAGTATTGTCTACAGCATATACCAGAAAAAAAAATATATATATATATACCAGCGGTCCTATATGAAAGGTTGGGTAAAGAATACATTAAGTCGACCCGGATTTTACCATACACACACAAATGTTGGAATGGGGGAAAGGAGGTATTCCTCAGTGGTAAAAATTGTAAGAACTCACTAAGTGGTACACTTTTGTGCCTAGGTATTAATTTACACTGAGCCTGCGAAGGTTCTGCAAATAACCTCTCTTGCCACCTGCACGGTATACCCTACACAATGATAGAACTGATTTTCAGGCAGCTATCTAATGGCAGCTACATTATGCTCAATGACCACGGCTGTTGTGGCATGTTGCCAGGGAATGCGTATCTAGTCAGTGTCTCATCCAGGGTCACTTGCTGTATGCAAGTATTGTATCCAAAGAGCAAGACAGACAGGGGGACGGCATTATGGCCTTCACTGAATATCTCTTCTGTACGAATTGATACTTTAAGCAGAAAGAAAGTCATTCTTTTGCAAAAAACTGTGCCACTGACCTCGTCTAGAGAAACGTATGATCTGCAAGTTGCAAGAACTTCTGCAGAGATACATGCATTATTATCAACAAACTGCCCAGTACACTTCCCAGAAATGTTAAGTCAAATCTTAAACATGTCTGATACCAGCGGCATCACACATGTATGTAAGACGATTTTTTCGGGACTGTTAACACCATTTGAAGCAGTCCTCTGCATTTTTCCAAATTTCGTGCACTCTGTGTTCAGTGGCCTGCCTCTCATCTTGGGACTCGTAGCAGAAATTCTATTTTTATTCCTTCTGCTCCGATATGTCAAGTCCAGTCACCAACGGTACCCAGACTACCATGGAAGGAACCCTCCTGGCCATGAGGTATCGTGAGAGAATTACACAGATTCTTGGCTTGGCTCGTTTAAGAGATCTGAACACAACTTGGTTTCTATCGTTCAGACCAATCTGGCAAGATTGCATCTTACCTGTTCTACGATGCCTGCTTTGCGGAGAAGAATGCGTGTTGGACATTTGTCTTACACTTCCATCAGTCCTGCCATCAGATGTTGACGCTTTGCTAGATCCGGTAACGACTCATGAATCGTTTTGCCCCCAACAGCTGCCAATTCTGATGACGGCATTCATTGAGGTCTCACCGACAAATCTAACTGAGGGTGAGATACGAGACACTACAGGCACACAGGTATCACCTACTGCAGACATTGCTAATGCATCAAACGCTGACGGCAGTGATCTTCATCTATGCACATTTGACCTGCTAACTGAAGTGGTTCCACTTTCGCCTACTATGGTAAACGGTTTCTTTGCCAGCCTAGACCATCTGTTATTTTCTCCTGACACCAATATTAACTTTTGATTCATGCACACAGCGTTCCCCGAACTCTGAAATTCGGCCTTCATTGTTTAAAAACAAACCATCCGTCTAGAGAACTTTTCTGCGATAAAAATGTTATTTTTCCAAATTAGAACTTTTTGGCACAGAGTAATCTGCTTAAAGTAGAACTATTCTTAGAGAACAAGATTTCTTTTGAAAACTTTCTAAATGACAATATTTGGCCTAATCATAATAATGGTTTAATTACTATGCTATGGGATGATGTCGAATTTTTTTCTGTAAACTTCAGAGACATTTCATGAATGTAATTTTAAATTTTATGAATGATAGAATGTATTCTCGCACACTATGCTTCATGTCTATAGAGAACTGTTTGTTCTTACAAGTCTATACTCATTACATTTAAACAAGCCTTTTCAAATGCAATTTGTATTTTGTATTTTGGGTGGGATTGTAAACACTAGCTTTACATATATTCAGTGCTTATATGTTTAGTTTTATTGAACTTAAAATCGTGGAGTGGGTGTTGTAAATGAATCTAGGACCCTAGTGTAAATTTTCTTGATTCGTGCCCTTATATAGGTATACATTATCCAAACCTTATATAGGCATAGAAATCATTACCATATTTAGACTGAGCCTATACAGCCCAAATACGGCATGGCTACTTCCACTAAGTTCCAAGAATCAACAACGATTTCTTAGGAAAACCCGTCTTCAGCAGCTAGGGACATCCCCTTGCCTGAATACTAATTTATCTAGGATATCATGGAGTTTTCGAAGAACTGAGTCTTTGATGACGTTATTAAGTCCAATCACACATCAAACTCAGCACCTTCAAAGTATAAATATGCCTAGATTTCCCCAGTAAAACACACAGTGGTTTGGAGCAGATCGACTAATTACTTGCCCGACGCCCTGCAGCAGCAAGTACCGAAGGAGCCGACCCTCCAGCTGACGCACTGAGAGACGCTGTCTTTTCTCCTGCCGAGAAATCCAGCTCCAGTGGTTCCAGCCTACCCTTGTGGGTAGCTGGGAAATAGAGTCCTGAGAGAGAGATACAAGACCTCCGTCATTCTAAACCAAGGTTCGAAGCTGATTAGACCCTAAGAGAATTCTTGGATAGATTCTTGGCAGAGAACTACTAAACTTAAGCAACTCCTCACTTACTCCCTCCCTTGTACTAGGCTTAGGTTAGGTACACCGGGGTAGGCGTATTTTAAAAGCACCAGTTGAGTATTTTTAGTCATTATTTTATTACTGTATGTATTTGAATGTTTTAGGCAATTTATGGCTTAGAAACCATATCATGCTTTTACAGTACTACTTTATAATAATTTTCATATTATATGCCCTGTACTTTATAACCAGTATTTCGATTGTAGCAGGACATTTCTTATGCTTGAGAAGGAAGACTGCTCAATAAATACTTTTTATGGAAAACGCCCGTCTATCTATTTTCTCAGCACCTCTTATGAAATGAAGCATGCACGATTGACTGAGTAAAATAGCTATCTATTGTTTCCACGACTCTAAAGATAGATTACTTATTCTTGGGAAACAAAGTTGTCATGTTTATGCGGTTGTCAGAAACTAATCCCTTCTTGTGAATTCAAGAAAGTTTCTAGTGACCTCTGAGCTAGCTGGCACTCACAATTAAGTCTAATACATGCTACAGAGACCTAGTCGACCTCAGTCCTACGTCTAAACTGCAGTATATATTATTTCAATGCGCAGAGCCTATTGGGAATATAGGAACTACACTACAGCTCTAGTGATAGATGCCCATCCGGATGGCCAATACACCTAAAAGGGTGCAGGTGACCCCAGGTACCCTCCGCATTGTTAGCTGGAAAGTTTGCGGGGCCCTGGACAAGATTAAATGCGGGGCCATACTTCAACAGGCCAAATGGGCCGGGGACGATGTACTTTTGTTACAGGAAACACATCTTTTTTTTTTTTTTTTGTAATTTTTATTAGTCACAGCAAGGTGTACACTGCTATTCAGCCAACAACCCGGAGGCAGGCAGCTCTTTCACTGGGCGCAATTACGTTATAAGGAGCCTTGAAGTACACATTCGTAATCAAGTAGTATGTAAATGTAGCTGTAACAATCAACATAAACAACTAACAGCGAATATCGTCAAGTAGCGAGCATTATTCCATGTGAGCATACATAAAATAGTCTATGAAGGCAGTAGTTCGATATGGCAGGTCTCGCAGTACTGATCGCACACATACCCAGCACTGTTCAATCGTGTCAAATAACCTCTCATCCATCATCATTCCCTCCCGCCCCAGCTAGCCAGGTCACCAACGATTGCCATATGTCTGCCGGGCGTGAACGAGGCGGCATCATGTCCCAGTAGGCAGACAGCTGATTCTTACAATATAATGGAGACGTGACCCAGTTGGATATTGTCGGCGGAGCCCTTTGCTTCCAGTGAAGCGCTATTTGGCGCTTGGCCAGTAACAAGAGCATGGCCACCAGCTTCCGGGACACACTAGGTACCTGCAGGACGAATCCCAGTAGCGCCATCAACGGGTCTGGGTCAAGCCGAAGCTCCACTATCTGCCCTATGTTACGGAAGACCAATTCCCAATATCTGCGTATAGGCCCACACTCCCAAACCAAATGGTAGAACGTGGCCTCCTGATCACCACATCTCCAGCATGATGCATTATCCAGTAGACCCATTTTGTATAGCTGTGTGGGGGTGCGGTAAGTTCTGTGTAGGTAATTAAAATGTATGAGACGCAGTCTGTAGTTAGGGGAGAGGTGTTCAAGTTGTGTGCAGCAGAACGTCCATTGTTTTTCTGTTATGCTGATACCCGCTTCCGCCTCCCACAGCAATCGTGAATTAGTGTGCGGCACGGGCGTGGCATTCTGCGTAGTCCTGTAGATGCGCGTGATCAACTTACGCGAGGAACTGTTCGAGAGTACGTCCTCCAGAGCTGCTAGCGTTGGGGGGGCCTCCGGGAACATTGGATATCTGCTTTTACATGCCGCCCTCAGTTGATAATAGAGTAGAAGCTCTGAAGCCGTTGGTTCAGATGACTCTATCACGTTTTGCAAGGGGACGAATATATCATCCGGGTACAAGTCTCCCGCCATCTTAAGACCACAAGCAGACGCTCTACGTGCTACCGCCGCATCCGTCAGAGGCCCCAGCAGGGGGTTGCCCTCAAGTTGCATGGAGGGAGCATATAGTGCAGTCACCCCCGCCCGCCGAGCAATGCCTGCCCATGCCCACCGTACCACCTAAACAGTGTCTATGTCCTCCCGCAATCTTTATAATTCTTGTAAACCGCTGCCTTTAGGGGGCAGGGCGCCGCCACGTCAGTCTCTACCGCTACGTGCGGCTGGTAAGGGATCGGATTATGCCAGTAGTACAGGTATTGGGCCTGCGCACTGTACGCATACAGCTCGAAGTCTGGGGCCGCCAGACCTCCCTGGTGGAATGGGAGTGTGAGAAGTTTCCAGGACACTCTAGGTTGTCTGCCCGCCCAGACCAACTCGATTGCAGTCGACCGAAGGCGGCGAAAAAATGCCATAGTTAAGGGCAATGGTATGTTGAGGAACAAATAAAGAAATTTAGGGAGCACCACCATTTTAAGGATGGCTATGCGGCCCGTCAGTGACAATGGCAGAGTCTTCCATCTCTTCACCTTGCCCTCAAACCAGTCTACCGCCACCCCGAAATTCGACAACCATATTTCTTGTATGGAGCGGCTTATTCGGATTCCTAGGTATTTGACTTCATCATCAACCCACGCTATCGGGAATTCGGTGTGGCATTTAACAGTACCGTCCGTCAACGGCAGCATTGTCGATTTCGACCAGTTTATGTTTATGCCAGTGAGCCCACTATAGCGTACAACCTCTCTCATCAGCGGATCAAAGTTGTCAGCCGGGTTCATCATATAAATGGTGATATCGTCGGCGTACATGGACACCAGTAGGCCTCGCGACGTGAATCCAATACTGCGCTGCGTGTGGTGTTGGCGCAGACGCGCAGCGAGGGGTTCGGTTGCAATAGCAAACAGCAGAGGTGACAGTGGGCACCCCTGCCTAGTCCCTCTGGTGATTGAGATAGGAGCAGACACTTGCCCATTCACTCGCACACGAGCAGTCGGGTTGTTATACAGTTGCGAACAACGGGCTGAAACCCATACGGGTAAAAAGCGTAAGCAGGAACTTCCACTCTAGGGAGTCAAACGCTTTCGTCGCGTCCAGCAACGCGGCATCAGCTTGAACCTTGGGATCCAGATAGTGTAGGAGCCCAAACAGAACTCTCAGGTTGTGCGAGGTGGACCTCTCTAGAACAAATCCAGATTGGTCAGAAAGCGCTTTCTGCGGCAGCATGCATTTCAGGCGGTCCGCTAGTAGTTTCGCATATATTTTAGCATCTATATTAATTAACGAGAGCAGGAGATAGGAGTTGGGGTGAGCGGGGTCCTTATCAAGTTTAAGTAGCGTGATGATCATCGCCTCGCGCATCGATTGCGGGCGCATGCTTGTTTCAACTGCTTCCTCAAAGACCCTGTGCAGTCTCGGGACAAGTATCTCTGAATATTCCTTATAGAACTCAGTCGTCAGTCCGTCAGGGCCTGGCGCTTTGCCTGGCGGCAGGCTTGCTATAACCCCTTTTATGTCGTCTTGCGTGAACGGCAAGTCCATATATTGTCTAGCTCCATTATTGAACCAGGCTAATGCTATCGTGTCCAGGTAGTCCATTAGGACCTGATCGTCCGGTGTAACCTTGGAAGTGTATAGTGTCTTGTAATAGTCAGTCATGACATTAAGAATGGCTTGTGGCTCCCTCACCGTGTCCCCTCCCTCGACCTGTAGCTCCAAAACGTAGTCCATACCCCTCGGAGCTCGAAGCATATTTGCAAGCGTACGCCCTGCCCGGTCGCCCTCACCGTATCGTCTAGCTTGGCCATCTTTAGCTAAGAAAGCAACTTCCCTATCAGCCTCTTCCTGGTATTGAGTCAGTTTTGTTCTGAAATCAGCGCGAGCCCTATCTGTTGGCGCCTGGGTTAGTGTGGATTCTAGTGCAGCCAATTCCGACTCCAATGTGTTCAATGTGTTTCTAATCGACCTCAGCGCCCCGGACTTCAGTGACATGCAGTGTCCTCTCGTCACCACTTTACAAGCCTCCCATAGTGTGCTTGGGGAATCTACGGAACCCTCGTTAAGCTCAAAGTATTCCACTAACTTATCTCTCAATGCCTGCTGGAACACTTGGTCCCGGAGCGCCCGGGAAGGGAATCTCCAGCTGAAAGGTTGGGCGTATTGTGATGGAGTAGACAGTGTCAGGCACACCGGGGAATGATCGGATAGTGACCGTGGAAGGTGTGTGACGTCGAGTGTGAGGGCATGTAGTTCTCTGGACAGTAGCCAAAAGTCAAGCCTGGACCATGCAGATCTGTGCATTGTTACGCAAGTACCCTCCCGGGTCCCAGGGTGTAATACTCTCCAGGAATCTATCAGTTGGGCATCCTCGACGATATCTCCTAGTGCTGCGGCTGCTCTAGGGTGATGTTCTCTGACTGTCCCCTGTCTATCTATAGAGTCTGACGGTACCACATTGTAATCTCCTCCCCACAGAATCGCAGCAGGGCCACGTGCCTGGATCTTGTGCCACAGATCACAGTAGAAACCAGGGTTGTCATCGTTAGGGCCATAAACATTCACCAACACAGTTCGCATGCCACACAGCATTCCCACCAGTAGTAGAAACCTGCCTTCACAGTCTTTCACTTCTTCAAACGTTTTCCATTGGAGGCCTCGCCTTATCAGTATCACCACCCCTCGGGAGTAGTTGGAATACGATGCATGTGTTATTTCCCCCCATCTAGAGTGTCTAAGCAGTTGTGCGGCATTCGCAGACAAGTGAGTTTCTTGCAAAAAGCAGATGTCTACGTCTTTCCTGATCAGGAAAGCCTGCACTAGTCTAATCTTTCTCCTATCGTTCAAGCCCCTAACATTCCAGGTAAGACATTTAATGTGACTCACGATCCCA